>NC_134882.1:27621698-27626698 GCF_041734735.1 Babylonia areolata | reverse complement strand
CAGATCTGATTGACTGATATCTGGTTGGCCGATTCCTCCACGATCTGATTGGCTGATTTTTTGTTGGCTGATTTCTTCCCGATCTGATTGGCTTATTTCTTCCGATCTGGTTTGCTTATTTTCATCCAATCTGATTGGCTTATTTCTCTCCAATCTCATTCATGCGTATCCAGATACAGGGAAATATTTCGCCCTGTGCCCCCACTGAATGAAAGAGAGTTAGTGAATGTGACTGACAGATAGCGTGAATGGGTTAGACAGATGGATAGACAGACAGATAGATAGACAGACAGAGACAGAGAGATAGGAATGGACAAGAACATCTTTGGCGGAAGATGTTAATGATGGAAAGAGCAACAGGTCAGTTGAACACAGGATGGAAGGTTGAAACAGGCCTGCTTGTTGAACCACAAAAAGCTGACCTGACAAAATCCTTAAAACCCAAATTCCGTACATCTAGTCAGCAGCTCATAGAAATGACAACAGCCAACCGTACCCCCACGCTCCAAAAAAGAAAAAAAAGAAAAAGAAAAATCAAACAATCAAAAACAGCAGCAACAAAAGTCATTTCAGCTCCATAGCATCCCAAGCAAGAGTACCTCTACAGGTATATACAGTAAAAACGAAAACACTCACCGAAGCGGGCAAAAACTTCCCTCACTCCCATTCACAATTCTCCGCGCGGAACAACAGGAGAACGTGGACCAAAAAGCCCTAACTTTGATGTATAGATAGAAACTTCGGACCACAACTGTGTGACGAATTTATGGTGTGTATATATACGCGAGGGGAGGGGATGTGAGTGTGTATATATGTATGTGTGTGTATTTCACGGTGCCTGACACTGTAAGATAGAGTGTATCAAGTCAGAAACATCAAGAGATTCGATGCGTTTTTACATACTAGTATTTTAAATTTAATTTTTTTTTAATCAGCAATGAATGAAGACTATGATTTGATAAATAAAGAGAAAAACAGGAAGAAAGAAAGAAAGAAAGAAAAAGCGATTGTGATTTCTCGGGTAATTTTAAAAGTAATAATTTTAAGATTTTGTGAGATGGGCTGATATTATGTCAGTATTGAGAATTCAGTGTTGTTGTTTTTTTTGTGTTTTTTTTTTTTTTAATGATGATGATGGATAGTTATATATGTAGCACTATACCCAGAAGACAACCAGAGGTCTGAACATTTCTGAGGAAGCTCATCTTCTGAAAATTTCGGGAGAGGATTCCAAGCAGGTTATTTGTAACAGTGAACAACTCCTTGGTGTGGTGCTTGGAATGATTCTCGACGGAAAACAACAACAACAACAACAACAACAAAACAGAAAACAACAAAACACAGACTTCGCATTATCAACAATGTCAGTAACGTGATTTTCTTGTTATTTGGGGAAAAAAATGTTTTGTCAATTAACCGTTAAACCAGTGTCACACCAGTGCCTCTCTCCCTCCTTCTCTCCCGCTTGGCTTCCAACAGCTCTGGTTCCGCGGTGTTGTGGTAAAGCGACGGGGGACGATTGGAGATCAAACAGGCGCCTAGTCGACGGGACGTGCATGTCAAGCGTAACACCGAGAGACTTTATATTTGAAACTGTGGAGAGCAAAAAGAACTTCAAAACACCGCATGCTTATGGCTTACACATCGGGGTCCTGACTGAAAGAGAGGAAGGGGGCAGAGAGAGAGAGAGAGAGAGAGAGAGATTTATTATATTATTGTTATAATTATTATCATTATTATTATTGGAAGTGAGAGAGAGAAAGAGTGAGGGAGAGAGAGAGAGAAAGAGAGCTAGAGGGTGGCGGGGGAGAAAGGGGTAACAAGAGAAATATCAGGGGAGAAATTAAAAAAAAATATATATATATATATATAATAGATTTTTTTTGGAAAGAAAAAAAAGAATGGGAACAGGGGGAAGAGTCGTGTGTGTATGTTGGGAGGGAGGTGCAAGACAGACAGACAGAGAGAGAGAGAGAGAGAGAGAGAACGCAACACAATCCAATGCAATGCAACGAACGCAAGACCCGTCGAAATCCCTAATCCCCAAGTGTCGATCTTGGTCCCAGCGTGTCAGCTGTAACCCCAGCCTCGCTGGAGACAAGAAAGGTACCCCCCCCCCCCCCCCCAACCCCCGCACCCCAAAGTTTGCAGGGTGCCAAG
The DNA here is from genome assembly GCF_041734735.1 of Babylonia areolata. Taxonomy (NCBI): domain Eukaryota; kingdom Metazoa; phylum Mollusca; class Gastropoda; order Neogastropoda; family Buccinidae; genus Babylonia; species Babylonia areolata. The sequence goes on along the minus strand of NC_134882.1, from coordinate 27,624,538 downwards.
TCCACCCCGCCCTCGCTGGCGCCATCAGAAGGGTAAAGAAAGACGGATGTGAGAGGATACGGGTAGTGGAAATCCTACCCCGGGTAGGGCAGGGTAAGAGGCGACCATTCACAAGTTTTTTTTAGTGTTTTTTTTTTTTAAATGCCGGTGTGAGCAGGCGGCTGGACACGACTCTCCAAGCACCGTTTTGACTCCAGAACCCCCCCCCCCCCCCCCACACCCCCCTTCCCCCCTTGCAGTTATTTCAGGGCAGCCTTTTTTTTCTTTAAAAAAAAAAAGTATTATACCCCTTGACACAAAATGAATCCTACCTCCTTTTTCCATTGGAGTATCTTTATTTCCCCCAAAATGTTACAACATGCTTAAAAAACAAACAGACAACAACAACAACAATAACAACAAAAACAACAACAACAAAACAAACAAACAAACAAAAACAAAACAAAACAAAACAAAAAAACAAAGAAACAAACAAACAAAAGGACAAAATCTTCAGTGGGTCATTTAGGGGCAGAACTAGATTGACTCCGCCCCTTGTCCCCAAAACGTCTCCAAGGAAGTTACCTTGGGGCCAGTTATACTGTCCGAAAATGACTCCCCATTGAAATGGTGTAGGCTGGCCATATCATACTGCAATCACGTTGGTGTTGAGTCAACCTGGTTTTACCACTGAAGGACTGTTGGTGTCGAAATGTTACCAGCCTACTCTTAACTCATCATGGAGTGCTTTGGGGACCAAGACTGGAGAGTGTTGCGAGCTGCCCCAAACTTAACTCAACACTGTTTATTATATATGTTTATATATATATATACATATACATATATATATATATATATATATATATATGTGTGTGTGTGTGTGTGTGTGTGTGTGTGTGTTTATTTGGTAATTTGGTTGATTTTGTTTTTTTAATTTATCTATTTATTTGTTTATTTTATTTATTTTTTTAAGGTGGGGTGGGGTGTGTGTGTGTGGGAGTTCTACCCAATTAAAAAAATATCGTACTTTCAAGGATTTGGAGTCACTTCAGGGCAATGGTTGGAGCCTTCCCAGGCTAACTCCCCTCTCGAATCAAAGAATCGATATATATATATATATATATATATATATATATATATATATATGGTCTTTACTTGGTATCCTATCAGGCCTTCCCCAGCGTGACTCCGTGGAGTTCTCTTGGGAAGGGGTGAGGTGGGGTGGGGTGGGGTCACTGTGGATGGGTATCACACCAAACCGACCGGGGCATACCTGACACCACCCGCAAGGGGTGTCCGTCTGCTCTTTCACCCCGGGTGCTGACCTTGTACAGGTGCTCGGGTGTCTGCCGCTGCTGTGTTGGTTTTAACCCTCGCCCAACGAATGACAAAATAGACCACGATGTAGCTTTTCACCGATGCTGATATGATTGAAACGTGATGACGAGTTCCGACATAGAAGATGGATGAAGACAAAGAGTGCTGCATTTTCTGACGACGAAACGTCTAGGTTGGGCCGTTATTATGATGAAAGCTACAGGCTGGGCCGTTCAGACTCCCATTGGACATCAGATGGGGGAGACCATCATTTGGTGGGGAAAGAAAAGGGGAGACAGGCCGTCCCGAGGGAGTTAATACCCACCCTGTGTGAGACACAGTGTGTTTTCTGCTCGCTTGATGAAAGGAACGGCAAGTGCGGGGGACACGGGGGGGGAGGGGGGGGGGGCGATGGGGGGGGGGGGGGGGTAGTGATGGAGACGAGGGGGGGTTTGGGGGGGGGAGATGAGACAGGAAGGTGGGGGGAAGGGTGGGGAGGAGGGGAAACAGGAAGGTGGGGGAAGGGTGTGTGTGTGGAGAAGAGTGTGAGGGATAAGGAAACGTGTGGGACAGGGATACGCACGCACGCACACACGTACACGCACACACACACACACACACACACACACACACACACACACACACACACGTTAATTTCAACCTCCAGAGGCAGGGCAACCCAACCACACAACTGTTTACAAAACGTGCTGGCTCCAATAATCGGAGGGAGCTGTCCAAAAAAATACTCTATGACCGGAGTTTGGTTACATTCTTTCATACGTTTTCGGGAGTTGGGCGGGTTGGAGGCGGGGGGTGGGGATTGGGGGAGAAGCGATGGCGAGAGAGAGAGAGAGAGAGAGAGAGAGACTTTGAAACGAGAGAAAGGGTGAACAAGGACTGTTGAAATATTAAAGGAATGAAAAAAGAATAGAAAAAAATCTGTGATGATTTGTGAACTCTTCTCACCAGTGAATAACTCTGGCGACGACACTGCTGTCATGTACTGAGGACGGTTCACTCACTCACACGAGGGCTGGTTTAATCTTTTATTTATTTTATTTTATTTTATTTTATTTATTAAAAAAAAAAAAATTGACTGGCAATCAAGCATGAGGTTTGTTAACATGGAGAACACGAAAGATTCATACAGAAACCTCGTCTCTCGTTGAACGCATCATCTGTTGGTCATCTACAAGCGTCTCCTCGTCTTCGCTTGAGAAAGAAAGAGAAATAAATAAAGAAAAAAAAAACAGATAAAAAACAGGAAGCCAGTTAGAAAAGAAAAGGGAAAAATCGTGCACAAAAAACCAGCATGTGCGTGGCATACAGCTAGCCGGTGTCAAAACAAGAAGCAGATTCTTTTTAGACACAAAATTAGCTTTTTTGAGAAGAAAAAAAATCCATGTCACCCCACTGTTTACAATGTTTACAGATGAATATCACTTTTCCTGAGGTGTGTCTCAGTAAAAAAAAAAAAAAAAAAAAGAAAGAAAAAAAAGAGATCATTTTCGACACTCGGTCCAACAAAACTGGCGATTAAATCG
>NC_134882.1:27611698-27614198 GCF_041734735.1 Babylonia areolata | reverse complement strand
CATCTCCAACGTGTGACAACGCACGTCCACATTTCAATCAGTCAAGGTAAAAACGACGAGTTTAAACAGTCAAAAGTCAGTCAGAGACTACACAAGCGGTGGGGGAGGGGGAGTGGAGGTGTGTGTGTGTGTGTGTGGGGGGGGGGGGCTTAAAAAAAAAAAAGCAGCGGTAGGGAGGAGATAAGGGGCAGATAAGTAAAGGTCGGATTGGCTTCTCATAAAGTGGTCAAAGCCAACGAGCCACGTTTCTTTTTGGGAAACGACGGCGGAATGGCGTTTTTTTTGTTTTTGTTTTGTTTTTGTTTTTTGTGTTTGTCTTGCCACACATTTGTGTCAGTTCAGTTTTGGGTTTGAGGGGAGGGATTGTATCTATTATCTGCCGGAACAACCGCTGACAGAGTACTATTGTTGATCCACAACAACAACAGCAAAACAAAAAACTCCCCCCCCTCCTCCCTCCTTTACGCTTTGTGTGTGTGTGTGTGTGTGTGTGTGTGTGTGTGTGTGTGTGTGTTCTTTCTTTCTTTAATTTAACCTCTTTTCACTTTGAGTGATTTTGGACGTATCATGTGCGTGTATGTGTTTGTGTGTGTTAGATTGGGGTAAGGGAATGAGGATTGAAGGGGATATACAGAGAGGGGGAAAACTCGAACAATGGAATCAACAATTCATAAATATCTGTGTAACAGCAGTTAACTTCATAAAGTACAACAGAAATTAATACCGAATATCGGCAAGGTCGCATCATAGAAACACTCCAGTTGGACTGTGTAAAAGGGATTCAGGAAGTTCAATCAAAAGTAACTGGTTGGACAGTATTTCTTTTATGTTTTGTTCTGAGAATTTTCTAACTTTACATGACTTTGTTAATAATTTGACTCCGAAACAAAATATAATTTCGTGTGATTTGTTTATCACATACACAAAAAACGTTATTGCTAAACTTTTGTCTTGAAAACGTGTGTGTGTGTGTGTGTGTGTGTGTGTGTGTGTGTGTGTGTGTGTGTGTGTGTGTGTTCCCACCCCACCCCCCACCCCCCGAATATATTGAGATGATGGTGTAGGTGGTGTCAGCCACAGTGGTGTGGTGGTAATCCTCCGCTGACGTTTCCAGACCGACCCCACCCCATTGTTTTCACCCAGGTACCTTTCAGCGACGACAAGACGCGGCGGCACAGTCACAGTCAGTGAAAACATGGAGCAGATGTCGCTCTTTTATCAGTGCGTACCATACCCCCCCCCCCCTCTTCCCTCCTCCCCATCACCCTTCCACACCTGTACCCGCTTCCGTTCTCTTGGGTTGCCTGCAATCCACTGCACACGTTAGAGATCCCATGGCACGGAACTGTTGACTCGTTTAGTATAGGGGAAGCGGCGGAAAACCATTAATCGATTCTTCGAAGCACTGCAGAGTTGACTTGGTTGCAGTTTCAGTTCCAAGGAGGTGACAGGGCGTGCGGATTAATCCATACACGCTACTCAACATCTGCTGTAACAAAAGAAAGAAGAAGAAGAAGAAGAAAAAAAAGAATTTAAAAGGCTGTAGATGCCTGGTCTTTGCATAAACCCAACGCGATGATCAGACCTGGAGAGTCTATCCTTGGTTTGTGCAAAACATTTTGTTTTTACATCAAAATGAAATAAAACGATAAAGCAAACTAAAGAAGAAAGTAAATACACAAAGATATAGTGAAGGGAAAGATGCGAAGAAGGCAAAGGATTGAAATATACCTAAATATCAGGTCTCTCGCTTGCTCGAAACAAGCCTGTTCATGTTCCAGTACCTTTTGCCCATAATCGTCTTCTTAATTGAAGTGTCCCATCGGTTAGGTTGGCTTACATTCGGGTTTGACGTCAAACCCCCAAACCTGAGGAAATACGGCTGACAAGGATAGCTTTCCACCCCGGTGAAGTAAAAATCTTTCTGACACATTCCACTGTTGGGATAACTTTCCACCTGAGTCTCTCTGACACAATATACTGTTGGGATAACTTTCCATCCATGTCTCTCTGACACAATACACTGTTGGGATAACTTTCCACCCATGTCTCTCTGACACAATACACTGTTAGGATAACTTTCCACCCAAGTGTGTCTGACACAATATACTGTTGGGATAACTTTCCACCCAAGTGTCTCTGACACAATACACTGTTGAGATAACTTTCCACCCAAGTTTGTCTGACACAATACACTGTTGGGATAACTTTCCACCCAAGTGTCTCTGACACTATACACTGTTGGGATAACTTTCCACCCAAGTGTCTCTGACACAGTATACTGTTAGGATAACTTTCCACCCAAGTGTCTCTGACACAATATACTGTTGGGATAACTTTCCACCCAAGTGTCTCTGACACAATACACTATTGAGATAACTTTCCACCCAAGTGTCTCTGACACAATACACTGTTGGGAAAACTTTCCACCCCAGTCTTTCTGACAAAATACACTGTTGGGATAACTTTCCACCCAAGTGTCTCTGACACAATACACTGT
>NC_134882.1:27586698-27606698 GCF_041734735.1 Babylonia areolata | reverse complement strand
CCCTCCCTGTATGTATCTCCTTCTCTCACTCTTTCTTTCTTTGTCTCCTTCTGTCTGTCTGTCTGTTTTCTCTGTATGTCTCTTTCTTTGTCTGCCTGTCTGTCTACCTGCCTGCCCCCCCCCCCCCCTCACTCTCTCTCTCTCTCGCTGTTTTCTATGTCTGTCTCATTCTCTGTCTGTCTCTGTCTCTGTCCGTCTGTCTGTCTCTCTCTCTCGCTGTTTTCTCTGTCTGTCTGTCTGTCTTTCTGTCTGCCTGCCTGCCTCCATCTCTCTCGCTCTCTGTTCTGTCTGTCTGTCTGTCTCTCTCTCTCTGCTGTTTTCTCTGTCTGTCTTTCTGTCTGCCTGCCTGCCTCCATCTCTCTCTCTCTCTCTCTGCTGTTTTCTGTCTTCTGTCGCTCCTGTCTTTCTGTCTGTCTGCATGCCTGCCTCCATCTCTCTCTCTCTCTCTGTCTCTGTCTCTGTCTCTCCTCCTCTCTCTGTCTCTCTCCGAGACCAAGATGTATGTTAAGAGATCCACACAGCTTACCATGTCCTACTTGACTTCGTTCATGTCATCACCTCCTATCGATGTTGACAGACGTCTTTGGTTTGTTTTCTTAGAAGCCTTGACATTAAGAGAAACGGATATTTATTGAAGAGGTTTTGCGCTGATATGTGCTGTGGTTTGGACAAGTTGATATTTAACTGCAATTTGTTTGTGGTGTGTTTACAATGTGTCCTTTCACCTAATGCAATCTGAAAGGTGAAGGTTTGCGTACATCCTTATGCACACACACACACACACACACACACACACACACACACAACGCGCGTGTGCGCCACAAGCATCACGTACCCCAGACGCAGTAAACCACTTGACCTCAGTCACTCTGTTTGTTATCTTTCTGTGACGGGATCTGGGGACAACACGGACAGGCTGGTGACATCCACTGTAATGAACGATAACCTTGTACGGCGAAGCCCATCACTGATCACACAAAAGCCACACGTACACAGCACTGCCCGTCTAATAACACTTCTAGTGAATAGACGTTAACCTGAAGACCTCGCACACAGCATTGTTCTATCCCTTGAGAAGGCCCCACCTCAGAATCATGGTCTAAAAAATGTGCTTGCTGCTTGCCTGGTCCATTCAGTTCCTGCCAGTCTTGCCCAGTGACCAGTCATTCTCTTCACAGCTCGCGACGTTCTGTAATTTTAGTTCGACGCTGGGACCTGGTGATTGTTTCTCCAATACTCTCTCCCCACCCCCCAGGCCCCTCGAACAAGACAACATTCACCGAACCCAGACACAAGCCTTGAACAGCTTGACTTTGAGGATTGTTGCTAATACTGAGGTCGTTAAAGTCGACTCTGGTACCGAGTGTTGTTAGTGCTTGTCGTAAAGATTCTTCCCTTCAGCAGCTTCCTTCTTCTGCTTTCTTGGACTGCAGCGCTCGTGTTCACTCGTATGCATGTACCTGCACGAGTGGGCTTTGACGTGCATGGCCCTCCTGCCATGGAGGCAACCATACTCCGTTTTCGGGGTTGTGCATTCTGGATGTGTTCTTGTTTCAGTCATAACCCACTGTACGCTTGACATAGATGACGGAATCTTTAACGTGCGTATTTGATCTTCTCGCATGTGTCTACACACGCGAAAGGAGTTCAGGCCACTAGCAGCTCTGCTCAACTTATCACCACCTTCAACCCACCAGGCTACCGCGTTTTGAACCCAGAACCCCTGGATTGAAAGAAAGTGGAACGTTTTAACCTGTCGGCTGTTGCACCAGTCTACCTTTGAGACAATACCTTTTTTTTTTTTTTTTTTTTTTTTTTTGGTACTTGCCTGTTTATCTTCGTGTTCTGTGTGGTTCTTGTGGAACAAGTGGAAGCATGTGTCGGTTCTGTCGGGAGGATAGTGGAGAGCTCGTTCTCCACTGTCAGGTAATCTGCGCCATCTCTCCTTCCTCTGCTGTTCGTGAGATGCTTGTCATTCGTTCACGCGTAGAACTCCGAGGATTTTTTTTTTTTTTTTTTTTTGCAAGGGGTGTGTGTGTGTGTGTGTGTGTGTGTGTGTGTGTTGTGTGCGTGTGTGCGCGCGTGTGCGTGTGTGTGCGCGTGCGTGCGCGTGTGTGCGTGGGTGTGCGTGCGGGTGTGTATGTTTGTGTGTATGTGTGCGTGTGTGTGTGTGTGTGTGTGTGTGTGCGCGCGCGTGTGCGCGTGTGTGCCCGTGCGTGCGTGTGTGTGTGTGTGTTTGTGTGTGCGTGTGTGTATGTGTATGTGTGTGTGCGTATGTGTGTGTGTGTGTGTGTGTGTGTGTGTGTGTGTGTGTGTGTATTTTGAACTCTCCCGTCGCTTAGACGGCCCCAGTCCGGGCCGGAGCAACGTGCACATTATTGGGTTTGCTCGTGTACCCATAACTACCTGAGTATTAAATCAATGCAGATTGCGGGATCTTTAACCTGCGTATTTTGATCTTCTGCGCCTACGTACTCACGAAGGTGTATTTGCAGGTCTGTATGTATGGTGGCCTAGGAGAAAAAACCAACCAACCAAAACAACACCAGCAACACCAATCTTCATCAGTCCCTGACTCACCTGGGTCTGACCGTGGAATCGAACCCAGGACCCTCGGGTTGAAAGTCGAGCGCTCTAACCAGTCGGCTATTGCACAGGTCTGTGTGAGGTGATAGTTCGGTATGACGTTGGAAGGAAATTAAAGAGCAGGAAGAAGATTTGTGGACTTTCCTTTCCTAGTTTCACGGTATGGGGCCGTGCCTTTGTTGTTCTTCTTCTTCCGCTTCTTCTTCTGTGTTCGTGGTGTGATTACTCCCACGTTCATCCGAATGTTTTTGGTGTTTTTTTGTTTTGTTTTGTTTTGTTTCTTTTATTTATTTGGGTTTTTTTAAATGTTTTTTTTTTACTACTGCATGACCGTTTGTTACCCCACCATGTAGGTAGCTATAGTCCATTTTCGGTGGTGTGCATTTTTTTCTTTTTCTTCTTTTTTTCTTCTTCTTCTTCTTCTGTGTGTGTGTGTGTGTGTGTGTGTGTGTGTGTGTGTGTGTGTGTGTGTTACCCACCGAGAGCTGACATTAGTTACGGGATCTTTAACGTGTGTATTTGATGTTCTGCATGCGTATACACACGTGAAGGGGGGGTTCGGGCCACTAACAGATCTGCACATCTGTTCAGTTGGGAGACTCGAGGAGAAATCTTCACCCTCGACCTGCCAGGCTCCACGACTAGGATTCGAACCCAAGACCTTTGGATTGCCAGTCCAACGCTTCAATCACCTCGCTGTTTCAGCCCGCCGTGTATGAGCAGTATGATCAGTTCAAGGAAATGCTATGTTGTCAGCTGACTGGGAAATTTAGTGACTTGAAGATGACTCAGAGTGACTGATGCAGTGGAGGAAATGTTTCGTGAGGCTTTATCTCATGGGAGGATGTAAAAGGCTTTGTGATGTGAATCCATTGTGTTGGTCACTCACATCTTGTTCTGTCGTGTTGTCTGTGTTGCTGTTTTCTGTTGTTGTTGTTTTTTTTATAATCTGTGTGGAAAAAACACACATACAGAAATGATAAAGTATAGTCCTAGCAACCGCATGTCAGACGTGAACAAGGCAAACTCTGCGAATACTGCGACAGAAATGTTTATGGTAATACGAGAAGAAAGGATATATCAACAATGAATGAAACACCGGTGTTTGCCTGAAGAACGGGTGTGACGTTTGTGATTCAGAGAATGATGGAAGTGATGGGCTTGTTTTAGTTCATTTTGTTTCATCTTATAAAAAAAAAAATGTGTATATATATATATCTTATTTTTTATTTTCTTGCTGTCAACCGGTGCCCGGTTCGTCTTCTGTGTTCGTGGGCTGCAGATCCCAGGTCCACTGTATGACGTTGTGTGTGAGTGGGTGTTTACGTGCTGGACTGTTTTTACCCCGTCCTGTAGGCAGCCATACTTCCGTTTTCGGGGGTGCACATGAGTATGTTCTTGTTTCCATCGATGACGGGATCTTTAACGTGCGCATTAATTTTATCTTCTGCGTGCGTGTATGCACGGAAGTGGGTTCAAACATTAGCAGGTCTGTGATCTGTTGACGTAGGAAATCGAAACAATCTCCACCCACAGCCCATCAGGCCCTTGACAGGGATTCGAACTCAGGGCCCTCCGATTGAAGGTCCAGCGCTTTATCCACTCGCAAGTCGAATGATGATGGTGATGGTGATGGTGATGGGCAGATTAGGTAAAAGAATATAGAAATGGAGAGGATGTGTGCTTAACGGATGTACATTACCACTCATCGACAACATAATATAAGATCTGAAGAAAAGATCCGTTTCCTTCACCAAAATGTCGGCGACGATCAGTGCGCTTTGAACATGCGTTTTTCAGTCATTTGACCTAAGAAGTGTGTGCAACACACGAAATACCGGTCACAATTTTTGTGTCTTGAGGACGGACCTTTTGATAAACTTTCTTTTTTTTAATGACATCTGTACCTTTGTTCCTTTGTTGCTGCTGTATTTTGTTTTTCATAACTAAACGGGTTTACTTTAGGTCGAGAAGTGCTCCTGTTTTTAATTCAACATTTTAACATATCTTTTTCTTTCTAATGATGGTGATGATATTTTGTTACATCTTTTCCTCTAACGATGATGATAATAGTCATGGTTAATAGTGAGCGACATAAACATGTATATTTTTTACGATACTAACCTGACTGCTGATATGATATGCATACCTGATAATGATGTGCATGATATCAGGCACAGTCACGTCACAGCTGGCTCCGTGCGGACCTTGTTCCGAGATGATCCGCCAGATTGTTTTAAAATTGTTATTTAATTTAATTTAATTATTTTCTTGAAGGAAAGAAATGTTTGTAATTTGGTTTAAATTATTTTGATTGGACTGAATGAGACGAAGATGAACTGATTATGTTTTAACATTGTTTTAACTGACTGTTGAACATTGTTTTGATTTCTGTGTGACTGGCTTTACGCCCTGAAATGGCCCCTGTGTGGTCACCTAGGCTTTTCGTGACACGATTTGGTTTACATTTTCACCACACTTTTGTGCGTGTGTGTGTGTGTGTGTGTGTGTGTGTGTGAGAGAGAGAGAGAGAGAGAGAGAGAGAGAGAGAGAGAGAGAGCGAATCTTTTTTATTGAGGGAAAAACCTGCCCTCATGAAAAGGGAAAATAAATAAATACTCAATACAAAAGCATAGCATTACATGAATAAATTTCAAATTATGTCGCAAAAAAAGGAGGAAAAAAAACAACAACAAAAAAACATAAGCACATGCACAAATAATTCTTAGATCAGAAAGGGAAGGAGAGAGAGAGAGAGAAAGACCGAGACAGAGAGAGAGACAGAATAAGAGAGAGCGAGAATCACACACACACAGACAGACACAGAAAAGGACAGGCAGACACACAGAGTGGAAAGGTTAAGACATTGTATTTGCAAATTCTTTCATGAGTTTTGAATGGAACATTTTTTTTGAATACTTTGAGACTAGATGTCCTGAACATTGAGAATGGCTGATATATTATTCCACAATATACCGCCTAAGAGAGAGAGAGAGAGAGAGAGAGAGAGAGAGAGAGAGAGAGAGAGACACTTTTGACACTTTGACTCTTTACTGTCATTAGCTTAACAGCCCATGTGACAGGGGGGTGCAGGGGAAGTTACAGTGTCGTTTTATCCAATCATTTGAAAAAGTAAAACAAAACAAAAACAAAAACTAACGCACCTAATGTTACAAAGGTTATATCAATAAACAACAGCCAACAAATTGCACACAAAAAAATAACAACAACATCATCATCATCAGATTGACCATCCAAATACTAATTCTATCTGCTTCTACTTTTAACCCTCAAAGAAATCATTTTGGAAACCATTAATGTTTGTATATATTTTGAATTAACGGGCATTTTGATCATTTATTTTCTTTTTCCGTGTATCTACTGCCTCTGAGACGTATTTTGCAAGTGAGAGGATAATATTTTCGTCATTTGATGTTAAGACACTGACCAGGTCTTTCCTCTTTGCTGCAGCTGTTTTAAAGAGTGTACAGTTTTCCCGAACGAGAGAGAGAGAGAGAGAGAGTGTGTGTGTGTGTGATGTGCGTGTGTGTGTGTGTGTGTGTGTGTGTGTGTGTGTGTGTGTTTGGATTGTGCTATCTCGTTCGCTTCGTCAAATCTCTTTAAAGTCTGGCCTTTAGACCTACCCCTTTCCAAAACAGCCCCCCCTCCCTCCCTCTTCTCCCGTTCCCCTTCCGTTCCTCTATACGGTCCACCCTTTCTCCAGCTTTCTCTTTAACGTGCATTCATAATTTTTGTCTTCCTGACTCAGAGCTGTGCGTGCGTGTGAATAATGACTGGTGTGTGAGCGCTTTGATTTGTCTCTGCACAAGATTCGGCACGATGGAGTGGAGTGATAGCCTAGAGGTCCACCAAGGAAGCGAAAGAATCTGAGCGCACTGGTTCGAATCCCGGCACAGTCGCCAGTATTTTCTACCCTTCCGCTAGACCACTAGTGGTGGTCTGGACGCTAGTCATTCGGACGATAAACCAAGGTCTCGTGTGCAGCATGAATGTAGCGCACGTAAAAGAACCCACCACAACAAAAGGGTTGTTCCTGGCAAAATTATGTAGTAAAATCCACTTCGAGATGAAAACAAATTAAAAACAACTGCACGCAGGAAAAATACAAACAAAAAACAAACAAACAAAAAAAAAAAAAAAGGGTGGCACTCTCAGTGTAGCGACGCGCTCTCCCTGGGGAGAGGAGCCCGAATTTCACACAGAGAAATCTGTTGTGACAAAAAAAAAAGAAAAAAAAAGAGTAAGACAATACAATAATGATACACTACAATGTAAATAACTCATCATTCATTCTCTCTGTGTGTGCAGGCGCAGCCCCCTATGACGGTGTGTGAGCAGGGCGCTCAGTCACCTCTGACCCAAGAGGACCACCACCACCACCACCACAACGACCCCGCCTACCCTCTCCCCGAACCCCCTCTCTCCTCCGCCCCACCCCCTGGGCAGCGCCCACAGCCAGGAGGAGAGGGACCCAGGGGCCAGCGCCCTGCTGGACCCGCTGAGCCACCGTGACACCGAGGGTCACCATGACCTGCCCGTCGGCGCTGTGCATGGGCCACTGTCCCAAGGAGAGAGCCAGGAGCGTGCGGGAAGCTTAGGGGAGCTGGGTGACATCCTCCCTGCTGACGGCGGAGAAGCTGTTGCTGGAGGAGGTGTGGTAGGTCTGCCCAGGACCGCTGTTGGTGGGGGGCAAGGTGAAGGTGACGACCAGGAAGCGACGACGACGACATCCGGACAGGCCATGTCCCAGGCTGCCAGCAGTTCTGGGTCTGCCTGCAGTGTCGGCACGACGGACACGGCTCTTGAGACCAGGCGGAAGGAGGTGGAGGAGGAGGGAGAGGGGAGCAGCAGTCACCGACAGAGGGACGCCGCCCAGTGTCTGGCGGACAGCCTGCACGTGCACCGCGCACTGCTGCCCGCCGTGGAGTCCCGGGACGCCCAGGTTCAGACCACCTGCGGCGGCGCCTTGAACCCCGCCCACCTCTTGCCGCACGTGCACACTGCCTGCCAGACCTCGCCCCCCGTCAGCGCCCCTTCCTCGGCCGGCAGTTCTCGGGAGGACCTCCTGGCTCCGGACCTCCTTCCCCATGAAGACCCTGCAGCACCAAACTCCGCACAGCCAGCCGGGAAAGTGCAAACACAGCCGCCAGCAGCTGATGATCTTGTGGCCGCTGATCAAGACCCAGGCTTCGCCATCACCAACAGCAGCGGCGGCCTTTCGAACAGCTCGCAGCTGGACAGCACAGCTGCTTCTTGCACCAACAACGATCATATCACTCATCATCACAACGGAAGACAACCTGCTCATTTCGAAACCTCAGACGACGAGGTAGGAAGAACGGACTCTTCATCACCCGAAAGCAAGAAGCAGAAGCAGCCTTACAACGGCGAGGGAAGGAGGAATGGAGAAGAAAACGACGGGGAATCGCCATTGCCAGAACCTTCTTCTTCGCAGGCAAAACCCCTGGAACTGGAAAGCGGAGACAATCAGCCAGAACATCTGACAAAGAAGGACACAGGCGGTGTTCAGTCAGCGCACAGTGTATCACAGGACCAAAGACATGACGACAAGGGACACTCAAACACCAAGATGTCAGCCCGACCAAATGCAGTCACACCAAGGTCCACCAGCAGCAACAGCAACAACAGCGGGGGTGGCGGCGGCCTCCAGTCATCACAACAGACCAGGAGAGCGCCCCTCCCAGAGAAGGCCCGGCCAGGCCCAGGACCCCCAGGAGGGCGGGGAGGAGAACTTCAGTTTCCTGCCTGACGAGGTCTCCGAGATGCAGGTGATGGTCAACTCACTGACGCCGGTCCTGCAACGCCGCAGATCGGCACGACGCAGCAACTCCCACACGGGGGTCACCACCACCACCACCACCAGCAGCAGAGAGGATGTCATTTCCGGCTGTGAGGACCTGCATCTCCTCCTGGCCTCCTTCACCGGCGCCACGCCAGCCCCTCCAGGAGAAGGGAACGGTTCATCGGGGAGCGAGAAGCACCAAGGACGGGCCCTGCCCGTGGCTTCTTCCCCCCGACAACAACTCGTGTCGTCATCCACAGAGGGCGAGGAGGAGGAGGAAGTTGCTGCGGGGGTCGGCAGAGTCCACAAGAGCAACAGCGGCAGTGACGGGGGGCTGTTCATCAAACCCAAGTACGCCAGAACCTGGCACGGACCCTTGCAGCGGTCCGGCTCCGGCAGGGCGTCGGCAGCGCCCAAGATGGGCGTCACCATGATGACCTCCGACCCCTCCTCCTCCTTGGCAATGATGACCTTGGGGTCTGGCGCTCGCGCAGGGGCGACGGGTCACGGGTTCACGCACGTGCACACCATGCCGGTCATCTCGCGCACTTTGCTGGACGCCATGCACAAGCGCTACTGCGGCTACCAGTACTCCGGGGGGTCCTGGGCCCCCTCCGAGCCCCCCGTCCCCTTCCCTCCCCTTCCCCCTTGCCCCTTCCCCTCCTCCTCCACCACCTCCGCCGCCACCACCGCCCCACCACCCCCACCCCCCGAACACCCTGTCCCCGGGCTGGTGGGCGTTGCTGGGAGGAAGAAGCTGAACTCGGAGGGGGAGTCCGAGGACGCGGGCAGCAGCTCCGTGGGCACGAGCACGAGCAGCCAGTCGTCGTCTCCGCGGACAGGGCAGCACAGTCTGCCGGCACACACAGCCCTTCCGGCCTCTCCACCAGCTGCTGCCTCTGCCTCTGTGGCTGCTGCTGCTGTTGCTTCCTCTTCGTCATCCCTGGCCTCCACTTCTGGGCAGGTCAGTGCGCGTGGGAAGGTTGGGGGTGGGGTGGAGTGGTTGGTTTGGGGTGTGTGTGTGTGTGTGTGTGTGTGTGTGAGGGAGAGAGAGCAAGCATGCGCGTGCGAACGCGCGTGTGTATATGAAACGAATTGAAATTTACAGTTCACTGTCGCTGTTTGCGTTAGCATCCGAAGGAATTGATTTTGACCACAAAAACTAAACAAAATAAAACAAAACGAAAACAAAGCCTCAAATCTCAACTTCCGAAGTAATCAGCACGACAGAGTACGCATTCCCACGCTGTATTTAAATGTCCTAAACAATCAGTTTTCTGGTACAAAGACGCGATGGAACATTCTTGTGGAATACATGATGGTTTTCAACAACAACAACAACAAAAAAGCGAACCTTTTTATCATCAGCCATTTTTTTTAATTCACGTTCTTGGAGGTGGTGCGATCATACAAAAAAACAAAACAAAAAACAAACAAACAAACACCAAACAACAGAAATAAACTGTTGAAGCTGCACTTTACTGAGCCACTTCGCGCACAGTATTTGGGTATCTGTGACAAGGCTTGAACAACACAGGCGATGTTGCCGACCTTGTTTCGTTTCGAACATTGTATCGTCTCTGACGTCACAACACTCTCATTTTGATCTCGAAAAAAATAAGAAAGGTTTTCATGGCAGCAGACGAAATTAGCTCAGGCTGATTCTGCCCTCCCCCCCCCCTCCCTACCTCCCGCCTCCTCCGCTCCCCTTACCCCCTTTTCTCCCTGAGTATTCCTGAAACAGCATGGGGGTGTGCGGCATCATGCATTTTATGATTAATTCAGACATTGTTTGATTCCGCATGTCAAAGCAATTTTGCAGGCCTGTGCAAAGTTTATTTATATGCGTGTTTCGGGGACCTTTAAGGTGAAGGGTGACGGCAGCTGTCAGGAACTTGGGTGTGTGTGTGGAGTTAGATCACGCCAGATAACAAACCCCATTTCCCCTCTCTCCACATACATAACATTTATTTATCCGTGGCTTGTTGGTGGGGGAAGGAAATGCCTTTCCAATAACACACCACTCTCGTTCCCTGTCTCTGTCTCTTTGTGTGTGTGTGTGTGTGTGTGTGTGTGTGTGTGTGTATCTCCCTCTGTGTCTCTGTCTCTCTTTCTCTTCTCTCACTTTGTCTCTCCCCTCCCCCCCCCCCTCTCTCTCCTCTCGGTCTCTGTGTCTTTGTATCTCTGTCTCTCACCTTGTTTGTTTGTCTGTCTGTCTGTATCTCACTCTCTCTCACACTCTCGCTGTGTGTGTGTGTGTGTGTGTGTGCTGAAAACCGAGGCGGGTTGACCATTACGGAACTCTCATGACAATAATTAGTTCAGACCTTCCTCGTCTGCTTGTTGGAGCGAGGAAACCCTGAAATAATCTCAGAGCCTACTTCCGGGGGGGTTAGGTGCTGCAGATTTATCACCCTTCCCTTCACCTTCCGGTTTAAGCACAACTCCTCCTTCTTCTTCTTCTCCTCCTCCTCCACCTCCCCCACCCCCATCTTCTTCTTGATGAAGATATGGATCGTTATTTTGCGCCTATCCTCGGATGGAGACCAAGCTCTAAGTGCTTTACAAACAAGGAGTCATTAAAATGTTTGTGCAACAGGCTGTCTACCTGGGTAGAGTCGACTGACAGCTGTCATATACTTGGCGCTCATCGTTCGTTTCCCTGTGTCATTCAATAAGGTTTCAGTCACGCACACATTCAAACGTGTAACATTTTACGTGTATGACCGTTTCGTTTTTATTTATCTCGCCATATAGGCAGCCATACGATACTCCGTTGTCGGGGGTGTGCATGCTGGCTATGTTCTTGTTTATAATTCCCACCGAACGCTGATATGGATTATAGGATCTTAAACGCGTGTATTTGATCTGTTGCGTGCCAATACATACGAAGGGAGTTCAGGCACAAGCAGATCTGGACATATTTTGACTTGGGAGACCGGAAAGAATTCCACCCTTAACCCACCAAGTGCCGTTACCGAGGTTCGAACCCGTGACCCTCAGAAGGTGCAACGCTTTAACCACTCGGCCGTTGCGCCCACCAGGCTCTTCTTCTTCCCCCTCCTCCTCTTCGACTCGACCTCTTCTTGTACTCAGCACTACTACGACTGCTACTACTAGAACTACTACTACTACTACTGCTATTGCTGCTACGACTACTACTACAACCATTCTTATTCTTCTTCCATCACTCCATCTCCTCCGCTCCTTCATCGTTGTTCTCTCTCTTTTTTTTTTTTTTTTTTTTTTTTTTTTTTTTTTTTTTCCTTTTTGTTCTCTTCCTTCTTTCTCTTCCGGTCTTTTGGAAGAGCAGAAGATGAATGTGTGTGTGTGTGTGTGTGTGTGTGTGTGTGTGTGTGTGTGTGTGTGTGTGTGTGTGTGTGTGTGTGTGTGTCTGTGTGTCTTATATCCACTGCGTCTGAATGACCCAGACAGGGAGGGACGGAACGGACTGTTGGGAGGAGTTTGGGGGGGGGGGTGGGGGGGGGGGGGGCGGTGGCCGGATGATACCATCTTTGTGCAGCGGTGCTTTCTTGTCTTCTGCCATCAGCGTCATCTCAGTTTCGGGGGCTATGGATCTGCAACAAGCGCGGAGCGGCGGGCGCGCGTCAGCGGCACTGGTTTGTGGTGGGGATTTTCTCGATGACAAGAAATAACAACTTTTGGCATGAGTTCCTCCGGCCTCTCTGTTGTCTGTCCCCGAGGTCTGCTAACATGTCTGCCTGCATGTCTGTCGGTCTGTGCACACGGCACATGCACACATATAGAAGCATATACACACACACAAACGCGCGCGCGCGCGCACACACACACACACACTGACACACTCACTCAGAATACTCACATCACACACACACACACACACACACACACACTCTGACACACACACTCAGAATACTCACATCACACCAACACACACACACACACACACACACACACACACACACACACACACACACACACACACACACACACTCTCTCTCAAACACACACTCAAACACACTCACACAAACACACACACACACACACACACACACACACACACACACACACACACACACACACACACACCACACACACACGCACACACACACACACACACACACACAGACACACACACACACACAATCTTACGATCAAATCGATGGAACATGATGGCAGGCACGAGCAGAATTCTCAGGAACGATAACCCCATAGCAAGTCTTTCCCGTCGTGCGCTTTACAAACCTTGGGAGTTCTGCCCCTTTTCCTTTCCTCCTCCTCCCTGTTCTCCTTTCTCCCCTTCCCCCATTTTCCCAGCCTCTTTCATCCCTTTCCCCTTCTGACCGCCTTCCCCGCCCCCATCACACACCCACTCCTCTGCTTTCTTTCCTGTCTGTCCAGTGGTGTGTGTTGGGAGGGAAGTGTGTGTGTGGGGGGGGGGAGGGGGGAAGCGGCGGGGGGCGGGGGGGGGGAGGTGTTTGAGGATGGTAGGAGGGGAGGGGTGGGGAGAGAGTGGCGTGATGTATGAGCGTGGTAGTGTGTCGTGTTGTGTTCCCCACTCAGATAATAATTATAATAATGTGTTTACGTCTCAAATACAGATCCGTGTGTGTCCCCCCCCCCCCTCCACCCTCCCGCCCCCCCAAGCCCCACGGACTTTCAGTTAAATAGATCGTTAATTTTATCTATAGGCCCGTGTGTGGAACCCACATCCACACCCGCCACCCCCCACCCCCCACCCCCCACACCCCACACACCGCTACCACCCTATCACACATTCAACCCAGCCCCCCCCACCCCCCCCCCCCCCCCCCCCACCCCCGCCCCCTGCCCCTCACCACACTTCAAGACGAGACAGGCCTGGTGGGTTCAGTTGGCTTCCACATTACTTTAAAACTGGCCAGCTACTTGTTCATTGTGTCACGTTGTTTGCATCACGTCCACCATGACTGATAGGTTTCCCCATAGCCATTGTTGTCCACAGCTGGACGCTGGCGGGACTTGAAACTCGATACTGGCTCCCTGTGCGTGAAAGAAAATCGGAAAGAGGACTGGATCGAGTCAGATTGGAGGCTGGGCAGCAACAAGTGGAGTGTTGGCACAGTGGTAAAGCGTCCGCGTAGGAAGCGAGAGAATCTGAGCCGCGGGCTGGTTCGAATCCCATAGTCGCTAGTATATTCTCCACCTCACCTCCACTAGACCTTGAGTGTTGGTCTGGACGGTAGTCATTCGAAATGAGACGATAAACCGAGGTCCCGTGTGCAGCATGCACTTAGCGCACGTTAAAGAACCCACAGCAACGAGAGGGTTGTCCCTGGTCAAATTGTGTGGAAAATATCCAGTTTTGCGTAGAGAATATCTACTTCGATAGGAAAACAAACCAAACTGCAGACAGAAAAAATACCCAAGAATGGGTGCCGCTCACATTATAGCGACGTGCTCTCCTTGGGGAGAGCAGCCAGAATTTCACACAGAGTAATCTGTTGTGACAAAAAAAAAAGAGTAATACAATACGGTACAATTAAATCGTTTAGTATAGGGGAAGCGGAAAGATTCCTTCGAAGCACTGCAAAGTTGACTGGAAAACAGGACTGCAGTTTCAGTTCTACCAAAAATTCATGATAAACAAGTCTTATCAAACACACAATTATTATTCTTTCATCGACGCAGAAACAATTGCCAAACGCTTTCTCTTGGAACAGTATGGTTTAACGTGCTTGTGTTCTGACAGTAAAACTCTTGCAGACAGGAAAATTGGAAAGAGAGAGAGAGAAAAAAAATGGTGCTGCACTAAAGGGACGCGCTCTCCACAGGAAGAGTGGTCCAAATTCCACACAGAGAAATATGAAGTGACAGTTATACAATACAATACAATACAATACAAAAGTCATAGATAGGCTTCCTCAAGCCGTGAGCCTTGTTTAGCGCTGGGATCAGACAGGATTGGAATTTCGCTGCTGGCGTCCTGTGTGTTCTTGAAAAATTGGGTGTACGAACAATAATTGTCTCTGCATCGCAGCAGATAACTGCAGGACATTGATGGAGACAATGATGCTATAGTTGTATTTGTGTTACTTTTATCGTGACAAGAGATTTCTTTGTGTGATGTGCAGGCTGCTGCTCTCCGGTGATAATGCGTCGCTTCAGTGCAGCACCATCCATTTTCTCTCTGTTATTTTTTTACATTTTTTTATTATATATCTTTTATTCTTATTTATTTGTATGAAAGTGGATTTTTCTGCAGAAATTTTGTAATGGACGACCCTTTTGTTGCCGTGGGTTCCTTCACCTGCGCTAGGTTGCATACTGCGAACAGGACCTCGGTTTATCTCCTCATCCGAAAGTCTAACACCTGGACAACAACTCAGGGCCTAGTTGAGGGTGGAGTGTAAAAATCCCTGGAGTCAGTTGCATTGCTCGACGGAAGAGCCTAGTATGGTCGAAACCCGCTACTAACTGTGTGTAGTATGGAACTGACCAATGGCGTAGTTCGGTCAACGTAGGCATTTAGTCACGTGTAACTGTCAAAAAGTTAGAACCAAGCAATGCAACTGGCACCTGGTCCGTAGATGCGACTCGAACCCAGGACCACTCAGTTCCTAGTTTGGTGGATTACCACTTGTCCACCGTTCCTCAACGTAGTCACCGTGCCACGTCCGCAGTTACAAACAAATCCTTCGAACCAGTATGAGACAAGGCCTGTCAAAACACATATTCTTGCACAACATAAAATGGGCAGAAAACTTTCTCTTGCAATTGTATGGTCCAACTACAGTGTTCGCAAAAAGTTAAGGACCACTGTGGGACTTGCACAAAACAGCGGTGCCTAATGCAGCCAATGTAATGCGCACCACTCATAACCATGGGTGATTTCTTGCAAACGTTTTACAATTAAAATCCACAACTATCACAACCACAGAATAACTGAACATTTAAGGGTGAAACATCGGATTTATCAAACGCATTTTCAGGATCTTCATGGTGCACATGTGCCCAAAAGTAAAACAGACAGTACTCGATGAAAGTGCAGTTGTAGACAACATAAATGCAGCCAGCATAAGTTAAATCATCTCGATCTCTGTTTTCAAACATTTTTTGAAAGGATAGTGCTTCTATGAAGTGGTCCTTAACCTTTTTGAAGTCTGTATGTTGTTGACCCCAAAAAAAAGAAAAAAGGAGGAGGGTGTGTGTGGGGGGGGGGTGAGGGGGGGGTCGGGCGGGGTTTGGGGCGTGGGGGAAGGGAGGGGGGGGAGGAAGAAAACAACCGTGAGATAGGAATGTAATGTTGGATCCAGTTTAGGATTTGGGAAGTGAAACAGGTTCGTGGGTCACTGTCGGACGGACAGACAAAAACGGCTTGGCCTGCGTGCTTGTGTTGTTGCGGCAAGATCCGACCAGCCGACCCGGTCCACAATTCGTCCCATAGGAAGGGGGGCGGAGGTCCGGGGGGAGGGGGAGGGGGTGAGGAAGTGAGTCAGAGGGCTGGTTGCTGGCTTGGACACACACACACACACACACACACACACACTCACTGAGCACAAGTTGTGTGTGCGTGTGTTGGTCAATGGACGAACCTCCACGAGCCAACCTGAGACACCGGCGAGCTTTCTACCTCCCTCGCCTTGCCTTGTTGCTGAGTAGGCAGGATTTCTTGTGTATTGACCACTTGCTATTGATATCATGTTTTGCTCGCGTGCCACAAAACCTTCACGACACCGGGACCCCAGCACTTGAAAGACTGGACCCTAAAATGGCGCAACAAGCCGTTAGACTCAACTCCACCTAAACGTGCCACGCGTGGTTTTTTTTTTCTCCCCCGTTGTGGGATGAGAAGAAACAAGAAAATAGGTACAAGGTCTTTTGTCCGAGCTGTGTGTCCCTGACAGCAAGGTGTACTCGGTTCTGGAGTTGACCTGCATACTGAACGTGTTAATTAAACCTCTCAGTGATGGGTATGTAGGTGGTGGGGGGGATGGTGAGGGGCGGGCGGACTGCCCGAAGTGCAGTGAAGTCCTCCTAGTCCGTCGTGGGACGACTCAGGACAGCCTTTCAAGGTCCCTGGTCAGCGCCTTGGGTTTATGCTGTCCGCCAGGTATCTGCTTCCTTAAAAAAAAAAAAAAAAAAAAAAAACATGAAATATGTAGATGTAGCGTATATTAATCAGTTCGCACACGTTGACACTTTGAAACAGAGTGATTGATGACGCGGGGAAGAGCGTGAGTCACAGAAACTGAAGGGGACCCCACATACCTACCACCTCCGTTCTCATCAGTGCTTGCTTGATCCGCTCCTGAAGTGTCTGTCTGGTGGATTCTGGCCGGCGTCCACGCTGTTTTATCTTCTCCAGTCTCCTTTTCTTTAGCGGAAGAGTGAGCTACCGCATTTGACTGAATTTCTGCACGGAGACTTGGTTGTTGAAGCAGTCTGCTGTGGTTTTTTTAGTTCTCTTTTTCGATGAAATATCTTGCAGCACAGTGAAATTTGACGAAGGAAGGTGAAGTAAGGTACAAGATACATATCTACTCTATTATCTCTGAAGGAAGAAATTGTTGACACTTCTTTCTGATTTAAAAAAGGCGACATATCAAAAGAAAAGAAGGTATTTCAATCAACAGAACAACTGACAAACAGTTTGACAAATCACTATGAACGCAGAGTAAGACAGGCGCTTTTCAGTATAAAGTTGTGGCCGAGGATCTGATCCACGCAGCATTCCTGCATTCATTTTGAAACCAGTCTCCAGAAAATATCATCACGCTATCTGTGAGAACATGGTGTCATCAGCTTTATGGTTACACCGGTGAAAATGGATGAATGCCTTTAAATTGAAAGATTACAGGACACTTGCCTGAAAGTTGGAGTTTTACCGGAGTTCTCCCATACAGAAGCGCGTCCCGAAATAATCACGGTTGAGTATCAGTATCAGTAGCTCAAGGAGGCGTCACTGCGTTCGGTCAAATCCATATACGCTACACCACATCTGCCAAGCAGATGCCTGACCAGCAGCGTAACCCAACGCGCTTAGTCAGGCCTTGAGAGTTGAGTGTACGGCGAGGGAAGAGCAACGTCACAGCAAAGACTTGAGGAGAGAACCTCCCACTTCTGTAAGTCGCCCAGAGTGAGAGAACAGCGAGGGGGGGATCTGTAACTGTCCAGGGTCTGTGATTGCAGCTTCAGGGTGATTTCATTCCACACATCCACCGCCTCCTTCATCCTGGCCATTGGCCCGTTCACCGCCTGGGTCTGTATGTACACTTTCCGTTAGCAGCGTTCGGCTTCAGTAGTGTGTGTGTGGCTCAGAGCAGCGTGAAATCCGGTCAGGACCCGTGTTTAATGAGCCTGGGACTGTGGTCAAGCACACACACACACACTGCCACTGACCCGTCCCAACCCCCCACCACATTCCTTCTTTTCCCTTCCTCACACACACCACAGACCTTGTCCAGTCAGTCCTGCGCGCCGCTTGTCACGTTTCCTGCTCCGGCCTTCGTATCGCTTTGGACATGGGTCAACATGGTGGTTCTTTGGTGTGGTGTGTGAGGGGAGGGGTGGTCAGTTGTTT
The DNA here is from genome assembly GCF_041734735.1 of Babylonia areolata. NCBI lineage: Eukaryota > Metazoa > Mollusca > Gastropoda > Neogastropoda > Buccinidae > Babylonia > Babylonia areolata. The sequence goes on along the minus strand of NC_134882.1, from coordinate 27,588,744 downwards.
GCTCCAGTTCCGAGCTGACCCGTTTTGAGGAAGATCGCCATTAAATGTTCTCGTCGAGGATCTTGGCCTTCACAGCCTGAAATGCGTTTGATGAGGACTTGTGTCTGTCGGTGTTTGTTTCTGTGGAGAAATGCGGAGCAGTTTGGTCAAGGCTAGGTCAGTGTGAGCCAGTGCCAGTGGTGAGTCAGTGACCTAGTGTCCGATCTGTTTGTGGTCTTCACTTTGGGAAAGTCAGCAACATTGAGGAAACAGCAGAGCTAAGTTGTTGCGATGTAACAAGAGAGCGCTGCTCTTGCAACCCTTTAAAGAATCTCAGTGTTGGGTTCATACCTTCTGCAGTGTGGATGGATCCGTTTGTAAACATCTTCACGTGGGATGACACGGTATGTAAACATCATCACATCGGATGACGCGGTGTGTAAACATCTTCTGCACAGTGGATGACACGAATTGTAAACATCTTCACATCGGATGACACGGTATGTAAACATCTTCTGCACAGTGGATGACACGATATGTAAACATCTTCACATTGGATAACTCGGTATGTAAGCACCATCTGTACAGAGAATGACTCGGTGTGTAAACATCTTCTGCATGGTGGATGACGCGGTATGTAAACATCTTCACATTGGATGACGCGATATGTAAACATCTTTTGCACAGTGAATGACGCGTTATGTAAACATCTCCACATTGGATGACGCGATATGTAAACATCTTTTGCACAGTGAATGACGCGGTATGTAAACATCTCCACATTGGATGACGCGATATGTAAACATCTTTTGCACAGAGGATGACTCGGAATGTAAACACCTTCACATTGGATGACGTGGTATGTAAACATCTTCTGCACAGTGGATGACGGTATTTAAACATCTGCACAATGGATGACTCGGTATGTGAACATCATCTGCACTGTGGATGACGGCTTTTTTTGCTTTCTTTTTTTTAACAATCAAATCCAGCCGTGAGAGAGAAAAATTCTCGTGCACAACGCAATGTGCGGTCAAGATATGACTGACTGTAAAGGTTTTCAGAATTGAGAGTTCGATTGGGAATTGGAGAGTTCGAGGGGGGGTTTTCAGAATTGAGAGTTCGATTTCGGTTTATTTGTGCTGATAAAGGTGATATTGACACTACAGTTTATGCATACAGGATGTAGTAGTGAGTACAGTGATGACTGCAGGGGATGACAGAAATACTGTGAAGGTTGCGTCGCCACTGTGCCTCCTAGCTGTGAAAGTGAGTGGTGGCCTTTTTAGTGTTCTTGCGCGCTCCATGACACGAAGCCGACTGGAGTAATTTTGTGGAGGTCTTTATGCGTCGTGATGACGAGGTGTTGACATCATGAGTGACGTGTGCGTGACGTTTCTGTCCTTCGTGTGTCGTAAGTGTCCACGGGAAGAGCTGCCAAACAAGGTACATAAAATTATATAGCCGCGGCGTATTCACTGTAGCCTCTCAAGGCGTCTTTCAGTGTCTGTGCTTTGTATGCGTATACAATGTGTGTGTGTGTGTGTGCGTGTGTGTGTGTGTGTCTCATCTCATCTCATCTATCCCTTGACCCGTGGGTGGGTCGTTGGGGCACCATGGATGACTGCCTGGTGTGTGTGTGTGAGTGAAATCAAATGCCATTGCATTCTCCAAAAACACTGCACATGAAAATTGTCCCTTGCTTTTTTAGTCCGTCCATCCGCCTGTCTCTGTCTCTCTTTGTCCTTCTGTGTCTCAGTCTCTGTCTCAGTCTCTCTCTCTCTCTCTCTTTCCTTTCTCTGTGTCAGGCATCTGCTTGGCAGATGTGGTGTAGCGTACGTGTATAGAGTTGTACGAACGCAGTGACGCCTCCTTGAGCTACTGATACAGATACTGTCTCTCTCTCTCTCTCTTTCTGCATTTGTCTCTCTGTCTCTCACTGTCTGTATTTCTGTCTCTGTCTATCTCTATCTGATAGATATATATGCATATATATCTCCCTCTTCGAGTTCTCTCTCTGTCTCTGTGTCTCTGTCTCTGTGTCTCTGTCTCTCTCTGTCTGTCTGT
>NC_134882.1:27571698-27579198 GCF_041734735.1 Babylonia areolata | reverse complement strand
GCGCGCACACACACAAAGCCCCACTTGTCTGTCCGCTGGTACGGAATTCCGGAATACGTTTTCCTTCCTTTGCTCTGCACCATTAGTTGACTCGTGATGATTATTATATATGTACTATTATAATTACCGGGCCTTAGTTATCAGGAATGGTGACGCTTTCTCTGTTGTTTCTTTTCAGTGTGTACACATGTGTATGAATAGAATAAAATAGAAGAGAACAGAATAGAACAGTATGAATTTTAATTTCATGAACCCGTAAGATTTATAAGACACAAATACATAGGTAAATAAATAGCTAATCTTTTTAATGTGTGCGTGTGTGTGCTTGCGTGCGTTCGCGCATGCGTTTGTGTGTGTGTGTGTGTGCTTGCGTGCGTGCGTTCGCGCATGCGTTTCGGTGTTTTTTTGTGTGTTTTTGTTTTTCTTATCACCTTCATCACTAAACCCGATACATAATTATTTAATGAGTGTGTGAGAGTGGAGAGCGCGCGCGCCCCACTACCACCCTACCCTACCCCCACCTCCCTTCTTTTCCGCCTTCCAGTCACCCCTCAAACCCACCTGGGGTGAGTTTCCTCACGCCGACAGGACCCAAAACCCCTCCTGTCCTGTTTGAAAAATTAGAGGATGTGGAATAGCGGTGGGGAGATGAATCCCTTCCAACTAACTTTTCCTTGCTTTCAATAAATGGATCTCTCTCTCTCTCTCTCTCTCTCTCTCTCTCTCTCTCTCTCTGTGATCTTTCTCTTTCCCTCTCCCTCTCCCCCCCCCTCTCTCTCTCCTCTCTCTCCCTCTTCTTCCCTCCCCATCTCTCTCTCTCTATCCACCCCTCCCACTTCGAGATGAACCGGACAGCGAACCGAAACGTGATCCCTTTCCTTTTTCCTTCCTTTCGTTTAGAGCAGCGACTTTTACACGTTTGCACCTGGCTCCGTTACGCAAAATAGGGGTGACACTGATAAGTGATATGTCTCCCCACCTTCTCTCTCTCTCTCTCTCTCTCTCTCTCTCTCTCCTCCCCCCTTCCACCGTACCCTGTTCTCTTTTTCTCTTCATAGCGACCCTAGCCTACCCTCAACCCCCCCCCCCCCCCCCCCATGTCTTAGCGACCCTAGCCTACCCTCATCCGCCCCCCCCCATGTCTTAGCGACCCTAGCCTACCCTCATCCGCCCCCCCCCATGTCTTAGCGACCCTAGCCTACCTTCATCCGCCCCCCGTGTCTTAGCGACCCTAGCCTACCCTCATCCGCCCCCCATGTCTTAGTGACCCTAGCCTTCCCTCATCACCCCCCATCTCTCTTCATAGTGACCCTAGCCTTCCCTCCCTCTCCCCTCATCCCTCTTCATAGTGACCCTAGTCTACCCTCCCTCTCCCCTCATCCCTCTTCATAGTGACCCTAGTCTACCCTCCCTCTCCCCTCATCTCTCTTCATAGTGACCCTAGTCTACCCTCCCTCTCCCCTCATCCCTCTTCATAGTGACCCTAGTCTACCCTCCCTCTCCCCTCATCCCTCTTCATAGTGACCCTAGTCTCCCCTCCCTCTCCCCTCATCCCTCTTCATAGTGACCCTAGTCTACCCTCCCTCTCCCCTCATCCCTCTTCATAGTGACCCTAGTCTACCCTCCCTCTCCCCTCATCCCTCTTCATAGTGACCCTAGTCTACCCTCCCTCTCCCCTCATCCCTCTTCATAGTGACCCTAGTCTACCCTCCCTCTCCCCTCATCCCTCTTCATAGTGACCCTAGTCTCCCCTCCCTCTCCCCTCATCCCTCTTCATAGTGACCCTAGTCTCCCCTCCCTCTCCCCTCATCCCTCTTCATAGTGACCCTAGTCTACCCTCCCTCTCCCCTCATCCCTCTTCATAGTGACCCTAGTCTCCCCTCCCTCTCCCCTCATCCCTCTTCATAGTGACCCTAGTCTACCCTCCCTCTCCCCTCATCCCTCTTCATAGTGACCCTAGTCTACCCTCCCTCTCCCCTCATCCCTCTTCATAGTGACCCTAGTCTACCCTCCCTCTCCCCTCATCTCTCTTCATAGTGACCCTAGTCTACCCTCCCTCTCCCCTCATCCCTCTTCATAGTGACCCTAGTCTACCCTCCCTCTCCCCTCATCTCTCTTCATAGTGACCCTAGTCTCCCCTCCCTCTCCCCTCATCCCTCTTCATAGTGACCCTAGCCTTCCCTCCCCGCCCCATCTCTCTTCATAGTGACCCTAGCCTTCCCTCCCCGCCCCATCTCTCTTCATAGTGACCCTAGCCTTCCCTCCCCGCCCCATCTCTCTTCATAGTGACCCTAGCCGCTTCTAGTCCCCCCACCTCCACATGTCACCCCACTGTTCTCCACAACAGGTGTTGTAGTGGTGGTTGTATTGTTTTACTTGTTTGTCACAACGTATACATTTCTCTGTGTGGAAGTCGGCCAGGGGATAAGTGGGTCACTAATGCCATCTTCGTGTTATAAAATGTCTTCGCCATCTGTCTGTCTCCTGCTGCTGCTGGTGTGTGTGTGTGTGTGTGTGTGTGTGTGTGTGTGTGTTGGGGTGGGGTGGGGCGTTCAGGTCGGAGGAGGGGGCGGAGGCGGGGGACCAGGCTGTGGTTGTAAAGTGAAATGGAAGCGTTCCGATTGCGTTTCAGTTTCAGTTCCGTTTCAAGTAGGTGTGAAAGATATGCAGGGCTCTCTCTCTCTTTCTGTGTGTGTGTGTGTGTGTGTGTGTGTGTGTGTGTGTGTGAGAGAGAGAGAGAGAGAGAGAGAAGAGTGGGGGTGTTGGTTGACATTCCACAGAGGGCCCACACAGGTGTGCGAACACGTGTATATCACTGACCCTTTCATGGCACGCAAGACCTGGTGTAGACCTTGTACCAGGCAGCTCTAGGTAAGTGGGTAGGTATGTATGTACGACAGTGACCCCCAGCCCCACCCCCCAATCCCTCCCTCACCCTCCCCAACCCCTCTGTACTGTACTGTTCTGTACTGTCACCATGCGTGTCACCCCCAACCCCTAGCAGATGATTTGTTACATCTTTCTTCTGATATACAAGAGCCAAGATGAAAGCTATTTATAACTGGGTAAGTGTCAGCTGGGTTGTGAGTCACAGAGCGAAAGACAATGAAAACAATGATAATCTGTGCAAACTGAGCGGATTTGTATCTGTTTATTTATCTGTATGTTTATCTAGAGGTGGAGCGGGTCGGGGGAAGGTTTCTATGGTAAGAGAGAGGATTTGGGGGGAAGTGGGGAGGTGGGGGATGGGGGGGGGGAATGTTGTTTCGTTCGACTAAAACCGTTTCTTTTAACCCCCATCCTCGCACTGTGACCACCACCACCACCACCCACCCACCCACCCACCCCCGACTCTCCGTCCCCATTCTGAATATTTTCCCCAGTTACCGTTTCTACCAGGTGCCGGCCACCTCAGTGGGTTTAACGTCCACGCCCACCTCAGTTTTTGTTCAGCTCACGTCCGTACCGGTATACCGCTTACCACGGTATGGAGTTCGCGGGCTGAATCCCGGGGAAGTCATCGAGTGTTCATTACCTTCTTTTTGCTTCTCGCGGAGTTTGTCTCCCTTGGGTGCGTGAAAACCCGCTATCGGGTTGTCCAAGTGGAGATGTGTGGTGTTCCATGGTGTGTGCTGAGAACAGAGTAGTGCTATGGAGCTGGGTGGCGTGTGCTGAGAACATAGTAGTGCTATGGAGCTGGGTGGCGTGTGCTGAGAACAGAGTAGTGCTATGGAGCTGGGTGGCGTGTGCTGAGAACAGAGTAGTGCTATGGAGCTGGGTGGCGTGTGCTGAGAACAGAGTAGTGTTATGGAGCTGGGTGGTGTGTGCTGAGAACAGAGTAGTGCTATGGAGCTGGGTGGTGTGTGCTGAGAACAGAGTAGTGCTATGGAGCTGGGTGGTGTGTGCTGAACAGAGTAGTGCTATGGAGCTGGGTGGTGTGTGCTGAGAACAGAGTAGTGCTATGGAGCTGGGTGGCGTGTGCTGAGAACAGAGTAGTACTATGGAGCTGGGTGGCGTGTGCTGAGAACAGAGTAGTGCTATGGAGCTGGGTGGCGTGTGCTGAGAACAGAGTAGTGTTATGGAGCTGGGTGGTGTGTGCTGAGAACAGAGTAGTGCTATGGAGCTGGGTGGCGTGTGCTGAACAGAGTAGTGCTATGGGGCTGGGAGTGTAGATAATTATTGAGTGGCTGTAAGTATATCCACTCAGCCTTGAATGGATACATCACCGGCTGTTGCACTGATAATCATGGTTCTATCCACAGCCACGGATACATCCACAGCCACAAGTTGTCCATTTTTTTCCACGTGCACAGCAAGCGACAGCTGTTGGTTTAAACAGTATGTTTTTTTTTAATTTGGAACATGTCACAATACAATACAGATATCGATGAACAGGACAACAAGAAAATCTTATATAAAGCCCTGTCCTGATACATGTACATACTGAATATGTGACGGATGTCATCATAACTACAAGTTAAGACGTGAACATACACGAGTTTTGAACAAAACTAAGCTGAGATATAAAGCGACAGCTGTTTGCTTTAAACAATAATTTATTAATATTCAAAGAAGCAGCATAGAATAAGCACGGCATAGACGCGAAAAGCCGGGGAAGAGCATCAAGCATGGCTTATTTAAGCCCTACCCAATAAGAAATAATCAACAACAAGACGGCTGTTTCGCACTGCGGAGTGCTCATCGGGCATACTGCTTGTTCCGGACTGCCGGCGGGAGAGAAGCAGATGTATTTGTATTTCTTTTTATCACAACAGATTTCTCTGTGTGAAATTCGGAATGCTCTCCCCAGGGAGAGCGCGTCGCTACACTACAGCGCCACCCATTTTGTTGTTGTTGTATTTTTTCCTGCGTGCAGTTTTATTTGTTTTTCCTATCGCAGTGGATTTTTTCTACAGAATTTTGCCAGGAACAACCCTTTTGTTGCCGTGGGTTCTTTTACGTGCGCTAAGTGCATGCTGCACACGGGACCTCGGTTTATCGTCTCATCCGAATGACTAGCGTCCAGACCACCACTCAAGGTCTAGTGGAGGGGGAGAAAATAATATTATCTGCGGCTGAGCCGTGATTCGAACCAGCGCGCTCAGATTCTCTCGCTTCCTAAGCGGACGCGTTACCTCTGGGCCATCATTCTCAGTGAAACCTATCCTGTGAAGAATGTAAAAAAAAAATTAAAAAAAAAAAAAAGAAAGAAAGAAAATAAAATAAAGCATCCACTGAAGTGAAAAGCCAGAATTTAGAATAAACTCAGTCTTACCTTCTTCTTCTTTTTTTCTTTCTTTCATTAAACATACCCGTGGGGGAAAAAAAAAAAACAAAACCAGGCACGGCCTTTGCGGAAGGCACTAAGTAACAGGGCAGACTAATCCACAGAGGACCACAAAAAAAAAAGGAACTATTGACAGAAAACTCCCAGAATTTTAAAACTGGGCGCCACTCCGGAATCACCAAGGACCATGAAGGGCTCGTTGGACGACGCTGTGATACACAGTACAGGACCAACGCCTCGACCACACCCACCCATCACGGAACACACCACAGCCACGAACAACTTGACCTTAAGGGGCGAAATGCCAATAGGTCATTAAACTCACCTCTACGGCGGGGTGGGTGTGGGGTGAGGTGGGGGTTGGGAGTACGGGGGCCGGGGGTAGGGGGGGGGGGGGTCAGACGCTGTGACGTGGTACAATGTAGCGAGGCCATCATAAACCACCCCCCACAGTCTCATTTCCCCCCCCACCAGAGACCTGCCTACCTGCTTCAAACTTCACCCAATATTATAGAAGTGAAGTGGTAGGTTTACCGGGTGACGTGTCCGCTTTAATTTGATACCTGTCTGTCGGCCTACCCAGGCGCAGAGCTTTAAGAGTGGAAGGAGCTGTCAGGGTGAGGTGGATGAATGGGGGATTGGTGGGGAAAAGGATGCTGCAGGCAAGGATTCCACCACTACCACCACCACCACCACCACAACCCCTTCTCACCCTTTCTCCTTAACACATCCCGATCCCCTACCTCAACCTCCATCCACCTATAGGTCTGTCTGTCTGTCTGTCAGGGCTGAGTCGGCGAACGTGTTTTTTTGGTGTTTGTGTGTGTGTTTTTTTTTTCTCACTCTGGAATAAAGACGTAGACAGCTTCATTCACTGCAGACAGCTTCATTCATTTCCAACAAACATCGGAGCGACACAACTTGAAAAGGTGTAGCAGCTTTGGTGAGGTTGGGGAGTGGGTAAATGGGAGGGTAGCTATACAAGACCCGGCAGGTGGGGTTAGGAGGAGGGTGGTATGGTGTGTTTGGGGGGGTGGGGGGGGGGGGGGCTATAGTTTTTGTTGACTGGTAGGATTGTTCGGATGGTGGAGGTGATGAGGGTGGTTGGAGAGAATAGGAGGGTGAAGGGGAAGCCGTGGTCCATGGATTTCAGTTGTTGACAAGTCGGATGGTGATACAGTGGTGGTTGAAGAGGTAGGGGTGTGTGTTGGGGGTTAGGGTGGGGTGGAGAAGGGGGGTGGGGGGGGTGTCGACGGGGTTCAATGCCCTGTGTGCCGAAGTATCCCCCGAAGACAGAGGTGTGGGTGTTGGAGTGGGTGAATGGTTGGGTGGTCGTGGTGTAGATCTTAATCCCTGGTCCGTCTTCAGTCCCCTCCGGTCTCAATGGAGCATTATGTGTGTGGAGGAGGGGGCGTCATGTACATGATTATATAGATATATATATATACACACCATTGTGTTGATGCTACTGCTGTGCTTGCGGGACCTGCTCTGGTGGTGGTGTGTTTGTGTGAGTGTGTGTGTGTGTGTGGAGGAGGGGGTGTTGGCGCGGGGTTTGCTGTGTCTTTCACTGATGTCTTTGTTGATGGGACTTTTTTTTTGTCTTTTTTTTTTCTTTCTTAGGCAAGGATCACTTCCACGGACCAACACTTTTTTTTTTCTCGCACATTAGCTGGTGCTCAGGCATTAAAAAAGCCCACAAAGTTTCTGTCCACCCCTCAGTCCAGGAGGGGCCGTGACAGAATCGGTTCTGCGTTCAGTGGGCAGACTTCTGATCCAGTGTTCACCAGTGATCAGGGTTCGAGGCAGCCCCGTATGGTATTACGTTCTTGGGAAAGGCGCTTTGCTCCGATTTTCCGCTGTCCACCTCTGTGGCTATGATGTGTTTTAACCCTTTCACCGCCAGTCAGTTTAGAGTACAGAATTCCCTTGTGGTATAAACAGAGAAAAGACAATGGCCGAGAATAGCTGGGGATTCCCCCTGCGATATATAGAAAATATGGCCTATCATACCACCAAACATTAAGAGCAGTAGGTTCATGGATAACAGACCAATGAATGGTCACCTTTCAGTGACATGGGTCCTCTACCACGCCTGTGCATAAATGCGAGCTTGGCGGTGAAAGGGCTAAACAGAGATTCATTCACAGAAACACCACAGCAGCTGTGTAACAGATGTATCAGTGGAAGCACAACAAGCAAGGCTTATAACC
>NC_134882.1:27561698-27564198 GCF_041734735.1 Babylonia areolata | reverse complement strand
ATGAGGAGAAAACAGGAGAGAGAGAGAGAGAGAGAGAGAGAGAGAGATTATAGCAGTCATCATTTTAATGACATTGAATCTTGATCAGTTCATCAAACAACAAAGCGTTGTCAAGGAAAGGATAGAGAAAAAGAGAGAGAGAGGCAGAGACAGAGACAGACAGACAGAGAAAGAGACAGACAGACAGACAAACAAAGAAAGAGAGAGAGAGAGAGAGAGAGAGAAGGGATCCTATCGTGTTAAAACAACATGCCCTGGGTCCAGGTCCCCAAAGTGGGTCAGCCCATGTCCAGCCACTGAGTGCATTCCTGCTGGTCAGTCGGCCGAGGGGGACCTGTGCAGTAAAGAATGGACACCCAGCCCCTCCTCCTCCCCCTCCACAACCTCTCACCCACACTCACCCCCCCCCCCCCCCCCCCCCCCCCCCCCCCAAGTCCTGTACAGCAAACTGTGGTCTGTCGCCTTTACACTACACTTATACTACCTACCTGCATGGCTGTGTTTATGTTGTATGTTTTCACTGGGTAAGCCCTGGGTTTATAACACACCCCTAACCCCCCTTCATTTTTTTTTTCTTCTTTCGCGCTCTCTTCCTCTCAATGAACTGTCTAGTACTTGTGGTGTCCGTGCAACTGGGTCCAGATTTGGTGGAAATGGATTTCTTCTCCTTCTTCTTTTGCTTCTCTTTCTTTCTTTTTCCTGGTCGCGGGAAACGGGAGGATGAGGAGCTTGGGTTGTTAAGAACCTGATCAGTGACAGGTATAGTGAACTCGACATACTGTTACATCAGTAGTTTGTTCAGCAACCCCCCAAAAAAGTGGCGCTGATCTGTGACGATACGATGAGAGCTCGTTCCTTCTTCTTCCATGCCTGCCAGCGACATGGCAGCAGCCTTCACGTCACTCACTCACTCACTCACTCACCAGGCTTAGAGAACGTACTTTGTGTTGTAGTTTATGAGGACATATTACAGAAGTCTGAAGTGTGGTAAGGATCACAAGAAAGTAACCCCCCGTCCCCCTCGTTGCCCTCAAATTAGTTGATTTCATCGGAAAAGACAAGTGAGGTGTTTGGGTGGAGTGGACTGGTCAGTCAAGTCAAAGACTGTGTTGTTGGCGTTGGCCACTGGCCAGTCCCCAGAGAGAGAGAGGGGGGGGGGGGAGAGTGAAGCACACACGCGCACACACACACACACAGAGTCAGAGAGAGAGAGAGAGAGAGAGAGAGAGAGAGAAGCAGCTGTCCACTGGTGATGTATGTATGTATGTGTGGTGGTGTGGTCGGGTCAGGAGGGTTGTCTTTCTTCGTCAAGGAAAGGACTAGACAGATTTTGTAGACTGGCTGGTGGGGGCTTGGTTTGTGGGTCATGAGACCCTGTAGTGATGTTTTTCGGAAGGTTGGGAAGAGAGAGAGAGGGGGTGGAGGGAGGAGTGAGAGAGAAGGAGAGCGAAGCACAGAGAGAGGGGGGGGGAGAGTGAAGTAGAGAGAGAGAGGGGTGGGGAGAGAGGGAGAGAATGGGGGGGAGTGTAGCAGAGAGAGGGAGTGGGAGGGAGAGTGAAGCTGAGAGAGGGGGGGAGAGAGAGGGTGAAGTAGAGAGAGGGAGGGGGGAGTGAAACAGAGAGAGAGAGGAGGTAGAGAGAGGGAGAGCGAAGCACAGAGAGAGAGGGGGGGGAGAGTGAAGTAGAGAGAGAGAGGGTGGGGAGAGAGGGAGAGAGAGGGGGGAGTGAAGCAGAGAGAGGGAGTGGGAGGGAGAGTGAAGTAGAGAGAGGGAGGGGGGAGTGAAACAGAGAGAGGGGGGAGAGGGAGGATGAAGTAGAGAGAGGGAGGGGGGTGAAACAGAGAGAGGGAGGGGGGTGAAACAGAGAGAGAGAAGGGGAGAGGGAGGGTGAAGTAGAGAGAGGTGGGGGACGAAACAGAGGAGGGGGAGGGAGAGTGAAGCAGAGAGAGGGAGGGAGGGTGAAGCAGAGAGAGGGAGGGAGGGTGAAGCAGAGAGAGGGAGGGAGAGGGAGGGTGAAGCAGAGAGAGGGAGGGAGGGTGAAGCAGAGAGAGGGAGGGAGAGGGAGAGTGAAGCAGAGAGAGGGAGGGAGGGTGAAGCAGAGAGAGGGAGGGAGAGGGAGGGTGAAGCAGAGAGAGGGAGGGAGGGTGAAGCAGAGAGAGGGAGGGAGGGTGAAGCAGAGAGAGGGAGGGAGAGGGAGAGTGAAGCAGAGAGAGGGAGGGGGAGTGAAACAGAGAGAGAGAGGGGGGGAGAGGGAGGGTGAAGCAGAGAGAGGTGGGGGGTGAAACAGAGAGAGAGGGAGGGTGAAGCAGAGAGAGGTGGGGAGTGAAACACAGAGAGAGGGGGGAGAGGGAGGGTGAAGCAGAGAGAGGTGGGGAGTGAAACAGAGAGAGAGGGGGGAGAGGGAGGGTGAAGCAGAGAGAGGTGGGGGGTGAAACAGAGAGAGAGAGGGGGGAGAGGGAGGGTGAAGCAGAGAGAGGTGGGGGGTGAAACAAAGAGAGAGAG
>NC_134882.1:27539198-27556698 GCF_041734735.1 Babylonia areolata | reverse complement strand
TATTGTCAGGCATGCACAGAATGTTGCAGCGGTTGTCATGACTTGTGTGACGGTTTTCATATGCTGTAGTATTTTGGTGACACCATTGCGGGTTTTCCCGATTTTGTTTTTGTTTTTCAGGAAATGATGTGTGTGTCGTTGACGCGTCGATATGGATAATTAGGAATTGAACTGTGTGTGTGTGTGTGTGTGTGTGTGTGTGTGTGTGAGGGGGGGGGGGGTATGTGGTGAGCTAACTCGGTGAGAATCTAACATAATGAGAAATGAACGTTACGAGAGGTGAACGATATGAGAAGCGAACGTTTTGAGAAAATTCTGTGAACGTTCCGTGAAAAACGAACGTTGGGCGTGAGAAGTGAACGTCACCCCTGAGGTGGGGAGAAGCCTCTCAAGATGCTGGACGGGTAGGGTGGGGTGGGTGGATGAAGGGTGGGGTGGGGTGGCCGGGGGGTGTCGGTCAGCGGAGCGGAAAGGGGGGTAACGGGGCGGAAGGCCTGGCGCTGAGCTGGCCACTGCTCTGCAGTCCCCTGACCATTGTCCGAGGCCACACTCCACTGACCACACCGAGTTGACCAACCCTCCCCGGTGTTACGGCAAGACTGACACCCTCCTCTGTCCATTTGATCCCGCCTCCACCCCCTGTCTGCTCCGTTTTCCTGTGGCCGGCAGTACTTCTGCCCCGCACATGTAAACCTTTGTGAGGCGTGACATGATCGAAAAGAATTGGAAACTTTCAATAACTGATCCAACTTGCTTGCGACTCTCTTATCATATCAGCCATGAAAATTAATTATTCTCCGTCTCTCCACCTTTCTCAGACGTTTCTCTGTAAGCAAGAGGGTAGAATTACTTTGGTCATGTGCTTGGCGAATGAATACAGTGCAGTTGTTGAGTTGCAGGAAGGCAGGTTACTGAAGAAACGCCATAACAAGCCACGGGCCGTCTGGAACAGGAGAGACGAACGGGGTCAGGGGTGGGGATTACCTTGAGATGAAGGAGTGCTACGTTTTAAGATGAAGGGATATCAATTAGCGACAGAGAAGAGACATTAAACAGGGTTGAAGAGGTTTTAAGCGGAGAGGAGATAAGGGGTTGTTAATTAAGGATGAGACAGTTGTTAATCAGAGATATGAGAGATTCCAGCTCGTGGGTACCCTTTTATAATTGGCGACTTTAATAAATAACACGCGAAGCGGCTGCGCTTAAAAAAAAAAGAAAAAAAAGGGGGGTGGGGGGTGGGGGGATATGTCAGATTTATCTTGGAAACTGTCGGAACGGGGCTCAGCAGTGATAATTCTACCCTATGAGAAGGCGCCGCCTCAGAATCATGGTATTTTGTGTGTGCGTGCTGTCCTGGGCTGGGAACTGGTCGCTCACTTCACAGCTCGAGTCATTCTGTTGATGCCAGTTGTTGTAGTTTTTATTAGTAGCAGTCATCATGTGACTGACTTCAGCTTTGAATCCCTTACGGGATGCCCGCTGTATGAAAAAGTGTGGAATATATCGCAGTGCAGTCCTTGTGTGACTGGATGTGTCTTGTTATCATTGTTCGCACGTTAGACGTCACTCACTGCTCGTTGATGCCGTATAAGGGCGGGGAATTATTACGTATTACTTTTTGTAATCCATTCCAGTTCGTGCACTTTTTTCTGAACTGCAGTCAGTTCTTTGACAAGTGACCAGTCTAGAACAAGGTTATAAGCATTGCTTGTTGTGCTTTGACTCATCTGTTATACAACTGCTTTGATGATGCTTCTGTAAATAAGAATTGTTTAAAACAAGGGCGGGGAATGATAGATAACTCCCGGGTCAATTCTTGTTAGGGGGGCAGTTTTTTATGTGGTAGTTCGTAGAGAGTTGCTCCCCCACCCCTGCCCCATCGCCTGTCGCTGTTCCCCCGTCCACACACACACACACACACACACACACGCACGCACACACACACACACACACACACACACACGCACACACACACACACGCACACACACACACACACACACCATCCACCCCGGTTTTCAGCGGGTAGGCAATTGGAGTGACGTGAAGAGGACGAAGAAGTGAAGGGAGAGAGGACTGAAGTGTGTTACAATGTAACCAGCTCCCCACAGGCGGCAGAGCAGAGCACTGCTCAGGCAGTCGTACAGTACAGACCAGCTGTGGACTTTTGAGACTGGGGACAAGTCGTCGTGTGTGCACGTTCATCAAACAACGCTTCTGTTATTGCACGCGCGTGCATGTCTGTGTTTGTAGGAAGTTTCGTCAGCTCTCTCTCTCTCTCTCTCTCTGTGTATGTGTGTGCGCACGTGACAAGTGAGGGTAGAGAAAAGAGGTTTGGTGGTTGCAGAGGAGGATTCACGTTCATTTAGGGAAGCAGAAGGCGTCGTCACTCGTGGTCGTCTTGTGGTCAGTGGCTGAAGGACTGTGACTGACTGACTGAATTGCTAGTATGAGCAACTGAGACTTATTTTGTTTGTCGCAAAGTTCATCAAAGGAATAACGGACCCCGCCCCCCCCCCCCCCCTCTCTCTCTCTCTCTCTCTCTCTCTCTCCACACGAGACTTTTTCACTTTCTTTGAAATTTCTTTTATTACGATTATTTCATTTTCAGTTTGTCGTATTTTATTTTGATGTTTGAGTTGTGGTCAGTCATGAAGATGCTAGCTGTTATTAATTTGTCGAAGCTGTTTTTTTTCCCCCCCGGATTGTGTGGTGGTGGTGGGAACCAACACATGTTTCGTGAAAAAAAAAAGGTGGGTGGGTGGTGGGGAGGGGGACCCGTGATCTATCTTGTCTTCCGACGCCGTGAGTCCAGATAGACTGCTGTGGTGGCAGCCACGGTACTGGGTTTGGAGTGCAGTTCCCCTTGCTTGTTGTGGAATTCATGTCGCCGATTAACTGTGCAGTCATCGCTTGTCTCCCGTTGACTGTTTGCGTTGTCGGTGGTTTCATCACAGACGTGATACCCATCTCTCTGTCTCTGTCTCTCTGTCTCTGTTTCTCTCTCTCTCTGTCTCTCTGTCTGTCTGTCTGTCTGTCTCTTATTAAATGGAAGCCCTTTTTGATTTGAACAGCAATTTATTTTAAAGCTAATTTTGCTTTAAAGAGTATTTCATTTGAAAATGTAACGATAGAAATAACAGCGAATTCCACAGGGACAGCAAGAAAGTCTTGTATTAAGTCTTGTCGTAATGTACAAACGCTAAATGTGAGACAGATTTCTTAGCTGGTGGAAATTGAAACATTGTAGAAATCTATTCGTTGTAGCATGAATTATAAACGAAAAAAAAAAAAAAAAGATAACACAACTTACAAGTAGAAAATTAAAAGTGGGGCGTGTAATGAAGAAGAGAAAATGGAGCTTTGGTGCAAAAGAACTGCATTGTCTTATTGCATTGTGTAGTACAAAATTTTATCGTGTTGTTGCGGTTTTTTGGGTGTGTGTTTTTTGTTTGTTTGTTTGTTTTTTCCTGCTATTTCTCTGTGTGAATTTCGGGGGCTGTTTTCCCATAGGCCGGGGAAGAAGAGCGCGTCGGTCGCCACAATGCAGCGCCACTCATTTGTTTTTCTTTTTTTTTTAATATGCTTTTTTCTTTCTTTCAAATTTCTTGTCTGCAAGTAATTTATTGTTCTGTTAAACTAGAGTTCTCTTCCAAAGGAAGGCGCGATGTTGGAAAGCAGTGAAGTGGTCAGTCATTCAGTCAGTCCTGTGAGAGGCATGTTGATGGCTCATTTGGTTGGTGTTGCATTCCGGGAGTTCTTTTGGTCTTGTGCATTGAGATCGGGCCCGGCCAGCAAGGGAGGCAGTCCGAACAAGGCGGCGATGGTGGAACGGCGGTGGCCTAGTGGTTAAGCGCCTGACTAGAAACATTGTGTCACAGATTGACATAAGTTTACAGTTGGACCAACAGCAAAGTGGGAGCTGAATGGTCAATGGTTTCTCCATTGCAGTGGGGAGTCATGAACAGATTAGTTTTTTTTGTGAAGGACTATGACTTTCAAGCTAGGAGGTAAAATTGCACTGGCACTTAGCCCTGCAGCCTTGGGAACCATCCCAACGCCAACCGTCCTAAAATCCTTTTGGCCGAGAGAATGGGGATGTAACCTGGGCAAGACACTCTCCACTAAAATCAGATCCTAGCCCAGATAGTCCGGGACAGCAGTCGCCTCCTTTGCTGTTCTGATGGTGATAGTCGGACACGACAGAAAGAGACGGAGGTTGTCCAAAGGGTCGAATTCCATCATGGACAAGAGCGCGATTTCTGCTCCCACTCCGCACTCCCACCACTAGACCTTGAGTGGTGGTGGTCTGGGATAATGTGTTGATGGCTACCGGGTTTATTTACCGTGCTGCTTGCTGTTTTAAGCGGGCCTGCTGATGGCCTGGTTGTTGAGCGGAATGAGCTGATGCTGAGCTGACAGGAAGGGGGACAAGCCATAGTTTATTCCCCCCCCCTCCCCTCCCCTGACCACCTACCTTACCCCACCCAGTCTGCAGGACCCGAGAAGTAGGGAGGGAGGGGAGGGAAAGGAGGTTGACGGCAAATTGCGGACAGCCCGGAAACATGGCCAACGTAAATCACCACTGGACTACTTGACCATTGCCCTTCCTTCCAACCTCCACCATCCCCACACACCTTACCCCTCCTCGTTTACCTGATAGGGAGGGAAGGAGGGAGGATTTTGAGGAGGGGTTGAGTGGGTGGGTTGGGGGGACAGGGTGGGTTAAGGTCAGTCAGCCGTGTCCGGGAGTCTGTCACCTTGGCAGTCAGTCTGTGGACATACCCAATGAGTAGAGGGGGGTGGTGGAGGAGTGGTGATGGGAGGGTGGCATAGGTCCCCTAGAAGTGTCCCCAAAGGAACGGGAGGACAGTGATTTACGTCACAGGAGGACAGTAGGGGGGTTTGGGGGGAGAGTGGTGTTGGTTTGGGGAGGCTGTGGGGCACAGGGGGGGTGGGGGGTGGGGGGAGGCGGGAGGATATTGGGGGAGGGGAGTTCCGAGGCAGCGTAGGGCTGGCTACTGATGGCGTGTTCATTCCGCCTGGCTGACTCCTGTGTTTTTTGGTCCGTCCCGTCCTGTCCCGTCCCGTCCTGCCCCGTCCTAACCTGTCCTGTCCTGTCCTGTCCCGTCCCGTCCCGCCCTGTCCCGTCCCGTCCCGTCCTGTCCTGTCCCGCCCTGTCCCGTCCTGTCCCGTCCCGTCCTGCCCTGTCCCGTCTGGTCCTGGTCCTGTCCCGTCCTGTCCTGTCCCGTCCCGTCCTGTCCTGCCCCTGTCCCGTCTGGTCCTGTCCTGTCCCGTCCGTCCCGTTCCGTCCTGTCCTGTCCCGTCCCGTCCTGTCCTGTCCCGCCCTGTCCCGTCTGGTCCGGTCCTGTCGTCCCGTCCTGTCCTGTCCTGTCCTGTCCTGCCCCGTCCTGTCCCGCCCTGTCCCGCCCTGTCCTGCCCCGTCCTGTCCCGTCCTGTCCTGTCCCGCCCTGTCCCGTCCCGTTCCGCCCTGTCCTGTCCCGTCCTGTCCTGCCCCGTCCTGTCCCGCCCTGTCCCGTCTGGTCCTGTCCCGTCCTGTCCTGTCCTGTCCTGTCCTGCCCCGTCCTGTCCCGCCCTGTCCCGCCCTGTCCTGTCCCGCCCTGTCCCGCCCTGTCCTGCCCCGTCCTGTCCCGTCCTGTCCTGTCCCGCCCTGTCCCGTCCCGTTCCGCCCTGTCCCGTCCCGTTCCGCCCTGTCCTGTCCCGTCCTGTCCTGCCCCGTCCTGTCCCGCCCTGTCCTGCCCCGCCCTGTCCCGTCCTGTCCTGTCCCGCCCTGTCCCGTCCCGTTCCGCCCTGTCCTGTCCCGTCCTGTCCTGCCCCGTCCTGTCCCGCCCTGTCCTGTCCCGTCCTGTCCCGCCCTGTCCTGCCCCGCCCTGTCCCGTCCTGTCCTGTCCCGTCCCGTCCTGTCCTGTCCCGTCCCGTCCCGTCCTGTCCTGTCCTGTCCTGTCCTGTCCTGTCCCGTCCCGTCCTGTCCTGTCCTGAGGGCTGTGCAAGTCAGTCAGCGGGAGGAATGCGCCCCAGTGTATGGTGATGACTTGCTGTGTCACTCTGTGTCATGACAGTCTGCTTCTTGGTGACAGTGTCGGTGTGAACAGTATTTTATTTGGAACATGTCACAGTACAACATAGTAATGGATGAACAGGACAAGAACACTGTCGCTGTGTTAAATGCTCACTGTGTGCATGAGCAGTTTTCCTAGCACACCATGAACTTTGGCTTGTTGCTGCTGTGTGTTCGCAGTGTCTTTACTTGCTTTTGAGAATAAAAATCATGTTCAAACCAACAGGACAAGAAGAAGATTTTATATAATGCCCTGTCCTGATACATGTACATACTAAGTATGTGACGGATGTCATCACAGCTAGAAGTTGATACGTGATCATACATGAAATTCTGCAAAACTAATTGAGATGTAACTATAAAGAAACATAATGCGCAACTGACTCCTTTATTGCCTGACGTTAGTGAACTGAGATACCGTGTGGTTCGATTTGAAGTGAAGTTACTACTTTATGTGTGCTTGTAAATGGTGTCGTTGGTGTTTTTTTTTAATGGCCAAAAGTACGCAAACCGAAGAGGAAGGGTGTCTAAATAGGTCATGATGAATGACATCCTGGCCTCTGAACGTTGTCTTATCTTATTAAGGTGACAGCCCATTGCAGTCTAGTCGAGCATACTTATCATCAGCAGTCAAAGGATTTTTTAAAAAAGGAAACAATAGAATGATTGATGATGAATGATCTGGATACTTAAATCGAGCCTATCCTCGGTCGGAGACCAAGCTCTAGGACCTTTAGCGATGTTTGAAAGCTGTGTTTCAGGACAAGGAAATAACATTTAATGAGGTTGGGGCATATATACAATTTCCTACATGGATACAACGTTGCCATGTTACCATAAAATTATGCGGATGAAGAACATTATCAGTATAGTTATGACTGTTTACTATGTAACTCAGTAAAATGTGATTAGTCTCGTGAAGCTTTTCTCTTCTTTGTAAACTCTTGCCACGTGTTTCAAAAATGGCAATTTTATGTTGTCATGCTTCTGTATAGCGCGAACTTAGAACTTAATAAATCTGTCTGAAAGTGTGGTTTGTTTCTTAAAACTCTTCTTTCCTTTTATATTAAAAAAAATGTCTTTGTAAACTCTTGTTTGTTTCCGAACTGAATAGTTCTTTTGAAAATCAATACATTTCCACAGTAATATGAGAAATACAAATTACAAGGATACCACTTTGGTTGAAACTTGTTTTTCACACCACTGAAAAAAAAAGTCATCATCTACGATGTCGTCAATAGGTGTAGAACGATTCGTTTATGTAACGGAAATGAAATGGAATATCGGTTGATTAAGCGATGCGGAAAAGGTTAATGATTCTCCTCTCCCCTCCTCCAGTTGTTTTCCGAACCGCACATCTTTCTTGACTTGGAAGCCAAGACGTGAGGGAATGAAGTGTCAATACGTACACTGCAGCGCTGCGATGTCAAGGCATTGAGTATAGAGGACACAGTACAAGAGGTTGTCTTTGATGTGGACACTGCCATCAGACAGACCCAGGGGATGTCTTTGATGTGGACACTTCACCTTCACCTTCACCTTCACCTCTCCCGTAGTCTGGGTTCAGACCGTTGGGGCACCGCTGCTGACCTGGCCACCACCCCTCTCCACTCTTCACGGTTTTCTGATTTCCTCAGGGCGTCACCGAGCGTCAAGCCTGTCCACCCCCGGATGTTGTCTTCCCATCTCTTCTTCTGCCGTCCTCTCCTTCTGCCTCCTTGTACGGTGCCTTGCAGGAACGTTTTGGCAAGACCAGATGATCGGGAGATGTGTCCATACCACCTAAGTTTGCGTTTTTTCACTATGGACAGAAGGTCTTCGTAGGGTCCAATAGACAGACCCAGGGGAGGTTGTCTTTGCTGTGGTCACTGCCATCAGACAGACCCAGGGGAGGTTGTCTTTGATGTGGACACTGTCATCAGACAGACCCAGGAGAGGTTGTCTTTGTCCATCAGACAGACCCAGGGGAGGTGGTCTTTGATGTGGTCACTGCCATCAGACAGACCCAGGGGAGGTTGTCTTTGCTGTGGACACTGTCATCAGACAGACCCAGGGGAGGTTGTCTTTGTCCATCAGACAGACCCAGGGGAGGTTGTCTTTGCTGTGGTCACTGCCATCAGACAGACCCAGGGGAGGTTGTCTTTGTCCATCAGACAGACCCAGGGGAGGTTGTCTTTGTCCATCAGACAGACCCAGGGGAGGTGGTCTTTGATGTGGACACTGCCATCAGACAGACCCAGGGGAGGTTGTCTTTGTCCATCAGACAGACCCAGGGGAGGTTGTCTTTGTCCATCAGACAGACCCAGGGGAGGTGGTCTTTGATGTGGACACTGCCATCAGACAGACCCAGGGGAGGTGGTCTTTGATGTGGACACTGCCATCAGACAGACCCAGGGGAGGTGGTCTTTGATGTGGACACTGCCATCAGACAGACCCAGGAGAGGTGGTCTTTGATGTGGACACTGCCATCAGACAGACCCAGGGGAGATCAGGATGGGAGGATCCTCGGTTGAGCCAGGTCTTTGCTCTGGGTTTTACAGCCACAGATAGATGTCTGCGATTACAGAAGAAACGTTCCTCGTCTCACGCGTGTGAAAGAGAGAGAGAGAGAGAGAGAGAGAGAAGAAGAAGAAGAAGAGATATAAAACCAAAAAGAGAAAACCTGAAGGCTTAATGTCGTGTTGTGTTTTTTTCCACGGCCAGCCAGCTCCTCTTCGTCCCACCAAGCAGTGCGTGGCTTGCCCTCACTCCGCCCCTCTGCTGCACACACACATATCGTATATATATATAACTACAAGGAAGGCAGAGAAGTAAAGTTTCTTTCGTAAAAGAAGGAAGGGTTCTTTCGGTCGGTCGTTCCCTCCCCCCTCTCCATCTCTTCCTCCCTGTCCCTCCTTCTCAGGTGTTGAAGCTCCCAGGCTGGTGGGAAGGAGAACAGCGGGTTTGTTGTTGTGGTGTGTAGGGGGGTGAGGAGGTTTGTGATGTGAGCCCCTGCTTCATCTTAAACTTTATCGCTGTGTGAGCTGCTCTTTCCTTGGCTCCTCATCAGCTATCACTGGCTGCTGGTGTGTGATGTACGGCCCTTACCCGCACAGAGAGAGAGAGAGCTTTAAGTCGTGAATTTACGGTCAACGACCATGCTGGTGTATTGAAGTCCCGGGATTTTGGAGTGGTGGTGGTGGTGTTGGGAGTGTCCGGTGTGTGCAGGCAGGTGTTGTTGTTGTAGCACCCCACGTCGTTTGGTCCTGGGGTG
This sequence comes from Babylonia areolata, assembly GCF_041734735.1. Taxonomy (NCBI): domain Eukaryota; kingdom Metazoa; phylum Mollusca; class Gastropoda; order Neogastropoda; family Buccinidae; genus Babylonia; species Babylonia areolata. The sequence goes on along the minus strand of NC_134882.1, from coordinate 27,547,368 downwards.
TGGGAATAGGGGGGGGGGGGGGGGGGGGAGAGGGGGGGTGAGGGTGACAGAGGGTCAACATACCGTTTCCGCTTCCTGTGGGCCCGAGGCAAAGAGCGGGGAGGGAGATGAATTGTCCAAAGTTTTGTTTTTCGTGCCGTCGACATTGTGTGGCTCCTGAAAGGTTTCTGTTTGGAGATTGTGACTTTCTCTTTCTTCTAGAGTGGAAGAACTGACTAGGACCAAGTCCGCAGAGCTCTTTGTGTGTGCGTCTGTCTGTCTGTCTGTCTGTCTGCTGCGTTTCTGCGCGGACATTGCAGTGGAACAGCCACGCTGTTTGTGTTGCGTCACTCACACTGATTGGCCAGTTGACTCGGCGCATGGGTGTTGAGGTTTTGTCGTTCTGTTTATTTAACCCTTTGAGTGCTAGGATAGCATTATCAGTCGAAAGAATGCGGTGTTTATGGGGGGAAAAAAAGCCTCACCGCGCCCTGGCTTTACACAGCAGACAGTGGTGTAGAGAAGGTTCTTTCTCTCCGTTTCATCACCACTGTCGTCCTTTGTTGCCTGCTGGTGGAAAGTCCGCAGCATCTTTCTTGCTGTTTGAATCGTGTCTTCAGTTCTTTCTTTCTCAAGCTGAACCATGATCGTAAAGCCGGGTTTTCAATGGTGGAATGTTACGCTTCAGTCGGCTTTATCGTGAAATATTAAAGTGTATTTGTGTCCAGAGATGTGCATGCTACATCTTACGAGAGAGCTGGAGTTTGAATGTTGGTTTAAATAATCTTTAATTGTTCAACAGTTGACATGATTACCGTGACAATGGATACAAAGACAAAGGAGCGACAGCGCGGCAAGCTTAAAGATAATACTGAGTTTGAATGTTGTGTCATGTTGAATTACTTGGGACATATTTTGTTGGATTGAAAGACTGTTTCATACTGCATAGTTTTATTAAAAATTTTATCTGTTGGAGTTTGAAGGATAACACATTATTATATTACTGAAGATGTTTTTTTTGTTTGATTTAAATGTTGTTTTCTCTTGATGTAGGAAGGATATTTCACACAGGATTAATGAGGATGTCAATTGTTGGATTCAAAGGATGTTTCCTGTTGGGTTGTAGAGGTGTTTCTTGTTGGATTTTCAACATTATTGCCCGCTGGATTTTGAACGGACCTTTCATGTTGGATTTGTCTTGTTGAGGACAGCGGTGCAGAAACTTGTTCCATGCGTCCATTGCTTTTAGAATGATTGCAGATCGATTTACCTGTTGTGCATATGTATGATTGCAAGGGCAATAAAACAGCAGTACTGTAAGGGTGTTGTGAAACATCAGGAAATGTGCTGCTGTTGTTAACGTCCTGCTTTTAGGACTTCTGTTGGTTACCCGGTGAATTATTGAGAGAGAGAGAGAGAGAGAGAGAGAGAGAGAGAGAGAGAGAGAGATCTGGGCTGTACATAGTTTGGTTTATGAATTTATTGATCCATTGAGAGAGAGAGAGAGAGAGAGAGAGAGAGAGAGCTAGTCTGTTGGCATGGTTTGTTATTTATTATTCCGCCCTTGTCACCAGTAATGTCCCGCTGTCTACAAAAAGTCTACAAACAAAAGGCAGAAGTGAAGGAAACCTTGTTTGTACCCAGTGGTTCTCATTTACTGACTGACAAAGTGTGTAAACTTCATCACATGACTTGTCCACATATCCACGTCCCAACACAAGGAGAGTGACACGATACACGTGCTTGAACACAGTTCATTCCACAAATCATTTGCAGAGTGAAAAACACCAGTGCAGATTTTTCAGTTCAGTTGTGTGGTTTGGAGTTCAGACACGATGCTACTGTTTACCTTTTCTTGAACTTGGAGAAAAAAAAATCAGTATTTTAGGCCAATTAGGCCTTTCCACGGTCCATAACTTTACAAGTACTGTGGCGGCATGCATGAGTAATCTTTTTGTGACAACTGTCCCATTCATATCCTTTGGCTTCCGCCCATTTCGGGCTGCCCAGTTCGTGAACAATTCAGGCTGTGGCAGTGTAAACTTGTCTTGGTCAAAAGCGACGTGGCAACGTGGTAATTTGAACATAAAGTGTTTACCGAGGCTGTGCAGAGACAAAGTGTAAGTGAATGTCTTCACGTCTCCATCAAAGTGTTTCGGAAAGAGAACAGTATCGTACCTGAGACTCGGCGTGACCGCCCACTATGTGCTGTTACCTGACCATGGTGCTGCCTTGCTGGACTGCTGGGAAAGACACGGAGCTGTGCCATCATCTCCACCTGTCCCCGCCGTGATTCCTGCTGATCTCGGGAGCTTGTGCTGTTCTGAGGTTGTCGGTATCTTGGGGAATATCGTTTCATGGTGTCTCGCCTCCAAGCCAGCATAAACAGGAAGATACCTTGGGAATATCGTAGTTTCGTTAAGGACACGCCTCCGTATCAGAAACGTGAGAGAGCTGCTGTCTCTGGATCAAGCTGAGAAGACAACGGTTTAAGTAGTTTCATTGGACGGTGCTTTGATCTTCCTCTCCAGATACATTTGAGTTTGTTGTTGAACTGTGGAAGGAAGGAAGGAAAGAAAGAAAGACTTCCCAAACCGAAGATCATGCAATCAATTGTGACAACCAGCTGTGTTTTGAATTGACACTGTTCAACCCCAACCATCCTTGACAAACAACAAACAGAGCATCTTCCAATATTCCCGTGTAACTTTCTTTTTCGTGAACAGAACTCCAACAAATCAGACTCATTTGAAAGACGGACTTTTTTCCTGCGTTTGCTGGTTGTATGAATATTTCCAATGTGGAGACATCGCAGCCACAGTGAAACAGGTTAGGGGGATGTCTCCGAAGGCCTTGATTAAAACGACCTTTATATCCATTGTTTCCGGATTGATGGGAGCCTCGAGACCCAACAACTTGAATTTGAACTTGAAAAAATCAGTGTTGTAGGCCAGTCTGGCCTTTGCACGGTCCATAACTTTACTACTAGTATTGTGGCATGCGTGGGTAAGATTGCCTACAAACGAGCAGAGGCATACTGGATCATAGACAGTTGGATCATTACTGGATCATAGATAGTTGGGCTGCCTCTCCAAAAAGCGTCAAGCCTGCTCTTGAAACTGACCTTGCGTGGCGCTCAGTAACTCATCTCTGCTCTTTGTTGGGTTCTATACGTTTTGTGGGGCACTCTGACGAGTAAGAATAAGCAAGTCATCATCTTAGCTGCCCACGGTTGTGTGAAACACCTATCACCACCACCACCACACCACCACCACCAGCAACATGTCGTGTCTGGGAGGGAACCGTGACAGTCAGGTGGTGGAGGAGGGGGAGGAGGGGGGCGGGCGATTCGCCAACGGCTACAACTGGATCCGCAGCTTCAGCGAGAGGGTGAGAGGGAGGCGGAGCGGGGAGTGGGAAGACACCATAGGGGTCATCCGCCGGCGTCGTCTGCAAGGTGAGTGCTATAGTGCACGTGCAGTGCAACAAGGTGAAGGGGAGGGGTGGGGTGGGGGGTGGAGGGCTTCACTTTTCGTTTATCTGGTGTGTGTGTGTGTGTGTGTGTGTGTGTGTGTTCTGTTGTATGTGTGTGGTGTATAGTGTGTGTAGTGTGTTTGTTTCTTTGGTGTGTATGTGTGCGTGGTGTGTTTGTGGGGGTACGTTCAGTGTATTTCATCTTCTTCTTCTTGTTTAAACAGTAGTTTACTTTAACACGTCAAAATACAACACAGTTATAGATGAACAGGACAACAAGAAAATCTTATATATAAAGTCCTGTCCTGATGCATGTACATACTAAGTAGCTTCTTCTTCTTCTTCTTTTTTGTTGACAACTACCAACACCAGACATCAGACACGGCACAATTCTGGCAGCGTTTTACCATAGGTATTTGAATCAACGACAGTCGAAGAAGAAAACGACTTTGCTGCTGATTGTGTCATGGCCTGGGTGTGTCTGTTCGTCCATGACCCCCCGCCAGACATGTATTGTTTATTAACAGAAAATTTAAGTGGTGGTAGTGGTGTGTGTGTGCGTGTGTGTGTGTGTGTGTGTGTGTGTGTGTGTGTGTGTGTTGAGGGGAGGGGTTCTTCCCTTGTATACGTGATTCTTTCTTAAAATTGTTTAAAACTGTTCGCTTCTGGGGCCGTCTCAAGAGACCGACTGACAGAGTTGTTTCTTCTTCCAATATATATACCCGAGTTAGTTGTCAAGCTCAACGACCGATATAGATGCCCTTTCCAGTTAAGTGGCTTAGAGATCCTATGCATATGCTGTTGTGTGTGTTTTGTGTTTATTTGTTGTTGTTTTTTAACCTGGTCAGTGAGGCGAATATGTTCGTAGGTATATCCAGCTGGCTGGAATGAACATTGTATCTGTGTGTGTGTGTGTGTGTGTGTGTGTGTGTGTGTGTGTGTGTGTGTGTGTGTGTGTGTGTGTGTGATGCACTTCTGATTCAGTGGATGGGCCTTTGCAATTGAAACCCGCGTATTCTCTCTGTGCGTGTATTTGTATTTTTCTGTGTCCCCCCCCCCCCCTCATCTCTCTCTCTCTCACACACACACACACACACACACACACACACACACACACACATTTGTAACACTGACTGAACTGTGTTATTTCACTTTGGCATCCTGTATGAACCTGTGTCTCCTTCCTCATAATTCACTACGGAGAATAGAACAGGATGACGCTATTAAACTCTTATATTCTGTCTCTCACGTCTTTCTGTCTGTTTTCGTATGCACTTTTCTGTCTGTCTGTCTGTTACCCTCCCCCTACCCCCAACTCCACACTAGTACGTTTTTTGTTGCTTCTATAACATGAAAAGCAGTTTCATCTTGTAAGTTTTCGCTTTTTTTCTCTTTAAAATACCCATCAAAGTGAAGCAAATGTCTGGAACAACTCCATGCATGTGTACAAATACAAAATAGGCAAACATATGAACAAAAATAATGTTTAAAAAAAACACCACAAACAAACAAACAAATAAACGAGGAAATCCTCTACAATCAGAAAGCAGGATGAGAAAAAAGTACATGAATGCTCAACGGCCCTTGACGTCACTCGGTCTCCTCACTGAAACACAGTTTAGTAGTTGCTGTTGTAGCCCTCGTGACTAACATCTGTGCAGGTCGTGGGCACGGTACCTCTGAGCGATAGGGGATCCAAATTGTTCTCTGTGTGCCTATGTGACCCCTGTTAGCTGGAAAGCACTTCGCTGCTTCATGACTACTGCTGTGTTGGGTTGATGAGTTGGTCTGTTCTTGTCTCTGTTTTTTTATGTTGTCTGTCTGTCTGTCTGTAGGCCTGTCTGTTTGTCTCTATTTCTTCCCCCCTCACCCCCCTCCTTTCCAAACCAGATGGCCCTTTTTGTCCATGTGTCAAGACATGAGAGCAGGACTCTTGATGGTACACGGAGAGATGTATGTATGTGTGTGTATATGTATGTTAAGTGGCTGTGTGACCTCTGTGATTGTGGACTGGGGGTGGGGGTGGTGGAGTCCGGGTATGTGGGGAGGGTTTTATGTATGTCTCTCTCTCTCTCTCTCTCTCTCTCTCTCTCTCTCTCTCTCTATATATATATATATATATATATATATATATATATATATATATAAACGAAGGCAGCGAATGGTAAGGGTTTCTTCTGCTGTTCGTAAATGGCAACTCCCTTCGTCCCGACACACAAATTCTCTCTCTCTCTCTCTCTCTCTCTCTCTCTCTCTCTCTCTCTCTCTCTCTCACACACACACACACACACACACACACACACACACACACACACACACCTTGTATACCCACTTCTGCCCGCTGTTCGATTGCCTTCAGATTACTAGTACGAGGGGGGGGGGGGGGTAGTTTTCTTCTTTTTTTTTTCTTTTTTTTTTTTTGACACGCTCTATCCTTGCAAAAAAAAAAAACCCACCCAAACACAGAACATCGGCAGACAACTCAGTGACCAGTGAAAACAAAAACGTCCAGAGAGAGAGAGAGAGAGGGAGGGGGAGAGAGAGAGGGGGGAGAGAGAAAGACGGGAGAGAGAGAGGAGAGAGAGAGAGGGAGGGAGAGAGAAGGGGAGAGAGAGGGAGGGAGGAAGAGGGAGGGAGAGAGAAGCCAAACCAGAGAAGAAACAGGTGCGCTCTCCTTCCCACCCACCCCACCCCACCCCTGTCTCCCACTCCTCACCTGCTGTCCTGACCCCCAGGCAGAGAGAGTGGGGGTGGAGTTGGGGTGGGGTGGGTGGAGGGGGGAAGTCGGTCCGTCGTTAGCCGGCAGACAGTGGACAGCTTCATGTGACAGTCATCAGCTTTTGCCTGCTGCCCGAGAGAGAGAGAGAGAGAGGGGGGGGGGTCAGTCTTGTGTGTGTGTGTGTGTGTGTGTGTGTGTGTGTGTGTGAAGGTTATGACGTGTGTTTGTGCGTGCATGTGTGCGTGCGTGCTTGTATACGTGCTTATGTGTTTGTGTGTGGTTATATGCGTGCGTGCGTGCGTGTACAGAAGAAGAATCGAAAGGTGCCGCCAAGAAGAAGTAGAAGAGAAGGAGGTGGAGGAGAAGAAGTAGAAGAGAAGGAGGTGGAGGAGAAGAAGAAGAAGAAGTAGAAGAGAAGGAGGTGGAGGAGAAGAAGAAGAAGAGAAGGAGGTGGAGGAGAAGAAGTAGAAGAGAAGGAGGTGGAGGAGAAGAAGAAGAAGAAGTAGAAGAGAAGGAGGTGGAGGAGAAGAAGAAGAAGAGAAGGAGGTGGAGGAGAAGAAGAAGAAGAGAAGGAGGTGGAGGAGAAGAAGAAGAAGAAGTAGAAGAGAAGGAGGTGGAGGAGAAGAAGAAGTAGAAGAGAAGGAGGTGGAGGAGAAGAAGAAGTAGAAGAGAAGGAGGTGGAGGAGAAGAAGAAGAAGAAGTAGAAGAGAAGGAGGTGGAGGAGAAGAAGTAGAAGAGAAGGAGGTGGAGGAGAAGAAGAAGAAGAAGAAGTAGAAGAGAAGGAGGTGGAGGAGAAGAAGAAGAAGAAGTAGAAGAGAAGGAGGTGGAGGAGAAGAAGAAGTAGAAGAGAAGGGGGTGGAGGAGAAGAAGAAGAAGTAGTAGAAGAGAAGGAGGTGGAGGAGAAGAAGTAGAGAAGGAGGTGGAGGAGAAGAAGTAGAAGAGAAGGAGGTGGAGGAGAAGAAGAAGAAGAAATAGAAGAGAAGAAGGTGGAGGAGAAGAAGAAGAAGAAATAGAAGAGAAGAAGGTGGAGGAGAAGAAGAAGAAGAAGTAGAAGAGAAGGAGGTGGAGGAGAAGAAGTAGAAGAGAAGGAGGTGGAGGAGAAGAAGTAGAAGAGAAGGAGGTGGAGGAGAAGAAGAAGAGAAGGAGGTGGAGGAGAAGAAGAAGAAGAGAAGGAGGTGGAGAAGAAGAAGAAGCAGAAGAGAAGGAGGTGGAGAAGAAGAAGAAGTAGAAGAGATGGAGGTGGAGGAGAAGAAGAGAAGGAGGTGGAGGAGAAGAAGAAGAAGAGAAGGAGGTGGAGGAGAAGAAGAAGAAGAGAAGGAGGTGGAGAAGAAGAAGAAGTAGAAGAGATGGAGGTGGAGGAGAAGAAGAAGAAGTAGAAGAGAAGGAGGTGGAGGAGAAGAAGAAGTAGAAGAGAAGGAGGTGGAGGAGAAGAAGTAGAAGAGAAGAAGGTGGAGGAGAAGAAGAAGTAGAAGAGAAGGAGGTGGAGGAGAAGAAGTAGAAGAGAAGGAGGTGGAGGAGAAGAAGAAGTAGAAGAGAAGGAGGTGGAGGAGAAGAAGAAGTAGAGAGAAGGAGGTGGAGGAGAAGAAGAAGTAGAAGAGAAGGAGGTGGAGAAGAAGAGAAGTAGAAGAGAAGGAGGTGGAGAAGAAGAGAAGTAGAAGAGAAGGAGGTGGAGGAGAAGAAAGAAGAGAAGGAGGTGGAGGAGAAGAAGAAGTAGAAGAGAAGGAGGAGGAGAAGAAGAAGAAGAAAGGAGTGGAGGAGAAGAAAGAAGAGAAGGAGGGTGGAGGAGAAGAAGAAGTAGAAGAGAAGAAGGTGGAGGAGAAGAAGTAGAAGAGAAGGAGGTGGAGGAGAAGAAGAAGTAGAAGAGAAAAGGTGGAGGAGAAGAAGTAGAAGAGAAGGAGGTGGAGGAGAAGAAGAAGAAGTAGAAGAGAAGGAGGTGGAGGAGAAGAAGAAGAAGAAGAGAAGGAGGTGGAGGAGAAGAAGAAGAAGCAGAAGAGAAGA
>NC_134882.1:27524198-27529198 GCF_041734735.1 Babylonia areolata | reverse complement strand
GTGGTCGTGTTTGTATTATGTTGTGTTGTGTTGCATTACATTTGGTTGTTGTGGTGGTCGTGTTTGTATTGTGTTGTGTTAAGTTACGTTTGGTTGTTGTGGTGGTCGTGTTTGTATTGTGTGTTACGTTTGGTTGTTGTGGTGGTCGTGTTTGTATTGTGCTGTGTTGTATTACGTTTGGTTGTGGTGGTGGTCGTGTTTGTATTGTGTTGTGTTGTGTTGTGTTACGTTTGGTTGTGGTGGTGGTCGTGTTTGTGTTGTGTTGTGTTACGTTTGTTTTTTGTGGTGGTCGTGTTTGCATTATGTTGTGTTGTGTTGTATTACGTTTGGTTGTTGTGGTGGTTGTGTTTGTATTGTGTTGTGTTGCATTACGTTTAGTTGTTGTGGTGGTCGTGTTTGTGTTGTATTGTATTGTGTTGTATTAGGTTTGGTTGTGGTGGTGCTCGTGTTTGTGTTGTATTGTGTTGTGTTGTATTATGTTTTACCACATCTGTGTATGAAATTTCGTCGAAAGTGCGTCGCCACAATGCAGCGCCACCCAGGGAGAGGGGAAGGACGGAAAGCCAAAAGAAAAAAAAACCAAACAAACCTACTGACAGTGTCTTTGCGATGAAGTTAAAATGTGGCAGGACTTTCAGCCGTTGTGACTTCACCCCCACTGTCCTGCCATTCCCCTTTTAGTTCAAACGTTTTAGTTGGAGAAGCAAGACAAATTACGTCGCTTGAAAAAGTGTCTTGAAAGAAGAGGGAAAAACGTAAGCAACAAAAAAGAAAAAAGAGCTTATATCGTACTCTGTCGTGCAGTTCATACGATTAACAAACGGAAACTGTCGTATTTCGAATACAAAATAATCTGTTTGGCGTTGGATCACAAATGGGCAGTGTTTACCGTAAAGTCAGGTCGTACGTCTTTTACCTAAAAGAAACAACAGGCAAGAACTATTGTGTAGGTTGAGAGTAGGGTCCCCTTTGCCCGTTGTTCAGAATATTACCCCATCACCCAACTTCCCCCCCCCCCATTCCCCCCCCCCTCCCCCACACCCGTGTCCCCACCCCCTCCTCCAGTAAGACTTTGTTGTATTTCGACAGAAACAAGGTCACTTCCACCAGCTTCTGTTTCCCTGAGAGTGGTTTCATTCTCAGTTTCAAGGAGATGTCAGAGTGTGTGAATTGTTCCGTAATTATATGACACATACCACAACTGCTTATTTATCTATCTATTTATATGTTTATTTATTTATTTATTTATCATAAGATAGCGGATTTTATCGATTTTTTTTTATTTCTCGGAAAGAATCTGACATCCTGTTATGTAGGAATCCAGAGGGCCCATCTCCATACATCCGGCTCACCCTTTTCCGAAACGACATCCAAACCTTTCCCTGTCAAAGATTCTATTCTTGCTCCTAATGATCATGACAAAGAGAGACAGAAACAAGGTCACTTCCACCAGCTTCTGTTTCCCTGAGAGTGGTTTCATTCTCAGTTTCAAGGAGATGTCAGAGTGTGTGAATTGTTCCGTAATTATATCACACACACACACACACACACACACACACACACACACACACACACACACACACACACACACACACACACACACAAATCATACAATAAAACACATATATATTGCTTGTCCATAATTACCCACCACCCCACCCCACGCCCCGTTGATAGGAATTTGTATTGTAAATTGTTTTTCACACCGGGGAGAAAAAAAAAGAGCAAGGGGAACAGAATGACGCTGGGTTGGGGTTTCTGTTCTCTGCCCCTCCTCCCCACTTCTCCCTCCTCCTCCCTCCTCCTCCCTCCGTCGCGGTTTCAGCCGCTGCCGTTCAGACTCTACAGTCCTCCTGGTGCTGACGCCTTACTCACCCGCCGACCACCACCCACCCCACCCGGCTCTTTGTCACCCACCGCTCCCACCCCACCCCATCAACCCCCCACCCCCGACCATCACCACCACCAACCACCGCCTCTTCTGGCATTAGAATGGCACAAAAGTCCTCACTACCCTGGCCCAGAATGGTGATGGTGATGACGGTGATGATGATGACGGTGGTGGGCGTGGGGGGTGGGGGGAGGGGGGGGGTGGGGAGGGTGGGTGACAAGGTCCTTGGTGATTAATTTCCTCTTTGTCTTTCGGACGAGGTGATAAACCGAAATCCTGTGCGCTTCGAGTACCAGTGTGCGCTAGGAACCCACGGCGACATAAGGATTGTCCTCGGAAAAATTATGCAGAAAAACCTACTTTTATAAAAAAAAAAAAACACACACAAAAACAGCACACTTGCAGGGAGAAAAAAAAAAGAAAGAAAAAAATTGTGGGTGGTGCTGCAGTAAGTGTTGACGTGCTCTTCACGGGGAGAGCTGTCCGAATTTCACACAGAGAGAAATAATTACGCCGTGACAGCAAAAAGAAAAAAAAAAGTTATGACACAACTCTCCCTCAAGAAAGCGACCCAGCTTCATTCTCTTTTCTTTTTTTTTTTTCTTTTTTTTCTTTTTTTCTTTTCATAATGGTGTGGTGCCTGTGATGTGTTCCCAGTCCCTGGCCAGTACTTTGGGTTTATGCCTTGCCCTCCTCTGTGTCCGTGCATACCCCCTTGTCCCCTAGCCCTGCCCCCTCCCTCCCCCCCCCCCCCCCCGTCCACCCCTCATCCCTCCCATTCCTTTTCTATTTTTAAAGCATGTAGTGTAGCGTTTATGGATCAGTCCGCACGTTTTAACGCTTATTTTGCAACTGAAAATGAAATTTCATGTTTTTCATATTGCCACTGAGTCAAAGAGGATAGGTTTAATCATTTACACTTCACACACACACACACACACACACACACACACACACACACACACACACACACACACACACACACACCCGCCTCCACTCTACTCTCACCCCACTGTTAGAACAAACCACGAAAATCGGTCGAAGGCAGCCGTGCAGTTATTTTGTTCACGACACGCAGGTGTAAACGTTTCGCAAATCGTGTGGGAGAGCGTCGCCTTTTATTTGTCATTTACTTTTTTTGAATTGCTGGATAGACCTGTGCAGAGGAGTGGGGCTGCACTCTGAATAGATTCTGTGGGAACTCGATTCAGCATAGCAGTGATCTTTCTCCGTGTCTCTGTTGTTGCGTCAGTCACACACACTAGGATTTTGTGGATCGGTAGTTCTCACACCAGGAATGTCATGCTTCGAATGTGTGGACCACGTTGTGGTTTTTCCTCTGAAGTTTGAGAGGGATTTTTTTTTCTTTTTCCGCCTTAGGGGGTGGAATCGACAGTGTTGAATTTGTGTTTTACTTACTTGGTTTTAAATAATCTTTGATTATTGTTTAACAGTACGTATGGATTACAATGCAAAGACAAGGACTAAAGAGCACATCTACAAGCTTTACTTAACTTGCATGGTAGATAGTTAACTACACGAACAGAACAGTTGATTAGCTCAGTATACTCAACATTGTGTTTCTTCTTCTTAATTCTTAGCGTTCACAGCTTCGCCAGTTCTGTCGATGAACGACGTTCTTCTTTCCAGCTCTTTTTGGTTGCCATGATATAGAATGGAAGCAGCTCTTTTTGGTTGCCATGATATAGAATGGAAGTTTTGTATCAAAACGCCGGAGTTATTTTGTTATTATAAGTGACAATCTTTGTATTCAAAGCGTTTCGTTACAAAACGCCGTCGTGTGAAAAAAAAAAGGGAAGAAAATCGGTGACAACAACAGTGTTTGATTTGATTTGATGTAGATACTTGATTAGCCTGCATACTCATTTCGTTTCAAAACGTTGTCTTGATTATTACTACTTTTTTTTAATATTTTTTTTTAATTAACTACAACTTTGATCGCTACACACTACAAGCAATGATTCGACGAGCTTGTATCGGATAGATAGATATCTCTCGCTTGAACCGTGGAAGTAAAGTACAAGAACCATGTAGTAACTTTGCAAAGCAGTGTGTGTGTGTTGTTGGTTGGTGCCTGATCGTGCGTGTGGTGCTAGAAACCATGGCTAGCGGGGCAGTGCCACACTCTGCCCAGGACACTACTGTTGCCGCTGTTGCTGGAACTAACGGTGTCAGTGGCACTACTGTTGCTGTTGTTGCTGGAACTAACGGTGTGAGTGGCTCAGTGGTGGCGGAGGAGGCGGAACCCGCTGCTTCGGCTGGGGCGTGCGTTCTGCTGAGAGAGGGTGAGTGTACCGGGCAGAGACGGGGGGAGGGGTGGGGGGGGGGGGGGAATTGTGCATATATATTTTTTTTTAAGAAAAGACACGAAGGGACAGATACACAGACAGACACAGACATGCACACACACACACACACACCTTACCTTCCACCCCCACCCACAAAGAAAGGGAGACAGAGGGGGAGACAGAGAGAGAAACAGAGAGGGAGAGAGAGAGAGAGACAGAAAGAGACACAGAGAGAGACGCAGAGAGAGACAGAGAGGGAGACACAGTTATGGAGACAGAGAGACAGGGAGGGAGACAGAGACAGAGAAGGAGACAAAAGAGAGAGGGAGTGACACAGAGGGGAGACAGAGAGAGAGAGAGAGAGAGAGACAGAGAGGGAGACAGAGACAGAGAGGGAGACAGAGAAGCAGGGGGGAAATCCTTTCAGAACGCTGCATTCAGACGCAGTTTCCCCTCTCGTCACTGTCTTCTGGTGTTATTTGATCAGCGAAGCGGAACGAAGCGCTTCAGGTATGTACATCTATAGATCTACGTTGAAAAAGTCAGCATGAAGGGAGGAGGGGGAGAGAGATAGAGAGAGAGAGAGAGAGGCGTGGGGGGGGAAGGGAGAATTAAATTCGTGTTCTCTCTTCCCCAAACCCTGTCTTCTTTCTTCTCCTCCATTCTACTGCTGCTGCTGCTGTTTTTCCGCCGTTCTCCGGCTGTTCTCTTTTTTTCTTTTGTTGTTGTTGTTGAAGTCTTCCCCTTTGAACACGACAGACTGGATAATGATGATGATGATGATGAGGGACTTCACCCAT
>NC_134882.1:27514198-27516698 GCF_041734735.1 Babylonia areolata | reverse complement strand
GTATGTTGTATTTGATGACCTTTTTGTTGTTGTTTTTCATGTACGTTGTGTGTCTGTTTATTTCTCTGTCTCTCTTTCTCCCTCCGTCTCTTTTTCTCGTCTCTGTCTCGTGTGTGTCTCTCTCTATGTCCTTGTCTGAATCTTTCTCTGTCTGTCTGTCTGTCTCTCACTGACCATGACGACGGATCCCTAAGTTCTATGTGTCTGTCCGCAGTGTGTGTGTGTGTGTGTGTGTGTGTGTGTGTGTGTGTGTGTGTGTGTGTGTGTGACCTCGACGCGAGGTCGAGGTCCTTTCAGGTGTCATAGAGTCAAGGACAGTGGTGAACGGTTTGTTCTTGAATGATGTGCTTCGCAGTTTTAATGGGTCTGGATTTTCGAAAATACGCGCGCGTGTCGGTGGTAGGGAGATGGGGGTGGAGTGGGGGTGAGGGGGTGGTAAGACAGTCGTTGGAGGCGTAGTGCTGGGGGTGAGGGGGGGCACTTGAGAGAGTCGTTGGGGCGTGGCAAAATCCCTTAAGGTCAAGATGTTCAGGGCTCGAGTCTTGGTTCAGCGAAGGATTGCGTTGTTGGAGAGGGTGTGGCCTGAATGTGTGTGTGGGTGGGAGGTCTGTCCCTGCGTTCCGACGGGGAGTTTCAGGGAGTGGGGTGGAAGGTAAAATAGTCATCTGGAAGAGGGGGATGGGCCAGGGAGGTGGTGGGAGCTGGGGGGTGGGGGGGGGGGGGGTAAGAAAGAAAGATACCGTTGAGACCAGAGAGATTGTGCAGATTAGTATGCCAGTGATGGCTATATCGTGAGGAGCCATCACGACGAATCCCTACAGATGTACGTATCTGTGGAAGTGTGTGTGTGTGTGTGTGTGTGTGTGTGTGTGTGTGTGTGTGTGTGTGTGTGTGTGACCTCAGCGTGAGGTCCTTTCAGGTGTCAAGAGAGTCAAGGACATTGGAACGTGTAATTTGCAGTCTCAATGGGTGTGGCTTCGCGTAAGCACATACGTACGCACTTTGTGATGTGTGTGTGTGTGTGTGTGTGTGTGTGTGTGTGTGTGTGTGTGTGTGTGTGACCTCTACGTGAGGTCCCTTCAGGTGTCAGAGAGTCAAGGACACTGGTAACAACAGGTTTGTCCTCGGAATATCTACTTGCATTTCTAATGATGGCTGTGAATTCGCGTCCTTTCCCCATACAGACAGTGTTTCCCGAGGACAACCGGAAAGGATAGGGAACACCACTGAACCTGTTTACTGAACCGGTTTACTGGACCTGTTCTTATCTGACCGGGCCGCCGTGGCAGACTCGGTTGCGATTTCTGATCCAGTCTTCTTCACCAGTGGTCAGTTCAGTTTTTCAAGGAGGCGTCACTGCGTTCGGACAAAACCATATATACGCTACACTACATCTGCTTTGCAGATGCCTGACCAGCAGCATAACCCAACGCGCTTAGTCAGGCCTTGAGTGCATGCAGATCTCTCTCTCTCTCTCTCTCTCTCTCTCTCTCTCTCTCTCTCTCTCTCTCTCTCTCCACACACACACATACACACACACATACACATAAATATATATGTGTGTGTGTGTGTGTACATGTGTGTGTGTGTGTGTGTGTGTGTGTGTGTGTGTATGTATGCATGTGTGTGTTCGTGTGTGTATGTTTGTGTGTGTATGTATGTGTGTGTGTGTGTGTGTGTGTGTGTGTGTGTGTGTGTGTGTGTGTTTGTGTGTGTATGTATGTTTGTGTGTGTATGTATGTTTGTGTGTGTGTGTGTGTGTGTTCGTGTGTGTATGCATGTGTGTGCATGTGTGTTCGTGTGTGTATGTATGTGTGTGTGTGTGTGTGTGTGTGTGTGTGTGTGTGTGTGTGTGTGTATATACCTGTCACAGTGGATTTTTTCTACTCAGTTTTGCCAGAGGACAACACCTCCCCCCCCTCAAAAAAAAAAACCAACAAAAAAAAACAAAAACAAAAAACTCACTGGTCAGAGTCGGAGATCTCGTTTCGGCATGGTGTTCTGTCCCTGGGGAAGCCAACTTTTATTCGGCTTTCTTCACTCCACCCAGGTGTTGACATGTTCCTGACTTCGGTTGGGGAAGGTTATAACGGCAGAAGGACAGGACTGGGCCCCTCCTTCCTACAGTGATCCATGGACACAGTGGGTATATGGATTCACTGCCCATGTGACTGTTAAAAAAAAAAAAGAAAAAAAGTGCGGGACCATTGACATGTAACTTATCTGAATCAAGACAAACCAGCTTTAAAGATTGTCCGCTGGCAAAGAATACTCGCGACCTTGGTGGGTGACCTTGTAGATGATGGGTCATAAATGATGTGACCCTGACCTTCGCTGTGGTCGTGTCGAAAGAACCGCTGAACAGTTTTGTCGAGAGGGAATGCATGTAGACATACGCCCCCGTGCAGTTTGTGTTGCTACTGAAAGTTGACGTTTCAGAGAAACTTTTGTTATTTGTGATGGAACCCGGTGTGAATACTGATAATTGTATCATCAGTGA
>NC_134882.1:27479198-27509198 GCF_041734735.1 Babylonia areolata | reverse complement strand
AACTAGGAGGCAAAATTGCACTGGCTCTTAGTGCTGCGGCCTTGTGGGCTAGTTGACCTTTGGGAACCATCCCAACGCCGACTGTCCTAAATCCCTCTTGGCCGAGAGAGTGGGGATGTACTTGGGCAAGACACTCTCCACTATAATCAAATTCTAGCCCAGCTAGTGGTGACAACAGTTGCCTCCATAAGTAATTGCAATGTTTTTAAAAGCGAATATGTGAAATGCTTTTATTTGAGAACATATGTTTATTACTCTTGTTTAATCAAGTTATCCGCGCGTGTGGGGTTGGGGGTGGGGGGGTGGGGGGGGGGGGGGGGGGTGCGGTGCGGGTGTGTGCTGACTATCTGGTTGTGGTTTTCCGCAATTCATCTTTATTCTTATCTTATCTGTCTATTATAATCAATGTGCAGTATAGTAGGCTATGTTTATAATTATATTCAAATAATGTTTCTTAATTCTTTCTGTTTTTACATTAAGAATACTAGTTATTACCTGCAGTGTGTGGATGTATGTATGAAACGATGTATGTGATATTTTTTACATTTGTATCTTCGTAATATTTGTTGGGGCTGTTGTTGGCTTTTACAGTTATGGTTCCCATGTTGTTTACTTGTCTATGTTGTGATAATGCACCTGACCAAATTTCTCCAGTTGGAGATAATAAAGTTATTCTTATCTTCTTATCTTATCTTATCTTATCTCCACTGCTGTTCTGATGGTCATAGTGGGATACGGCTGACCATCACACACACACAGGTAGGCCCAGATGACTGCATGGGGCTCAGAGTGTAACGAACATGTCTGCAATGAAGTAGAAGCCAGTGTCGCACGTTGCAGACCGTATTCTCTGTCCAGACACGACAGAATAAGCCGGTTTCTGAGTGGGTTAGAATATTGGTTTAAAATCAAACAGTATTCAGACAATCTTGCTGCAAGTCCTGTCCTGGTGTTAGGAGTAGATCCTAGGCTACGTTCGCGTTAAGCCCAGCCAGTTCAGTCAGACACAGGCGGTTGCTGTCAGCAGGAAAACAATACGCAGCTCTCCAGGCGGAAGAAACGAATATGATCATTAGGATTCACGAGGCAAGTATCATTGAAGAGTTCCGTCCCTTGGATCAATCATCCATCTGATCTGTGTGCACGAGACAAATAAAATAGTTCAGAAATATGTGGAAAAAAAATGGGCTTGTGTGCAAGGAAATTCCTTTCTAAGTTCTTTTTAAAAAAATTTTTTTTTGCATGATTAAGTAGTTGTTTTTTTGTTGTTGTTGTTTTGTTTTTGTCTTTTGGGTGTTTTTTTGTATGTATAATGCCATTATATAAAGTCTATGATTGGGGAAAATGACCGAAAATGTATTTTCATAAATTGCGGCATCCATGGCAGGAAAACTCAGAATGACCTGCGAACAATATCTGGTCAGCTCCGGTCAGCAAGTGGCTGGGTTCAGTGTGACCAGTACGATACCACCAGTGCGATCTCTGATTATAATTATTAGAAACAACACGATAACATTTCACGTCACCAGATGCCAGACAGAGCAATACAAACAGCCATTCTTTGTGAGAACAGTAAGAGACTGGAACCACCTGGAAGAAAACATCGTAAGAGCACCAACTCTTGAGAATTTTACAAGACTAATATAGTAATAACATTTCAACAGTGAACCTGCTAAGCTGCGCACGCCCCCCACCCGTGGCGATAATGCCATAATCTTGGCGACAGCGATGCATTTCAACAGGTACAGAGAGATACAGATATGTGACGGGTATCTTCACGACTAGAAAATAAAAAAAACTGAATATGGATGATTTTCAACAAAAAAAAGAAACTTGAGAATAAAATAATGTAGTGAAACGAAGAAGGAATAAAGATTTAGTCAGTCATCTTGATCACGCTTTGGATTTGTTGTCGTGGAATGTAAGACTTTTTTTTGTTGTTGATTTTGTCTTTTTTCTTTCTTTCTTTCTTTCTGTTTTTTTCTTCTTCTTTTTTTTTTAAAATAGAAATAACCTCCAGATAGGTGAATCAGTCTGTTGGCGTTGTCAGTATTATCTTGATGAAGAAAGGAAAGGAAGAGAAATTATGTCCCATTGGGTCTGTCGTACCTCCTGAATGCTTGAATGCATTTGTGGACTACTTTTTGTGCACATCTTAATGATGTGACGGGTTTTGCTAAAAAGGTGATATGTGTGTGATATATATATATGTGTGTGTGTGTGTGTGTGTGTGTGTGTGTGTGATTATTCCAAGAGGAAGATTTCCAAGCACAGAATGGTGACTGACATCCTGACCTTGTAATCATAATCCTGTCCTATCTCACTCAGGTGACGGCCATTCTCTCATCTGACGAGCGTACTAGCCAGCAGCAATCATGGGGTTAACCCTCGCACACCCACCCTCCCTCCCCCCACCCCCGCCCCCACAAAGCAAAAAAAAAAAAAAGGTGACGACCCCAACAGTTCGTGTGCAGTCGAGTCCCACACCACATAGGCGATCATTGCGGCAACAGGGCCAGTGGCTGGTTGGGAGAGATGGAGGGAGGGGGGAGCATAGCAGCTTTGCGCGTGACGTCCCCGTCAATACCAAACAGCTTATAACACCGTTTGGGCGTTGGCGAAAGAAAAGAAAAAAACTGTCTTAAAAAGTGTGAGCCGCAGCTGACATTCCGAGTCAACAGAGAGAGAGAGAGAGAGAGAGAGAGAGAGAGAGGTGTGGGGGGAGAGAGAGAGAGAGATAAGAGAAGCCTTCATAGTCGATCACCAAATCTTTCTGTGGACACTTGGGCTTGCTTGCATTAAAAGCTGAAGCTCCCCTCTCGCAGCTGCCGGCGGAAAATAAAATCGTGTCCGGAAAAAAAACACACAAAAAAACCGGTTTTTTCGTTTCGCTCCCTCACCCCCACCCCCCAAACCCCCCACCCTCACAGACTGTGAAGAGCATGACGTTGGTCGTCAAGGCCAAGGTTGACATTATGGGCAGTTTTCGTGACGTCATAGGAATGGCTAACATTCCCGTGTTATACCCCCCTCCCCCACCCCTGCCCCTCTCCCCTTTACTGTCCGACGTCCACCTCCTCCCCTACCCCGACCCAAGGCCTCACCTTTGGTGGGTAGTGCCGTCTGTCGCTGGGGTCAACGCCGCCAGGAAACATGCCGATGGCTCCACTGGTCCTTTATCGGGGGGGTGGGAAAAGTTAAGCGTCGGTTCACTTTGTTCCGTTGGAACAGGTGGTCGCTGATAATGATCATCGAAATGGCGGCGTTATGCGTAGCACACACTTTGAAACTATTGATTGCATTCCGAAGATCTCTAGCAGCCTTTTTCTTTTTTTTTTCTCCTTAAGTTATGTGGCGTGTAGGTAGCGTGGGGTCAAGGTTTTCTGTCAGTGGAAGGAACTCCGTTTTCAAGCAGAGGGGTTGACTGTGGTTGCATGGTTTTGCCAATGTTGACAGGTTCCTCCTCCTCCCTCTTCCCCAGTCCCCCCTCACTCCCCCAACCCCCCGACCCCATCACTCCTCCACCTTACGCATACATTATACGTGGAGGTGGGGGTGGGGGGTTGTGGTATGGATGCTAAACTTCAGAATGAGTCAGTAAATTGATAATTAGTCCTTTTGCAGGGAGTGTGGGAGGTGGGCGGGGGTGATATGGAACAGTGATGTTCTACGAAAAAAAAAGGGAATACGCCACACCACACCACACCACACCACAACACAACACAACACAACACAACACAACACACACACACACACACACACACACACACACACACTCACACACACACACACACACCACACCACACCACACCACACCACGCTACACACACACACACACACGCGCACACACACACACACACACACACACACACAGCCACACAGTCAAAGAATGGGAGTGAAAGATGAGTGGGTTTGGGGGGAGGGCGAAGTAAAAATACACACCCAGTGGTACACTGAGAGGACATAGGCATGCAGGGGGGGTAGAGAATTTCCCTGCAAGTCGATGTTTACCAGAGTAAACGCCCTTCCTTGGGGCGTCTGCGGTGGAAACATACTTTTTGACACGAGAAGTCAGCGCAAGAAACATTGTGAATGGCCGTATCATCCATCACGTGGTCTGCTTGGAAGAGACACAGTCCAATGGTTTTGCTCCCCACACGTAGCCTGAGAACTGGCGTGACTTTTCTGTCAGTTCCTTAAAGAGTTGACACTCTCTCTCTCTCTCTGTGTGTGTGTGTGTGTGTGTGTGTGTGGCAGGAAGGAAGGAAGGAAAACTGGGTGTATCTGGTCAAGAAAACATTAACAGTACATGGATTTGGGGTCGTATGGATGTGTCAGGGAGTTGGATGCGAAAAAGGATTTATTTCTGAATTCAATGATAGACTTATAGCTTCATATAAGCAAGACTGGCATTATGAAATGGAAAAAAAAAGCTGGTTCTATAATTTTAAAACTATTTTTGGAATAGAAAAATATATCACAGCTGTAACCAACAAGTGGCATAGAACAAGTCTAGTCAGGTTTAGATCGAGATCTCTTGGATTATATGCTCATAAGTACTGGTTTCAAACTGACCCATCCATTCTCTCCCCTTGTCTTTTGTGCGTTTTTGCAAGAGAGGATGAGTTACATTTCTTGTTTCATTGTAAAGCTTACGCTGCTATTCGTGAAAAAGTGTTCTGTCTTTAAAACATGTTACGCAAAGAATGAAGATGTGTTTAATGTACTTAACATACACCAGGAAAATTCAGTAGTCACTTGCAAAATATGTTGCTGATGCATGTAACCTTCGAAGAAAAATGACAAATAACACTAACTGTCTTTCATTGATAATTGAACTTGTGTAGACTGCTATGTATGAAGAACTTTGTGTCCTCTTTTACAGATATAATCATACATTGTGATTTCCTCTCATCACAAGTGTAAATTGGATGATTGAAATTGTGTATCGATTGATTTCCACATATTTGTATGATTTGTCGTTTTCATCTTTTTTTCTTTCTTTTTTTAAATTTTTTTTTTTTTTTAAACTATTTTGTTGTTGTTGTGATTGTACCCCTATGTCATTAGGGCTGTTAAGCTATTGACATTAAAAGAGATCTGAGTTCTCTCTCTCTCTCTCTCTCGGTGATTTCTGGAGTGGAGTGTTTCTGCCCTGAAAGTAACTCCCAGTGGGAGTGTTTTCTGGGGCCAGGAATCAGTGGAGCGACACACGGTGCTGGGGAGGAGTCAGTCATTCCAAGGCGCTGGGTGCGGTATGTATGGGTGGTGATGGTACCACCTCAGTGGTGGTGTAAGGTGATCGTCGTCATCTACACAACCCATACACGCGCAAACCGCTGACACGTGACCGCATTTTGCGTGACCTCCCCTGATCAAGCGCCCTCCTGGACCTGGGGGGGGAGCGCCTGGCCCCTGCCGCCTGCCGCACGACGGTCCAATGAGTGCTGAGATAAGACGTCAGCTGACAACCCGCGCTTGTAGAGTTTGTAGTCGCAGGGTTGTACTGTGTAGCTGCTTTTATTATTTAGTCAGGCTTTTATTTGAGTGTCATGCAGTTGTGGCCGGTTGTGAGTGCTGGGGGGTGACAGGCCGTTATTTTATTGTCTGGCAATCAGTGACAGTGACAGTGGACCACAAGCAACGGACTTTGATCCATTTCAGTTTTGTGTTCCTTCATCTTGGCAGAGCTTTACGATAAAGTTTTTATTTTTTTTATTTTTTTTTTATTGTTTTTATTGTTGGTTTTCAGTTGGACTTCAGAAAACATTGTCAGTGTTTTGTTTCCGTGAGTATTGATTAGAAAATAATATAGGCGAATGATATATAATATAATGTGATATAATACAGTATTACATATATATATATATATATATAGAGAGAGAGAGAGAGAGAGAGAGAGAGAGAGAGGTGATTGTATATATATATATATATACACTCGCATCCTACAGTACACATTACCACTAGGCCACAGCTCCTCGTGTTGTATTGTACTGAGCTACCCCCGAAAGCGGAGTATGGCTGCCTGCATGGGGGAGGGTAAAAACGGCCATACACGTGTACATACGATCGAGTGAACGTGGGAGATGCAGCTCACGAACGAAGAAGAAAAAGAAAGAAGAAATTGTTCAAGTGCGGTGCAGTGCTGACGCTAAGAGGCGAAAACATTGAGCGTGCAACAAGCATACAGACTTATGAAGCGGACTCTTTGTTATTATTGTATGCGCTCAGAATTGGTTTGCAACAAAGAAATGTTAACGACACAACTGAAATCGACAATTTTATGGAGGGAAACCACACACGCGCGAGAACAGGAGCAAAAAAAACAACCAAGCACCCCCCTCCCCCCTTAACCGCACCCCCCCCCCTTAACCGCACCCCCCCCCCCTTAACCGCACCCCCCCCCCCCTTAACCTCCCCCCTTAACCGCATCCCCCCCTTAACCTCCGCCCTTAACCGTACCACCCCTTAACCGCAACCCCCCCCACTGAAACACACCCCCCTTAAACCGCACCCCCCCTTAACCACCACCCCTTAACCACACACACCCTTAACCGCACCCCTCCCCCCTTAACCGCACCCCCTCCCCCTTAACCGCACCCCCCTACCCCCCCCCCTTAACCGCACAACCCCCCCCTTACCCCCCCCCCTTAACCGCACCCCCCCCCCCTTAACCTCCTCCCTTAACCGTACCCCCCCCCCCCCTTAACCGCACCCCCACTTAACCCCCCCCCCTTAACCACCCCCCTCCCCTTAACCACCCCCCCTTAACCACACCCCCCCTTAACTACACACCCCCTTAACCGCACCCCCCCCCCTTAACCGCACCCCCTCTTAACCACACCCCCCTCCCCCTTAACCGCACCCTCCCCCCTTGACCGCCCCCCCCCCCTTTAACCGCACCCCCCCTCTTAACCGCAAATACCTCCTACCCCCACCACCCGACACACAAACACACACACACACACACACACACACACACACAAACACACACCCAACAAAATAAAAATTTAAAAAAGAAAAAAGAAAATAAAGTAATCCACCCTGTTCTGCACATGCGGATTGAATTCTCTTACTGATATTATGAAGTCATCTGTATTCTGTATGCGTAAGGTGTTATTGATTTGTATTGTCCTCCTTCTAAAGTGTTGTGATTTTATTATCTATTACAACGATCTCGTGTTCTTTTTCTCCATGATGGGCGAGGTTTGAAAAAAAAAACCCAACCAAACAAAAAAAACAAACAAAAAAAAACCCCAAACAAACGACCAAACAAAAACTTTTCGGGAATAGTAACCTCGAGCGTTCAGGTATGCTTTTGAGGTATGCAAGGCGTCCTCTGGCAAAAAAATAAATAAATAAATAAAATAAAATAAAAATAAAAAAGGGGGGGGGGGGGGAGGCGGAGTTGAGGGGGTTGGGGGGGGGGGGGGGGGGTTCCCGTGGTCTTTTTTACTGCCATCTGGGCAGTGAATTCATATCCACCGTGTCCAGGACCACAGCATAGGAAAGCCGGCTCCAAACCTTTCCCTCTGCATTTTGAAAAAAAGAAGAAAGAAAAAAGAAGGGGAAAAAACCCAGAAATCCCTAACCCAGGTCAGGTTCTCGTTCAGTGAGGAAATCTGGAGGAAAGTATCTTTCCCAAGGACACTGTGTTACATGTCTGTCTGAGTGTGTATGTGTGTGTGCCTGAAATCTGACTGAATGACACAGGAAACGAATGATGAGCGCCCAGTGGCAGCCATCAGACGTCTCTACCCAGGTAGGCAGCTTCTTGTGCAAATGACCCCGTGTTTGTAAAGCGCACAGGGCTTGGTCTCCGACCGAGGATAGGCGCTTTATAAGTATCCACATCAATCAGTCAAACATCCTTCCGAAATCGGGTCTCGAACCCTGAACACTTGTGTGAACACTTGATCACGAGTGCAACAACGCCAATAACCGAAGCTGTCTCGCCGCCTTCTCAACGACCCTAGGATAAAAAATAAAAAAAATTTAAAAAGTGGGCGGGGAAGGGGGGTGGGCTTTGGCCTCTTGAGGGCCCCCTTTGGTGGGCGGGCTGTATTTCACGTGCAAAGTGCTTGACTTCGAACGGGGGTGACAGCGACAGGACAGAGAGCATTGTCCGCGCCATGTCCCCTGCTGGTCACAGCAAGGGAGTGGACAGTGGCCAGCCATCCATCTTCGCTGACCGGACACACACACACATGTTCGCTGACCGTTGGCTCCCCACCCCCCAGGCCCCCACTCCCTTTAATTTTTTTTCTGTCTTTTTTTCTTATTCTGATCATCTGCCTTTGTGTGTACTTATTCTTCTTCTGCGTTTGTGGGTTGCGACTCCCACGTTCACTTGTATGTACACAAGTGGGCTTTTACGTGTATGACCGCCGTCCCCCCCCCCCCCCCCCCCCCCCCGGCCATGTAGGCAGCCATACTCCGCTTTCGGGGGTCTTTTGTGTACATTTCGGTTTTGTGTGTGTTATTTTGTTTGCTTATTTTGCTTCATTTTTCGTTTGTTGGTTTAATTAAACGTTTTTTTAAAATAAAAAATATCACGATACAAATGCAATGAATTCGACAGGGCAGCAAAAAAACAACAACAACAACAACAACAACAAAAAACCAAAAAAAACAAACAAACCCGTCTTCTGTTATATTAGTCTTACATTTTAGTCTGTTAATGGTTTAATACATTCCTGTGGTAGGTACAGGTTCCCAAGGCAGCGTTGAGTGCATGCGTGGAATTATTAGATCAGACAACTGATTCTTACCCAATCCATCCCACCCCCCATTCAGGTTTTGTTGTTGTTGTTGTTGTTGTTTAATAGCAGAGGTTGTGTAGCGTGTATGGATCAGCCCGCACTGTGTATACTTTGACGTCTCACCTGAGACTGAAAACTGACCGTGCTGTTCCTGAATCCCGAGGGATTAGATGGACACGGGACACGGGGACTATCCATCCATCTCGCCTGACCGGGCACAAAAAAAAGACTGGTCGGACGGACCAGAGCGCTTCGCTTCTTGGCTTTTGTTTCTCTGTCTCTTTTTTTTTTTTTTTTTTTTTTTTTCGGGGCGGATAGGAGGACGAGGGGGGGGGGGGGTCCAGGCGGATGGGGGTGTGGGTGGGGGGGGGGGGTGGGGCGGCGGGGGGAGGGGGAGGGAGAGGGGAGGATTGTAAAGACGTATAGGGGTCAGGGTCGGGTCGCGTTCAAGCCATCTTCATTAGGAGCCTTCCCCAAGTTTTCTTTTCGTGTTGAAGACTTTCCCTTTCCTTCTCCGAAGTCTGACTGCATGGCTTTGGTTTGGATGATGTTCTTGTGCGACCTATGTAGTGTGTGTGTGAGAGAGTGCAATGTGGTGTGTGTGAGAGTGCAATGTAGTGTGTGTGAGTGTGCAATGTAGTGTGTGTGAGTGTGCAGTGTAGTGTGTGCATGTGAGAGTGTGCAATGTAGTGTGTGTGAGTGTGCAGTGTAGTGTGTGTATGTGAGCGTGTGCAATGTAGTGTGTGTGAGTGTGCAATGGATGAGTCCGAGAACATACCCCCCACAACAATTAGGTTTCCTGTATCTGTTGACATTGGCGAAATGAATGCCTTTGTCTTTGGAAAAGTCTGAACGTAAACCAAACTCCCGTAGGCTTGTGAAAATTCTCTGCATGGGATGATTGTTAGCAGAAGCGATCTTAACAGCGCAGTTTGCCTTGCGTTGATAATTTTCTTGTCTGTATAATTCGACATAGGAAAATTCTTACCTTTAAGCAAACAACGCGGCCAAGATCTGTTATACAAACCAGCCGAGGAGTCGGCTGCACTCACACACGCACGCACGCACACACACTGCACACACACACACACACACACACACACACACACACACACACACACACACACACACACCACACACACACACACACACACACACACACACACTGCACACACACACACACACACACACACACACACACACACACACACACACACACACACACGCACGACACTATACTATTTCAGTTTTCCATACAGCACAATAAACTGGAGACAGCCTTGAACAGCCAAGCCTCTAATTATGTAAGTGCGCAGGCGGGGTTGGAAGAGGCCATGCCAGGAGCCTGTAATTTATTGTAAATCTACCCGTGTGTGTGCATGTATATATATATACATGTGTGTGTGTGTGTGTGTGTGTGTGTGTGTGTGTGTGTGTGTGTGTGTGTGTGTGTGAGGGGATGGGGTGAGAGGAGGGGCGGGCGGGGAGAGTTAAGGGAGGCAGCCCTTGAGTGCAGGTCCGCACATTGCCGCCGGCGATGTACACGATAAACTTCGTAGCTGTGACAGTGACGGTGGACATTCTTGATTTCCAGACAGGGGGTGTGGTGGGGAGGGTAGAGAGAGGGAGAGGTAAATGCGCGCCATCACGCGAGTGAGAGACCACCTCTTCTCCCCCTTCCTTCCCTCCCTTCCTTCCTTCCCTCCTTCCTACCTTCCTCCCTTCCCCTCCCTCCCTCCTTCCTCCCTTCCCTCTCTCCTTCCCTCCCTCTCTCCTACCTCCCTCCCCTCCCTCCTTCCTTCCCACTCTCCTACCTTCCTTCCCTCTCTCCTACCTCCCTCCCCTCCCTCCTTCCTTCCCTCTCTCCTACCTTCCTTCCCTCTCTCCTTCCTCCCTCCCCTCCCTCCTTCCCTCTCTCCTTCCTTCCCTCTCTCCTTCCTCCCTTCCCTCCATCCCTCTCTCTTTCCTCCCTTCCCTCCTTCCTCCCTCCTTCCTTCCCTCTCTCCTTCCTTCCTTCCTTCCCCCTTCTTCCTTCCCTTTCTCCTACCTTCCTTCCCTCTCTCCTTCCTTCTCTCTCTCCTACCTTCCTTCCCTCCCTCCCTCTCTCCTTCCTCCCTTCCCTCCCTCCTTCCTCCCTCCTTCCTCCCTCCTTCCTTCCCTCTCTCCTTCCTTCCTTCCTTCCCTCCCTTCTTCCTTCCCTCTCTCCTTCCTTCCCTCCCTTCTTCCTTCCCTCCCTTCTTCCTTCCCTCTCTCCTTCCTTCTCTCTCTCCTACCTTCCTTCCCTCCCTCCCTCTCTCCTTCCTCCCTTCCCTCCCTCCTTCCTCCCTCCTTCCTTCCCTCTCTCCTTCCTTCCTTCCCTCCCTCCCTCCTTCCTTCCCTCTCTCCTACCTTCCTTCCCTCCCTCCTTCCTCCCTTACCTTCCTCCCTCCTTCCTTCCCTCCCTTCTTCCTTCCCTTTCTCCTACCTTCCTTCCCTCCCTCCCTCCTTCCTTCTCTCTCTCCTACCTTCCTTCCCTCCCTCCCTACCTTCCTTCCCTCCCTCCGTCCTTCCTCCCTTACCTTCCTCCCTCCTTCCTTCCCTCCCTTCTTCCTTCCCTTTCTCCTACCTTCCTTCCCTCCCTCCCTCCTTCCTTCCCTCTCTCCTTCCTTCCTTCCCTCTCTCCTTCCTTCCTTCCCTCTCTCCTTCCTCCCTTCCCTCCCTCCTCCCTTCCCTCTCTCCTCCCTTCCCTCTCTCCTTCCTTCCTTCCCTCCCTCCTTCCTTCCCTCTCTCCTTCCTTCCTTCCTTCCCTCCCTCCTTCCTTCCCTCTCTCCTTCCTTCCCTCTCTCCTTCCTTCCTTCTTTCCTTCCTTCCCTTCCCTCCCCACCCTGCCTTCTCCCTTGTTGTGTCGTGGTATACTTCCATCTTGTCTCCCAGATGATTGTTCTTGCACCGCTTTTCTTTCCCTTCAGTGTAAGACTGATATACACATACGCATACGCACACGAGCACTTACGCAAGCACTCACAACACACACACACACACACACACACACACACACACACACACACACACACACACACACACACACACACATACACACACACACACACACACACACACACACACACACACACACACACACACACACACACACGACCTTACCGTTCACCCTCCCTCTTGTCAGGGTCGCTCGCACACAGTCCCCGCCCAGTGTGTGTGTCGTGTCGTGTGTCGCTCGCTAGTCTCTGCCTCACACACACACACACACACACACACACACACACCTGTGCCCTCCGCCCCAGCTACACTCAGTGACACACCTGTGACTCCATCACGGGCTGACAGGGAGTTCCCGGTGCCAGAGCGGTGCCAGAACGGTCACCGGGGGATCTGGGTCATGGGAACGGTCCTCTGCAACCCTTGGTTCCATTCCTCTCCCCCTGGATTTGTGTGCGTGGGAGAGGGGGAAGGGTTGGTTCGGTGTGTGTGTGTGTGTGTGTGTGTGTGTGTGTGGTTGATATGGGCGGTGAGAATGTGAAAGAGAGAAACAAAAATCACAGAGAGAGGGAGCGAAGACAGACAGACACACACACACACACACACACACACACACACACACACAGAGTGTCTTTGCGAACAGGTGTACGAACAGACCGCTTTCCGCAGCCCCACCTTTTTTGTTTTTTCTTCTTTTTTTTCGTCGTCGTCGTCTTTTTTTCTTTATTTTTTTTTTCTTCTATCAATTCAGTAAATAACGTGTGGTATGCGTGCCACGAACACGATACGAAACCTCATACCCAAATCCACCCCTTCCTCTCCTCCCTTCCCCTCCCCTCCCCACCCCACCCCTCTTCCGCCCTCCTTTGACGTCTGAGCAAGCAAAGAGACTTTCCTGTAGTAATAGGCTCCCTTTGGTCTTGAGTGTCATATCAAGAGTGCGTGGGACAGAGAGAAAGGGAGGGTGTGAGAGAGGTGGGGGAGGGAGAGAGGTGGGTGGAGAAGAGGGGGGCGGGGGGGAGGAAAAAAGAAATATCGGTCAGGGTGGTAAAGGGGGTGGTTGTGGTGGTGGGTGGGTGGATTCTCCTGTGGTGGTGGTGGTGGTGGTGGTGGTGGCGGGTGTAGTGAGCAGGTGTGAAAGGAACGGTGAGAGAGAGAGAGAGAGAGGCAGAGAGAGAATGAGAGAGAAGCATATGTGTGTGAGAGAGACGGGGGTCTGTGTGTGTGTGTGTGTGTGTGTGTGTGTGTGTGTGAAAGAGAGTGAGTGTGAGAAAGAGAGGAGGGATTACGCGTGTGTGTATGTGAGAGATGGAAGTGTGTGTGTGTGTGTGTGTGTGTGTGTATGTTTGTGTGTGTGTGTGTGTGTGTTTGTGTGTGTGTGTGTGGGGGGGGGGGGGTTGCGAGAGAGAGAGAAAGAAACGTGTATGTATGTATGATACCAACATACCCACAGCCTTTCTCTCTGTAGATTTGATGCATGTACGTGGTGGAACAGAGAATGAGAGAGAGACAGTGAGAGAAATAGAGAGGGACAGTGAGAGAAATAGAGAGAGACAGAGAAATAGAGAGGGACAGAGGTGATAAAATGACAGCAGAGGGGCGGCAGGCAGTGTAGAGAGGTAGCGCCGTTCAGTTCACACTGTGGAGGTGTGTGTGGAGGAGGGCGGGGGGGTGGGGGGTGGGGGTGGTGGTGGTCGTAGCAGGTTGTGGACAGAGGGATCAAGCTGATCACCATTATCTCTCTTCCCCTCCTGTCTCCAATAATCTGGACGGTCCTCCCCCTCCCTCCCTCCCCACTGTACACTGCCCACCCTACAAGATACAAGAATATACGTTCTTCTGAATCCTCCCAAAGAGTTGTGGAAATTGTTGGCACGTGTTCTGATACATATGCCAAGTTTAGTTTTAAAAAAAAAAAAAAAGAAAAAAAAAGAGCAAAAACACGGCAACAACAACAACGACAAAAATATAAACAAACAAACAAAACCCCACTACCGGGCACTATCGTTTGACGATTTTGAACTTGAAAGAGATAGACCTGACAGGCCGACAAAGCTCCAATGCAGTTCAATATAAAATTATTTGTTTACATACACCCCCCCTTCCCCCAAGCCCACAACAGAAGAGAATCATTTATTATGATATACAGAGGTTGAATGTCCTGTCGTGTGATCTGTTTATATTAAAGTTCGGAAACTAGCCGAGGGCATAACGAGAAAATGGGTGTGGAGAGAGAGACGGGATTAACATATTATCTGATCCTGGTTCGGGCGACGTTTTAAGAGCTGTGTGTGTTTTATGTACATCTGATCGATGCGCGAGATGTATTTCTCGGTCTCTGTCTCCCTCTGTCTCTGTCTCTCTCTCTGTCTCTCGGTCTCTCATTCTCACGCTCTCTTTCTCCCTATCCGTCTCTCTCAGTTATTTTTCTCTCTCTCTCTCAGTCTCTCTCTCTCATTCTCTCTCTCTCAGTCTCTCTCTCTCTCTCTCTCTCTGTCTCTCTCTCTCTCTCTCTCTCTCTCAGTCTCTCTCTCTCTCTCTCTGCCCCTCCTCTTTCTCTCACCCCTAAATCAAACTGTTACAAACAAACACGCACGCGCACGCACGCACGCGCGGACACATACTTATTCTCACGCTCACACACAGACACACACACACACATATGCACATAAAAATACACGCACACTCTCTCCCTCTCTTTCTGTCTCTCCCTGTTCCTCTCCTTCTCTGTCTGTCTGTCTGTCTCTCTCTCTCTCTCTCACTATGCCTTTATATATATCTCTGTCTGCCTGCCTCTGTCTCTGTCTCTTTCTCTGTCTCTGTCTCTCTTTGTCTCAGGTTATCTCCTCCTCTCTCTCAACTCGCCCCCCACTCCCCTCCCTCGTCTCTTTCTCTCCCTCCTGCACAGTCTCCCTCCCTCACACCCCCATCTTCTCTCTCTCTCTCTCTCTCTCTCTGTGTCTCCCCCCCCCCTTTCTCTCTCTCAGTATATATATATAACTCTTCCTCTCTCTCTTCTCACCCCCTCGTCTCTTTCTCTCCCTCCTGCAGACACTGTCTCCGCCTTACCCCCCCTCTCTCTGTCTCTCTCTCCCTCCCTCTCTCTCTCTCTCACTCTCTGTCCCTCTCCCTTTCACCCTCCCCCCCTCTCTATCACTCTCCCCCCCCCCTTTCTCTCTCTTCCTCTCTCTCCCTCCCCCTCTCTCTCCCCCCCTCTCTCTCTCTCATTCTCTGTCTCTCGCCCTCTCTCCCCTCTCTATCCCTCTCCCCCCTTTCTCTCTCTCTCTTCCTCTCTCTCCCTCTCTCCCCCTCGCTCTCTCCCACTCTCTCCCTTTCTCCCCCTCTCTATCCCTCTCCCCCACTTTCTCTCTCTCTTCCTCCCTCTCTCCTCTCCTCCTCTCTCCCTCCCTCCCCCCCTCCATCTCTCCTCTCTCTCTCTCTCTCTCCCCCCCTCTACCCCCCTCTCTCTCACCCTTCAGCACTTTAGTGCAAAACGTTCCCTGCTCGGTGAACCAGTGCATTGAATCCCTCATACCCCTCCCCCCTCCTCCCCCTTTTCCTTTGTGACTCACTTCATTATCTTTTGTTTTGCTCCGGGGTGTTTCCATGTGAAAGGGGGGGGGGGGTGATTTTTTGCTTACGCCCTTCACCGTCACAGCGGCTTTTGCACTCATCACTGTGGTTTTTGACTCACTTGTGCAAACAAAGTGAGTCTATGTTTTAACCCGATGTTCGGTTGTCTGTGTGTGTGTCTGTGTGTCCGTGGTAAACTTTAACTCTACAAATACTTTGTCAGTTGACACCAAATTAGGCATAAAAATAGGAAAAAATTCAGTTCTTTCCAGTCGTCTTGTTTAAAACAATATTGCCCCTCTGGGATGGGCACACACACAAAAAAAAATGGAGCCTAATTATATGCAGACTGCATTTACTGTTATATTTATATTTTTTTGTATTCTCTAAACTTGGCACTTTGATCTGATATTCTGACCCAACAACAAGAGCAGTCATTATTATCATTTTTTGTTCAAACAGGAACTTCTTTTGCTAAGCATGGAAGTTTTATTTATTTTGCAAACGTTTTGGTGCAGTTAGTAAAAAAGGGAAATTACTCTGTAATTAATGTTAGGGGACTTAATTTGCTTTAAACTGATCTTTCTCATCTTAAACATTACACTTTGAAATTATACTCAATACATAAAAAGCTTGGATTTTTTTTTAAGTGTATCACAAGTGAGTCTTGAAGGCCTTGCCTCTCTTGTTTTT
Source organism: Babylonia areolata (assembly GCF_041734735.1). NCBI lineage: Eukaryota > Metazoa > Mollusca > Gastropoda > Neogastropoda > Buccinidae > Babylonia > Babylonia areolata. The sequence continues at coordinate 27,493,194 of NC_134882.1, read as the reverse complement.
TTTTACACCCAATACAATGGGTTGGTGGTGGTGTTTTGGTGTTTTTACTACACCCATCACACTGGCTTTTACACTCATCACAGTATTTTTGCACCATCTTCGTGGCCTTTACTGTCTTCACAGGTGTTTATTATTATTATTATTCAGCCATCATAATGGCTTTTACGCTTATCACAGTGGGGTTGTTGTTGTTTTTTTGTTTGTTTGGGGTTTTTTGTTTGTTTGTTGTTTTTTTTTTTCGTTGTTCTTTTTTTGTTTTTTTACACCCATCACAGTAGCCTTTACCCATATCACAATGCTTTTTACACCCATCACATTGGTTATTCCACCCCCATATTCCTCACATGCACGCACGCACGCACGCACGCACACACACACACACACACACACACACACACACACACACACACACACACACGCACACACACACGCAGGCACACACACACACACACACACACACACACACACACACACACACACACACACACACACACACACACACACACACACACTCATCTTCATCTTCAGTTGCCTTTGCCCAGAGTATCGGATGTAACTGAGCAAATACTGTGTTTATTCCTTTTACCCCTTAAAACTTCCTTCGTTCGTTCGTTGGTTGGTTTCTTATCCTGTCTCTCTCTTCTTCATTCATTCATTCAATCATTGTTTGTTTGGGGTTGGTTGGTTGATTGGTTGTTTCCTTCTCACCCACCCACCGACTTACTCTTTCTTTCAGTTTCTTTCTCCTTTCCTCTCTTCCTCCTTTCCTCCTTCTTTCGCTTTTTCTTTAATGATAAAAAAAAATCGATATTGGGGGATGGAGGACAGGGTGGAGCTTAGGGGTGTGTAAACGAGTAAAGGATTCTTTCCTTTTTTTTTCTCTTTTGGTTTAAATTATATTATCATTATTTAGTTAGTTAGTTAGTTAGTTAGTTAGGTACTTATAAATTTATATATATATATTTTTTTTTTTTTTTTTTTTTTTTTTTTTTTTGTTGCTACGCTTATAGTTGACTTCATCAAGTTTTTGCGCCTTATACATATTGTTATTATTAGTAGCAGTTCTTTTTTTATGGGTTTTTTTTTCCAAGGCCTGACTAAGCGCGTTGGGTTACGCTGCTGGTCAGGCATCTGCTTGGCAGATGTGGTGTAGCGTATATGGATTTGTCCGAACGCAGTGACGCCTCCTTGAGCTACTGAAACTGAAACTGTTTTGCATTGTCCTGGCTTTTTTGGTTTTGTTTGGTTTTTTTTTTTTGTGTGTGTGTGTGGGGGGGGGGGATTGTGTGTGTGTGTGTGTGTGTGTGTGTGTGTGTGTGTGTGTGTGTGTGTGTGTGTGTGTTGTTGTTGTTGTTGTTTTTTAGCATGTGTCGTCTCCTCTTGAGAGTTATTTCCCCCTCCTCACTTATCGTCTGTGTGCATCCTTTTTACCCCCACCCCACTACCCATCCACCATGACCCACCCCCTGTTTTCCGCTTTCCCCTCCCCCCCCCCTGCCCCCAGCTCCCCTCCCCCCCCCCCCCCTCCCCTTCCCCTTACCCTATTTTCCTTGAAGAAGGAGAGGCACAACATACTGGGATGGTTTGGGGAACAGTTATGCCGGAAACAGTGGGGCTTTTTGTTGTTGTAGTTTTGTTTTGTTTTTTGTTGTTGTTTTTTTTTCAGTGTGTTGTGTGTGTGTGTGTGTGTGTGTGTGTGTGTCTGTCTGTCTGTCTGTCTGTGTGTATTTGTCTATCTGTCTGTTGTATGTATGTATGTGTCTGTATATGTGTGTGTGTGTGTGTGTCTGTCTGTATGTATGTATGTGTCTCTGTGTGTGTCTGTCTGTATGTGTATGTGTGTCAGTGTCTGTCTGTGTATGTGTGTGTCTGTCTGTCTGTCTGTATGTGTGTGTCTTTGTGTGTGTCTGTGTGTGTGTCTGTGTCTGTCTGTGTATGTATGTGTGAGTCTGTCTGTGTCTGTCAGTCTGTCTGTCTGCCAGAGCGGTATCGTCGTGTGTGAACGGGCGGGACGGCTAGCGAGATACACAAGGGTGGTGGTGGTGGTGGGGGAGGGGGAGGGCGTGGAGGGGGGGCGGGGGGCAGGGCAGCACCAGAACCTGATCAGCGCGCTCCTTCATTATAGGAAAGGTAACAAGTAAGCGACGACTGTGTGCACGTTGCCTGCAGTGGACAGGTGTGAAGGAGTGGATGTTAGCGTGTTGCCGTGTCGTGGCCCCCTCCTCGTCCTGGAATAGAATGGATGGACTGGGCTGGGGATAACTGGGTGGTAGAGGTAGGTGTGGTGTGGAGGGGGTGGGGTAGAGAGTCGTGAGGGGTGGGGGGGGGGGGGGCAAATGAATCGATGGATGGAGGGATGGATGGATGGATGGCGTGGATGGGACAGCGTTTGTGGATGGCTGGGTCCATGATGTCGTTGTTGTTGGTGTGTGTGTGTGTGTGTGTGTGTGTGTGTGTGTACTGTATGTATGTATGTATACAGTATGTATGTATATATGGATGTATGTATGTTATAATATATATATATATATATATATATATATATATGTGTGTGTGTGTGTGTGTGTGTGTGTGTGTGTGTGTTTCATTTGTGTTTGATCCCTTGTTTAAATCATGGTTTATTGTAAGGTGTGACGTGACACGTTTTCGAAGAAAATAGTTATATTTATTTTCTCTCCTTGACTTTAGTAGTAGTAGTAGCAGCAGCAGCAGCAGCAGCAGCAGCAGTAGTAGTTTTAGTGGTGGTAGTGGCATTGTTGTTGTAATTTATTTTTCCTCTTTTCTTTTTCTGTGCTTGTCTGTCTGTCTCTTGCTTTCTCTCTCTGTCTCTCCCGGCCTTGTCACTGTCTTTTTCCTGTCTCTGTCTGTCTGTCTGTCTGTCTATCTGTCCCTACTGAACTGTGAAGCAAACTGTCAGAAATTTTGAACAATGACAACAAAAAATGTCAGCGTCATCATTGAACGATATTTGCTGCATGTCTGTCTGTCTCTCTCTCTCCCTGAAGCAAACTGCCAGAACAATAACCAACAACAACAACAACAAAAAAATGTCAAAGTCATCATTGAACGATATTTTCTGTCTGTCTGTCTGTCTGTCTCTCCATACTTGACTGTGAAGCAATATTTCAGAAATTTTTGACAACAACAAAATGTCAGCGTCATCATTGAAGGATATTTGCTGTGTGTGTGTTGCAGAGATCGAAGCAGTGGAGGCCTGTCAATGGCTGAGAGCAGCCGGCTTTCCTCAATACGCCCAGATGTTTGAAGGTGAGAGACTGGTGTTTGTGACACTGAGGGCCTGTTGAGACTGGTGTTTGTGACACTGAGGGCCTGTTGAGACTGGTGTTTGTGACACTGAGGGCTTTTTGAGACTGGTGTTTGTGACACTGAGGGCTTTTTGAGACTGGTGTTTGTGACACTGAGGGCCTTTTGACATAAGTTTTTGTGACACTGAGGGCCTGTTGACATGTGTTTGTGACACTGAGGGCTTTTTGAAACTGGTGTTTGTGACACTGAGGGCCTTTAGAGACTGGTGTTTGTGACACTGAGGGTCTTTTGAGACTGGTGTTTGTGACACTGAGGGCCTTTTGAGACTGGTGTTTGTGACAGTGAGGGTCTGTTGAGACTGGTGTTTGTGACACTGAGGGCCTTTAGAGACTGGTGTTTGTGACACTGAGGGCCTTTTGAGACTGGTGTTTGTGACACTGAGGGTCTGTTGAGACTGGTGTTTGTGACACTGAGGGCCTGTTGAGACTGGTGTTTGTGACACTGAGGGCCTTTTGAGACTGGTGTTTGTGACACTGAGGACCTTTTGAGACTGGTGTTTGTGACAGTGAGGGTCTGTTGAGACTGGTGTTTGTGACAGTAAGGGTCTGTTGAGACTGGTGTTTGTGACACTGAGGGCCTTTTGAGACTGGTGTTTGTGACACTGAGGGCCTTTTGAGACTGGTGTTTGTGACAGTGAGGGTCTTTAGAGACTGGTGTTTGTGACAGTGAGGGTCTTTAGAGACTGGTGTTTGTGACATTGAGGGCCTTTTGAGACTGGTGTTTGTGACACTGAGGGTCTTTAGAGACTGGTGTTTGTGACACTGAGGGCCTTTTGAGACTGGTGTTTGTGACAGTGAGGGCCTTATGACATAGGTGTTTGTGACAGTGAGGGCCTTTTGAGACTGGTGTTTGTGACAGTGAGGGCCTTTTGAGACTGGTGTTTGTGACACTGAGGGCCTTTTGAGACTGGTGTTTGTGACAGTGAGGGCCTTATGACATAGGTGTTTGTGACAGTGAGGGCCTTTTGAGACTGGTGTTTGTGACACTTAGGGCCTTTTGACATAGGTGTTTGTGACAGTGAGGGCCTTTTGAGACTGGTGTTTGTGACAGTGAGGGCCTTATGACATAGGTGTTTGTGACACTGAGGGTCTTTTGACATAGGTGTTTGTGACACTGAGGGCCTTTTGACATAGGTGTTTGTGACACTGAGGGCCTTTTGACATAGGTGTTTGTGACACTGAGGGCCTTTTGACATAGGTGTTTGTGACACTGAGGGCCTTTTGACATAGGTGTTTGTGACACTGAGGGCCTTTTGACATAGGTGTTTGTGACACTGAGGGCCTTTTGACATAGGTGTTTGTGACACTGAGGGCCTTTTGACATAGGTGTTTGTGACACTGAGGGCCTTTTGACATAGGTGTTTGTGACACTGAGGGCCTTTTGACATAGGTGTTTGTGACACTGAGGGCCTTTTGACATAGGTGTTTGTGACACTGAGGGTCTTTAGAGACTGGTGTTTGTGACACTGAGGGTCTTTTGAGACTGGTGTTTGTGACACTGAGGGCCTTTTGTTCTGTCTTTGTTTTTATTTTTGTTTTTGTCGTTGTTGTTTTTTTCTGACTGTTTTTCTGTCTTTGTTGATAGTTTTCATTCTTTTCTTCTGCCCTGTCTACTTCCTTCATTCTTAAACGTTCTGTCTTTTTGTCTTTCTTCCTTTCTATGTATCTGTGTATGTATCTATCTATCAATCAATCAGTCAATCATTCTATCTATCTATCTGTCAGTCTATCTGTCTGTCTGTCTGTTGTCTGTCTGTCTGTCTTTCTTTCTTTCTTCCTTCTTTTCTTTCTGTCTTAAGCTAATATATGAATATGTTTGAAGGTGAGAGAGGATGTGTTGGAAGGCGTGCATAACTTTAAAATTGGGCGGGTTTTTTTTCTTTACTTATTCATTTCTTTTTACTTAGAGAGAGAGAGAGAGAGAGAGAGAGCGAGGGGGGGGGGGTTAACATTGTGGCGATCTGTTCTGTTTTTCTTCATCTCTGCTTGTTTGTCTGTCTGTCTGTCTGTTTCCCACTGTCTTCCCCTTTCTGTCCTCTCTCTCTCTCTCTCTCTCTCTCTCTCTCTCTCCTGTTCAGCGGTTACATCATGAAGACTGTTTGAATGTATGGTTTCAGTATTTTACTGTATATCCCCCTTCAAAGGGGCTGAGGCCTATCTGAATAAACCATCTCAAATTCAAACTCAATCTCTCTCTCTCTCTCTCTCTCTCTCTCTCTCTCTCTCTCTCCCCCCATCCCTTTCTCCTCTCTCTCTCTTCCTCCCTCTCTCTCTCTCTCCCTCTCTCTCTCTGTCTCTCTCTCTGTCTCTGTCTCTCCCTCTCTGTCTCCTCCCCCCTTCTCTCACATTGCTCTTTACCTCTGTGTGTGTCTGACACGTAATCCATAATAACCTTTTTCTCCTGAGCCTTCGGGTTTCAACCACTAAAACTTGACACATCCAGTTGTATTTTATTCATTTCTGTGCACACTACGTGCCTTTGGCTGTGTTACGCCGCGCTGAGCACTTTGAAAAGAATTCTGGGATCTGCTCATGATAGCGCTTCGAAAGAAAAGAAGAAGAAACACTTGATTAGCATATATATTATATAGTGTTTTCCACTACGCCATAGGTGAATAACATCGCGCTATGGTGACAGCAAACTTTCTGACAGAAAATGGGCGGTTGGATGTATCATATGGAGTGGAGTGATGGCCTGGAGGTAACGCGTCCGCCTGGGAAGCGAGAGAATCTGAGCGCACTGGTTCGAATCACACCCGGCAGTCGCCAGTATTTTCTCCCCCTCCACTAGACCTTGAGTGGTGGTCTGGACGCTAGTCATTCGGCTGAGACAATGAACCGAGGTCCCGTGTGCAGCATGCATTTAGCGCACGTAAAAGAACCCACGGCAACAAAAGGATTGTCCCTGGCAAAATTGTGTAGAAAAAATCCACTTCGACAGGAAGACAAAAAAACAACAACAAACAAACAAAAAAACAAACCTTATGGAGGAAAAAAAAAGGGTGGCTGTGTCAGTGTAGCTACGCGCTCTCCTTTGGGGAGAGCAGCCCGAATTTCACACAGAGAAATCTGTTGTGACAAAAATAGAATAATACAATAACATCGAGCCATGGTGACAGTAAGCATTCTGAAAGAAAAGAAAAGGGCGGGTAGATACATCATGTGTTGTCACGGTGGAGCGGTGGCCAAATTTAGGTTATGCACCCCTCTGAGAAGTGACTGTCCACCACTGCTGGTTCAAGTCCTGGGATTTTCACCTACCCCCCTCCCTTCCCCCCTCTCCTCCGTCCACAAGACCTCGTGTGGTGGTTTGGATGCTAGTCTTTCGGATGAGACAGTAAACCGAGGACCCGTATGCAGCGTAAGTAGTTCCTGGAAAAAAAATAGAGAGAGAGAAAAAAAATCCACTTTGATGGCAAAACAAATGCACGTGCAGAGAGAAGAACAAGAAAGTTTGTTTCAGTTTCAGTTTCAGTTTCAGTCTTCTCAAGGAGGCGTCACTGCGTTCGGACAAATCCATATATACGCTACACCACATCTGCTATACAGATGCCTGACAGCAGCATAACCCAACACGCTTGTCAGGCCTTGAGTGCATGCTTATATTTTTGTGTACCTATCAGAGTGGATTACTTGTTACATAATTTTGGCCCGAGGACAACACTCTCGTTGCCATGGGTTCTTTTTCAGTGCGCCAAGTGCGTGCTGCACACGCGACCTCGGTTTACCGTCTCATCCGAAAGACGTGACGCTCAGTTTGATTTTCCAGTCACACTTGGGGAGAAAGGGCGAGAGCGGGATTCGAACCCACACCCTCACGGACTCTCTGTTTTGGCAGCTGAGCGTCTTGACCATTCTGCCACGTGGCGTTGCACTTTGGAGACGCGCTCTTCCTGGGGAGAGCAGCCTGAATTCGCTCACAGAAAAATCTGCTGTGACAAAGAGAAATATATTACAAATAAACAGCGTTCAATACAATACAGTCCAGTGCTATGCAGTGCAGACAAGGAGACAGATGGAGAGATGGGTTCATAATGTAGACAGGATGGTAGACAGGTTGGTAAAGACAGACTGACGGTCAGACAGGCCGATAGCTGTGTGTTGAGAAGATAGACAGGGAAGGTGGATAGGAGGAAGAGAGAAAGGGGGTGAGAGAAAGAGAGAGAGAGGGGGGGGGCAAAGATTGAAAGAGAGAGAGAGAGAGGTGAGAGAGAGAGGTGAGGGAGAGAGGGGGGGTGAAGATTAAGAGAGAGAGAGGTGAGAGAAAGAGAGGGGGGCGAAAATTGAGAGAGAGAGAGAGAGAGGTGTGAGAGAGAGAGGGTGGGGCGAAGATTGAGAGAGAGAAAGAGGTGAGAGAGAGAGAGGGGTGGGGGCGAAGATTGAGAGAAAGAGAGAGGTGTGTGTGTGTGAGAGAGAGAGAGAGCGAGGGGGGGGGAGGCGAAGATTGAGAGAGAGAGGTGAGAGAAAGAGAGAGAGGAGGAGAAGATTGAGAGAGAGAGAGAGAGAGAGAGAGAGAGAGAGACGTTTATTATTTAGGTTATACATGAACTGATAGAACGATATGACCCCTACGATCCCCTTCCCACAAAAACAACAACAACAAAAACAAAAAAAAGCAAAAGCACACACTCACATAAACGCGTTTACAAAACCGGGTGGTTTCTTTTATAGCTGGAATAGAGGAGGGGGAACATACGGCCCGACACAGAGAAGCTTGCTCGTGCAAACAAAAAGGCATTTAAAGAGATCGCACTTTGTTGACAGATCTCTGATCGTGAGAGAAGCACGCACACACGCACAGAAACACGCACATGCACACACACGCGCTCACATACCCACCCCCCAGCCCCCGTACTCCCCCCCCCCCCCCCCGCCCCCCTCCGGAGACACACACGCGCGCGCGCGTACGTGAGATAAACGTGCACACACTTAATGGGGCAGATAATGGCAGTGAACCCAACGACTCCAATAGGTATTTCTCTCTGTCACACATCTTTCCCACGTCCGTTCCTAACCCGCCACCCTCCCCCTCCTCCTCTTCCTCCTCCTCTTCCTCTTCCTCTTCCTCTTCCTCCTCCTCCTCCTCCTCTTCCTCCTCCTCCTCTCCTCATCAGCTTTCAACGCATTGTCAGCATTAAGTCGTCACCATGAGAGACAGAGAGGTGTGTGGGAAGAGAGAGAGGGAGAGAGGGGAGGGGAGGAGAGTAGGAAGGAGGGAATAGAAGGAGAAAGTCCACATGCATTGATACTCAGGTCAGGCTGAAAAATAGGCAGCTCGACGCGATCGGTATTGTTTTGATAAGCTCCAACAGAGATACTCCGGGGCCTAAGATCGACTGCTGTCATAATTTTGGCCAGCCAGTCTTCGATTTCGGGAACCGTATACTTTGTAAAAAAAAAACAAAAACAAAAAAACCAAAAAAACCCAACAACTTTGAACAACTTTCCTCAAAACGCAGTCTAAATGTGTGAGAGAAAAAAAAAATCCATAATCTTTAAGCCTCGTGGCTCGCGCTCCCACACTATGTATATCCCCTTTACAAACATTTTGCAGGTAAAGATTTTTTTTTTTCTTTAAACAAAGGAAAAAGAAAAGGAAGAACTAGCTCGTGATATTCCGATGCTGTACAGAATTCCTGACACTACCGACAAGACTGGTTTGGGTTTATTGAACGGTATTCTTTTGGAAATCATCATAGTGAAACCACAGTGAATTCGACAAGACACCAAGAAAGTGGAGTATTAAGACCTGTCGTAATGTACACATATGTATACAAACACTACACTACACTACACTACACTACACTACACTACACACACACACACACACACACACACACACACACACACACACACACACACACACACACACACACCCACCTACTTTTTCATATATATGTACATACGGCATAATTATGTAATTTACGGCTTGTATACAAAATCGCTGTGTGTGTGTCGGATGTCTCTCCAGGCAGTAATTTATATGTATAACACTGGTGTAGGGTTTCCGAATTCCTGATGAAACATGATCTTTGATTATGAGTGTAAATGTCACCCTCTCTCTCGCTCCCCTCATATTATGGAAAAGCGGTTCAGTCGCATCATGTACCAAGCATGAGGGGTATACATACACTTGGCCGTGACAGTCGTTTATGGTGGGCCAGTCTTTACGCGGTGCAAGATGAATGATTAATAGCTGGGAGCACGTAAAAGTTATGTTTCCAGCCCCCGTACATAGAAAGGGGAGAGAGAGAGAGAGAGAGAGAGAGAGAGGGAGAGAACACTGAACACTGAAACGTTTAATGTCATTAGCTGAAAAACACTAGTGACATAGGAGGTACTAATCAGAGCATAATGGTGCAGAACAGATAAAAATGGAACAGAAAGAAGAAAAAAAAAAAACAGAAATGAAACAACATAAACTAATAAGAGATTTTCGACACTTTGGCACTTTGTCATTAGCTTAAAGTACATGTGACAGGGCGGTAATGTGCCTTTTCTTTCAGTCGTTCGTCTCCAAGGTTTAGACAGTACACGGCAGAAAACCGAGTACATATAAATCATATAATGAATATTTACGCATGTAACATCAACACATCATATCAATACAAACACATACTAAAGTACATGTAAATCCCGAAATAGTTATTCATGCCCCAACATCAAAACCTATTATATCAATACGAACACATCATATAATTACAGTGTCGAGATTGACGATCCTAATGTAACCCTTCCTTTTTTATCTATGCTTTTTTCCTCATAGAACCCATACTAATTTTCAATTGATTAATGAGTATTTGGACCGATGATGGACGTTTTCCGTATATTGAGAGAGAGAGAGAGAGAGAGAGAGAGAGAGAGAGAGAGAGACACTTTGACTCTTCACTGTCATTAGCTTAACAGCCCATGTGACAGGGGGGTGCAGGGGAAGTTACAGTGTCGTTTTATCCAATCATTTGAAAAAGTAAAACAAAACAAAACAAAAACTAACGCACCTAGTGTTACAAAGGTTATATCAATAAACAACAGCCAACAAATTGCACACACACAAAATAAAACAACATCATCATCATCAGATTGAGCATCCAAATACTAATTCTATCTGCTTCTATTTTGACCCTCAAAGAAATCATTTTGGAAACCATTAATGTTTGTATATATTTTGAATTAACGGGCATTTTGATCATTTATTTTCTTTTTCCGTGTATCTACTGCCTCTGAGACGTATTTTGCAAGTGAGAGGATAATATTTGCGTCATTTGATGTTAAGACACTGGCCAGGTCTTTCCTCTTTGCTGCAGCTGTTTTAAAGAGTGTACAGTTTTCCCGAACCTCCTCGTATCCTTTGCAACTGAACATGAAATTTATCTCATCTTCTTTACTCTCGCCACACATTGGACAAGGAGATGTTAATCCACCTGTCTCAAACCATCTTTTATTAGCATTCAGCCCGACTGTTCTCAATCTAAATCTAGCAAGATTGACTCTGTGCCACCTGTTTGTTATGACTGAAATATATCTTTCTGTCTGAAATGCTGTCTTGAAGGAAAAGAACCAGCTATATTTATCATTACTTTCCATTTCTCCATGCCAGTTTTGTTTATAGCACGCTATCAATCTATCTTTAAATTCTGAGATAAACACATTTTCGTAACCCACTCCTTGACACATCCAAACAAGTCCAAGTCCATGTTCAGTTAGAGTTTTTTTGATTTGATAAACCCAGTTTTGTTTGCCTCTCTTTTCTTGCAGTAACATCATCTCATACGCTTGCTTACATAATCTGGAAGCCGGTAGCCTTGTCAACTTAATCCAATACTTCACACATTTTACGAAAGTCTTAACATACAGTGGATATCTGCCGGTTTCCCCATATAGTGCTGTATTTGATGAGTGTAGTGGAACACCGAGAAAACGTTTAATAGCAAATGTGTGCACCCTTTCGAGTTGACTATTAATCAAAAGTCCCCAAATTTCTGCTGCATAGGTCAAAACCGGTTCAACGTGTGTGTCAAACAATTTCCAGAAAAGACTGCGCGCTTCCGGATTGTTTTGCAGCTTTGAGAGCTCAGCAGCAGAGCTATATGGATAGCTCTCTTCCCCCTCCCTCTGTCTGTCTGTCTGTCTGTCTCTCTCTCTGTCTCTCTCTCTCTCTCTCTCTCTCTCGTGTGTTAATCTTGAACTCTTGAACAGAAGAAGAAATTCATTTTGTACTTTCTTGTCCTGGATTGAGTGATATTAGAGAGCAGTTTTATGCCACCCAAGTACACAAAAGGGACCCGTATTTATTTTAACTGATTGTATTGTTGTCATAATCAAATGAACGTATCATGAAGCTGTTGGCTGTTTACCTCCACAAAGCATTTTAAAGACGATGTGCATGATATATATGTAACATAGTAATTATGAATACGTTTCTGGTAACTCTGTTCGTGTACACCCCACCCTCACCCCCACCCCCTTCTGAGGGTCCATGGCCTTATGAATAAACCATCTGTCTCTCAGTCGCACTGTCTCTTTCTCTCTCAACCCCCACTCCCTCGGTGTCTCTTTTCAGTGACTGACCGCATGTCTGTAACCAGAACTTGACAGATTGGAGAGGGGGGGGGGTGAGGAGAAGGGGGGGGGAGACCGGGGGGGTGGGGGTGTTGTTGGTGGGGTGGGAGGGAGGAGGTAGATGCTACTGCCTATGCTCTTTATTCTGGCCTGCAGGCCGGGAGGGTGGGGGAAGTGGAGGGGGGAGGAGAAGGAGGAGGAGGAGACGGGGATTAAGACGGATGATTAGGGGAGAGAGTGGGCGAGTGAAGGTTGAGAGAGTGGGATGGGATGGGGGGGTTATGGGGGTGGATATGGGGGACTGGGTGGGGGCTTGGGGATGGGGAGTAGAGGGGGGGGGGATGGAAGAAATGACTAGCTTCAGAAATGTGGCTTCACTGTTTCCGTGACAGTCCACGAAATAAACCATATAATTATAAGTATACTCGTCTTATAACAATTCTTTGTTTAATTAATTCACGAGGTTCTGGAACACTGATATGATGGAAAGTAATTTTTAGAAATGAAAATGGTTCCAAAAACAAACAAACAAACAACAACAACAAACAAACAAACAAAAAAAACAACAGTAACAACAAAAAGAACAGTGCGTTTCCTGGGGGAAATTTCACACATAAAAAAAAAAAACGAAAAGAGAAAAAAAACACCCAATAATAAATATGAAGTCTGCGTTGATAAACGCCCGGAACAAAAAAAAACAGAACTACTGCATTATCTGAAAGAGAGAGAGAGAGAGAGAGAGAGGGAGGGGGGATAGTTCCCACTCCCAACGAAGAGACAGGTTTATCTTCCGTTACGGTGACACATGCTCATTGTTCCGGGATAGCCGTATTTATTACGGAAACACGGAAACCCCGATGACCGTTCCGGATATCAGTGCCACGGATTGCGTGTTTCGGGAACACATTTTTTCCTCCTTTTTTTTTTTCTTTTTTTAATTCTTTTTTTTCACAGGTGGACAAACCTGTTCTGACTCGAGCAGTGTACGCGTAAGCAGGAGTTCATTTCCCCAGCAACGGGGAAGCTGAAAGAGACGTGGCGCTCAACTGAACGAATGGACAGCCTCCACAAGACTAATGAATAACGGAGAGCGAATCTTACACACACACACACACACACACACACACATACGCGCGCGCGCACACGCACGCACACGCACACACACACACGTACACGTGCACGCGCACGCATACACACACACACACGTACACGTACACGTGCACGCGCACGCATAAACACATACACACACACAATCGACTGCCACCAGAACTGGAGAGAATACAACGAACGATGGACATGTTTACAAGGATGGAAAGTGGTGTGTGTGTGTGTGTGTGTGTGTGTGTGTGTGTCTCTTTGTCTGTGTAAGTCTCTGTGCGTCTTTGTGTCTTTGTCTGTGCGTCTGTATCTGTATCTCTGTGTGTGTCCGAGCCCGCCCACCTCCCACCCCCACCCCCCACCAGTCCCATCTCCCTCAGGGTTTTCACGATACATTCACCAGGAAACAGGATCCTGTCTTCCCTAATTCGACGAAGGCAACAAGAGGTGGGCCCCTCCCATCTGACAATTACCCCCTGACTCTTCACCCCCAACTCTCTGTCTCTCTGTCTCTGTCTGTCTCTCTGTCTCTGTCTGTCTGTCTGTGTGTCTGTCTGTCTGTCTCTCTCTCTCTCTCTTTCATGCACTCACTCCCTCACTCAAAAGCGCACTGCACAAAACACTCACACACAGACACACAGACGGACAGACGCACACACACACACACACACACACACACATACACACACACAAACACACACACACACACAAACACACACACACACATACACAAACACACACACACACGCGCGCGCACGCACGCACACACACACACATACCGAGCGAGTTCGCGCGTGTACATTCTTATCTCCAGACCAGGACAGATTTTCGTTTCCCAGTGCGCGCATGTGTGTGTGTGTGTGTGTGTGTGTGTGTGTGTGAGTACGCGCGCACGTATACATGTGATCTGCGCACACGTTTATATGCGTGTTTACAAACTGGGAGGTCCAAATCTCCGCATACGAAAGGCTTTTTCCTTCTAAAGTTTTTTTTTTTTTTTTTTTAAGATCTCG
>NC_134882.1:27451698-27464198 GCF_041734735.1 Babylonia areolata | reverse complement strand
ACACACACACACACACACACACACACACACAAATGAACTAAATTGCGTCAGTTTGGTAATGGTACAACAATAAACATCAGCAATGATGTGCCTGACATACCTAGCATTGTATCAGCCAGTCAACACACAACACTCACACAATAGGGCTACTACTGTACGCGTGCTCTCTCTCTCTCACGTCCCTGCTTTACTTCATTCACTCATTCCAGAGGCGACTAGGGTCACGTGCCTTGCTTACCACATGTTGTCACCCACCACCACCACCATCACCACCTCCACATCCTCCTGTGACAGCCCTCCCACCATGACTGCTGCATGCCTAGCACAGCTGGGTCTCTTCAGCAACAATGGGCTACTGGGGAGAGGGGGGGGGGGATAGACCTAATATTTCTGCTATGAGTTGGCCTGTATGAGGAAAATAAAGGGGGGGAAAGGGAGGGGGGATGAGTGGGATGGAGAGAGAGGGACGTATTGAGTGTTATCGATCTTCTGATCCACTAAGCGCAGTTGGGGGGTGGGGGTGGGGGGGTTGTTTTGTTTTTGTTTTTTTTGGTGTTTTTATTTATTTATTTTTTTTATTTTTTTTTTTTGGAGGGGTGTGTGGGGGAGTGGTTTTGAGGGCACATTGTTGTTTTGTTGTCTGTTGGAACAAAGAAGTCGGTACCATGTGTGCAGTCTTACCAGCCACTTCCCGACAGGTGGGTGGGTTTGGTGGTGGTGGGTTTTTGTGAGGGAGGGTGACATGACGATAGTTGAACGTGTCAGCTTCACACCATGCGGCATCTCACGCCTCCACTGTTCATGGACCCGACATTCATTGCTGATGTCAAGCGCAGATGCTGCAGACCTTAAAGTCTGGCGCGCGTGACTTTGAGATGGGGAAAGTTTGGCAGTGCTACGTACGTGTGGAGAGAGAAGGTGCGGAGGAGGGGGTGGGGGGGTCAGGGTGACATCACAAGATTGTCATGTCACGTGAGGAGGCATACTGACACGTTGGGGAGGGGGATGAGGTGTTCCTTATGGCTTCGTGTGGCCGGCTAGGGTAGTAAACTGCAAAGATAGATAAATTAGGTGTGTATAGGTCACGGATCTTTTTCAACACAATACGCGGTGGTTGCTGTTGTTGTCTTTATTATTATACCACAACAGCTGTTTCTATCATTTATTTATTTATTTATTTACAATATCGACGTTTCGTCAGAGGCTCGGCCAGACAAATCATCTCTTCGATTTTTCTTTTAATGTTGGGTCTTTTTGTGCCCAGTTCACCTTGCAGGAAACGGTACTGGATGTGTATCTTCCCAGCAGTGTTTGGTGCTATCCCTTTGATTGAAGTCACCGAAGTGACAGCGCTGCATCCAGTCACATTGTATCCAGTCAGATCTGTGCGCCTTCCAGGCTTGTGGGATCGTTATCCGAGTGGTGGCTACCTCGTAACCAAGGGCACAGCATTCTTACTTGTGGCGAATCGAGCTGTGCCTTTGTATTGAAGGAAGCATAGCCGTTTTTTTTTCTTTTATTTTTTCATTTTTCTTTTTGGTAGGGGTGGGGAGGTACAGTTATTCGCCAAAGGCCCGGGTTCCCCTCTCTTCGGACTGGTGGGTTTCCGAATGTGTCAAGTTAACCACCAGTTCCGACACAAAGAGTTACTAGTTGAAGAGGACGCAACTGACCCAGGCCTTTCCAATGAGAGCCGTTCAGACCAAAGTCTCGGACAGTCAGCTGTGTCGCACGTGCTGCTCGTTCCGGATGCAGTCTGCCCCCTACTGCAGGTGGGTTGTCGGCAGGGCAGGGCTGGGTTACATGACATATCTTCTTTTTATTCTTTTCTTTCTTTTTTGTTCATCGTTGATCATGTAGTCTGCAAGAGCCAGAAAATGGTGTGCAGTGAGCAGTTTGCATCCACTTAGTTCACCCCTTAAAACCAGCTTCGCATTGCCACACACACAGTGTCGATATAATGCCGTCCAAATGTCAAAGCCTGGTGAAATGATGCTAGTAAAAGAATTGCAACCAAGGCTGGCGAAATTGTTCACGAATGTGTCTTTTCTTTATGTGCTCATGTTTATTTTCTCTGTGTCTTATAAACCTTAAGGTTTTATGACAATGTTCTATTCTATTCTGTTCTATTCAGAAAGAAAGAACAGAATTCGGGTTGGTTGTTTAACACGGTGCTTTCGATGAGATTTTTGAACATATTTTTACTATCACAAAAGTAAGGTACGACAACTTCAGAAAAACGAGCGAGCTCAGCTGTGCCGAGTTCGCATCG
Source organism: Babylonia areolata (assembly GCF_041734735.1). NCBI lineage: Eukaryota > Metazoa > Mollusca > Gastropoda > Neogastropoda > Buccinidae > Babylonia > Babylonia areolata. Next base: position 27,461,926 of record NC_134882.1, on the reverse strand, counting down.
CGATATGATTTTGCCCTAAGTCTGTGGAATAAACGTAGACTGTAAGACGGTGCTTAACGCTAGGCAAGCATTGCGCCGCTATAATCACTCATGGCAAGCCCTGGATTGTCCTTTAGGATGTCCAAGGGGTTCCTTCTCACAACTTTTTGTCTCAAATCATCAGTAAAAGACGATATATAACTGAATTTTTTTTTCTGTAAGGATGTTTGTGGACTCAGGGAGATATATAAAATAAAACAGGTCAGTATGTGTTTTTTTTTTAACGATTCCCAAAAATTCTGTGTGAACGTCAGTTTTGACGTCTGTTCACATACTGTGATTTGAGACGAATGTCTGGCCTATGCGCTTGTATAGATCTGTGTGTGCGTTCGTTCACACATGTGCGAGTATGTAACCATTACCATGTAGATAGGGGTTGTTGTTATTGTTGTTGTTTTCATATACAAAATAGCTAGGCTGTTTTCTGTGTATACTGGACCAAGGGGTGCGTTCTTTGATTTTTTTTTAACATATTAAATGGTGTGTATTATTTCTAAACTGACCTTATTTCATACAAAAAGAAAAGACACCAACTTGGTAAACGAAAATATTTTGGCTGTATGTGTAAATGCGTGCGTGCGTATGTGAATGAGAGAGAGACTGATATATATATATATATATATATATATATACACACATAGAGAGAGAGAGAGATGGAAGGTTAAATAGCACCCCCACCCTCCCCTGATACATTTTTAGATACTTTTCTGTCTGGGAAGGACAGTGGTACGTTAGTGTATAAGTAGTTGAATAATAGATAACAAGGGACTTACTGTCAGCGAAAGGGTGCCATTTTCAGCATGATTATCATTACAGACCCGAAAGTATCCTCGTGCGAGTGACACAGATCTACTTGTCTACCCCGTCATACACCATTGAAAGTAGTAAGTAGTTCAGCAGCCTTTCCTCCTCCCCCACCTCCACCCCCTGCCCATTCCCACATATTTCACCGGCCCCCGCCCCCCCCCCCCCCCCCCCCCCCCCCCCCCCCTCACACACACCCACACACACGCACGCACGCGCACACACACACGCACACACACACACACACACACACACACACAGGGAGAAAACACACACACACACTCACACTCACACTCACACACACAAGCCACTTTTTTCTGTTCCTTTACCGTGGAGATCACGTCTCTCCCCTGTCGTATGCAGGAACACGTGGGAAGAGAAGGGGGCCATAACTAGCTGGCGGCTGGGGATTTTTTTTTGGGGGGGGGCTGTTGTTGGCACCTGAAAACCGACACTGGAGCAGTTAATTGAATTCCACGCCTGTGTTGCAAAACTTGAAGGGGGAATAAAGGAACTGCCGCGCCGGGTCTATCAAAAAGCGCCGGCGAGGACAGAGAGGAGGGGGGGGGGGGGGGACTCTTTTTTTCTTTCTTTCTTTCTTTTTTCTTCTTTTTTTCTTTTATTGTTCATATTTTTGGTTGGTATGTGTGAAAACGCATCCATCATACTTACTTGCGAATGAGGACAAATAAGTGGAAATATAATACAGATTGTGTACAACTTTTTTTTTCTTTTTTTTTTCTTTTTTGAAAATTTCTTTTTCACGCGTCCATCATACTTATGAATGAGGAAAAAAATAGTGGAAATATAACACAGATGGTCTACAACTGTTGTTCTTTGTTTGTTTGTTGTTGTTATTGTTTTTGTTGGAGGTTTTTTTGGGGGGATTTTTTTTTTTTTGGGGGGGGGGGGGTTATTTGTTTGTTTGTTTTGGTTTTTTTGTTTGTTTGTTTTTTGTCTTTTTGCGCCATGGAGGTGTGAGTAGCCTGTTAGATTGTTTGGGTTTTGTGTGCCTGTTGTCATTACATACAAGGTTGTGGTAAAGTTGTATTTTAACGTCCGCGGTAAATTCAGGAACTTCTTTTACCGGCAATTTCTGTGTTTGTGTATTGTGTGTCTGAGCGTTTATGTTAAGGTGTTGTGGTGTTGTTTTTTTAATCCACTGGCGAAAAAACGTCGGAATAATCCACGTCAGACGCATGTCGACAACCTGCGGCTAATTTTCTTTTCCCAGGTGTTTTGTGTTTTTGATTCTGTGCGACGTGTGCAGTGTTTTCAGCGCCGATACCAGAATAACAACAACAACAAGAACAAGAATAATAATAATAATAATAGTAGTAGTAGTAGTTATAATGCTAATAAATAGTTATTTTATAATTTATGTGTATTCCGTCTTTCGTGTACATCATTTTAGATACCAAATGATAGGTTTTTAGAACTCTTGTAAAAGCAGGGTCGGTCAGTGTCCACACAAGGTAGAGAATTCCATACATTGGGAGCATTGTAACAAAAAGCCCTTCGACAGTAAACTCCTGTTCTAATTTTTGGGGGATAGACAGGAGACGAGAGACAAAAGGAGGAGCGCAGTTGTGTGGAAGGCGTGGAGGAGGAATTTTGTTGAATGTCCCGTCACACATACGGTGATTGAAAACATTTTGTTAAAGTATTTATGAATACACTTGAGTATTATCGGTTAGAAGGGGTGGGAGATGTGAATGAATGGAGGGTTTGGGGAAACTGGGCAAATGAGGGTGAAATGAGGGTGAAATCTGAAAAAAAAAAAATCTAAATACAATTACAGGAAATTACTTAAAGGGCTTCGTAAAAGAGAAGTCGTTAAACTGACAAGCGAGACAACTGATAATGAATGCAAAAAGTCAAAAACATCAACGTTCTCAGTCACTTGTGAAGACACACTTTCGTGTACATAAGGCTTCATCAAGGTAGAGAATCAACTGACGAGGTTTTAGACTTGAATTCAATCACCCATAAAAGTCTCTTTCTAGTATATTGCTTATTTCCTTGTATGACAATGTGCAATATACTTTTATACTATCTGTATGATTCTTTGCTCCTCTTTTTGCTGCCCTGTCTGCATGGTCGTTATAAAGGAATCCAGTATGAAAGGCGTGTCGGTTGGGGGGGTGTCCAGGTATGTGAGTGAGTTTAATCGATCTTTGGTTCCAGCGTTCGCTTTGGTTTCCGTTTCAGTGGTTTTAAGAAAGTGACGGGTGTCCAGCCCAGGAATGGCCGGCCCACTGTGCGGTAGGCTGGGCCATAGGCAACGTGATATATGCTTGCGTTAAAAAACAGAATGAGGCCAACCAGACCCACTTCACTTCACTTGAACGAGAATGAAGACAAGGAATGTCTTTGGTGCCCGCCTGACTGGGTGTCACACTCACTCTCTCCCTCTCTCTCTCTCACACACACACGCGCGTACCAACCACACACACACACACACACACACACACACACGCACGCACGCACGCACGCACGCACACACACACACACACACACACACACACACACACACACAGAGGCCCCAGACGACGTGACAGCCAGAAAACGTATGGCGAAAACTGTGTTGGCCGAGTCCTTCACGTGGAGTGGTGAGCAAACAGCCCTCTCACTCTCTGTCTTCCACTCTCTCTCTCTCTCTCTCTCTCTCTCTCTCTCCCCACTCACTCACTCTCTCTCTCTCTCTCTCTCTCTCTCTCTCTCTCTGTCCACCCCGCGTCAACCCGGTGTACCTGCCTGGAAATGACTCGAAGCACCGTTTTCACTCCACTGGAGTTGGCCCAGAAGCATCGCCCCACACCACACCCCCGCCCCCGCCCCCGCCCCCGCCCCCCATAGGGGTTATTTCAGGGCAGGACTTTTAAGAAAATGCCCCATGTCCCCTGATAGGTTTCTGTGGGAATGTTATAGTTTTAGTCGAAAAATATTAGATAAATGAATAAATAATGATAAAAAGAAATCGCGTGTTGTGCTCAGTTTTGATGAAAACCAAGAGAATTCTTTAGGTGAGTCATTTTGTGAGAGAACTCGAATGGCTCCATCCCGTGTCTCCACCCCCACCACCCCCCCATACCCCCCACCCCCCACCCACATCCACACCTACCCACCCCACCCCACAAACAAAAAAAAAAGAAAGAATAAATGAATAGATAAATAAATTATAAAAAAAAAAACAGATGAATAAAAGACTCCAAAGAGGTATGTCCTGACCAGTAGTACTGCCTCCAAAATGAATGAGTTGTTTAGGGCTGCCTCTTATTCGTGTTCGAGTGGAGCTTTTGCCCCAGAAGTACTGTTGGAGACGGGGGGGAAAAAACCCAAAACCCTGGCCCACATTGACTCATCATGGATCGCTTTTAAGACCAGAAATAATGTGTGTTGTGGGCTGTCCGAAATTTACGTCTCTCTCTCTCTCTCTCTCTCCCCTTCTCCGGAAATGTACTCATTTGTGCTTTCTGGTTAATATGATAATCTCTCTCCCTCTATCTGTGTGTGTGTGTGTGTGTGTGTGTGTGTGTGTGTGTGTGTGTGTGTGTGTGTCTCCCATCAACAATATGCTCATTTTGTGCTTTCTGGTTACTATGATAAAGCGATATATCTTTCAGAGGCGAGGGTTCCTATCAGGCCGAGGGTGTCAGTCTTACTAGTGGCTAGCTTCCTCACTGGAGTCGTCAGATTTCAGGCCTTCTGTCCCCCCCCCCCCCCCCCCCCACCCCCCCGAATTACTCCGTGGAGTTAACTTAGGGGGTGGGGTCATTCTTGGGCACCACACCGACCGCGCTATTCATTCCCCTTTAGGCCTGCTGTGTCGGGTGGGGTTGGGCTGGGCCCCTTTGTATTTCGGGTACCATGCATACGACCACTTGATCTGCTGTGTGTGTGTGCGTGTGTTTTTTTGTGTCCGCTAGGACAGAGTTTTAGTTGACTGTGGTACATGAATGTGGTGTGGTGTGGTGTGGTGTGTGGGAGTTGGTTTCTTCTGTGTCCGGAAGAAAAAAAAAAGAGTTTCCGTTGGAGGACGTTTTGCTCTTTTATTAACATCTTCCACTGTGTTTTGGGATCCGCCGATTAAGTGTGTGGTGGGTGAGTAGATTGTTGTGACCGTTTGAGTGAACATGTGTGGGATTAGTTGTGTGTGTGTGTGTGTGTGTGTGTGTGTGTGTGTGTCGTTGGTATGTGAGTGTGTGTGTGGTTGGTATGTGAGTGTGTGCTGATTGGTGTGTGTGTGGTGTGTGTGTGTGTGTGTGTGTGTGTGTGTGTGTGTGTGTGTGTGTGTGTGTGTGTGTGTGTGTGTGTGTGTGTGTGTGTGTGTAAGGACACCATGGTATGTTTTGTGCAATTTTTGTCAGAAAACGTATTTCCTTCCTCCAGCAACGCCGAGGAAGAGGATGTCATGTGTTTCAAATGATGTTCGCCTGGGGGTGGGTGGGCTGGTGATCGTTCTTGGTGTGTGTCAGTTAGTCTGCTGCAGTGTAGGAGAAAAAAAAAGATGATTCACGTGAATGATGGTAATCTGTAGTTCTTCTCTCTGTCTTTATCTCTGTCTCTCTGTCTCTGTCTCTGTCTCTCTCTCACACACACACACACACACACACACACACACACACACACACACACATGCTTTCAGTGTTCAGTGATCTCTGTCTCTCTCTCTCCTCCTTTCTCCTCTCTCTGTCTGTCTGTCTGTCTCTCTCTCTGTCTTTCTCACTCTCTCTCTCTCTCTCTCACGCTTTCAGTGTTCAGTGTTCTCTGTCCTTTCTCTCTCTGTCTGTCTGTCCCTCTCTGTCTGTCTGTCCGTCTCTCTCTCTATCTCTCTGTCTCTGTCTGTCTGTCTCTCTCTGTCTCTCTCTCTCTCTCTCTCTCTCTCTTTCTCTCTCTCTCTATTGTAGGATATGTCATTTTTTGATGATTTGATACTTTACGGATGGCCGAGCTGACAGATGTTACCAGCTGTTTCATGTTGGTCTAATTTTCTGTATTTGCATTAATTGTGCATGTGTTCAGAGTATTAATTTACATTCTGTTCGTTTATTTGTTTGTTTGTTTGATCTTATATGTATTGACATTGTATTTGTATCCCCTTGTCACAAGGACTGTACAGTCAAAGACCGTAAAACGTCAAAGCATCTCTCTCTCTAACCAAACACCTTCACATACACAGGGATGGATGAATGGTCCGTCTGTACAAGAGATTAGAAAGGAAAAAAAATGGCATAGAGAAAAAGAACCGTTCTACTATTTCATACTATCAAAGCCATATTTTATTTCCATATTGATATCTACCATAATCTACCGTCGTGTTTTTGCATAAGAAACAAGTCAAGGCTGTTTACTCGTGCCTATTCAATACAGATAACGTCTGCTGTACAGGTGTGTGTGTGTGTGTGTGTGTGTGTGTGTGTGTGTTGTGTAAAGACCCCCCCCCCCCGTTCCCCCCCCCACACCGCCACCCCCACCCCCACCCCCTGCTTCAATCCCTGACAAAGTCTGGAAGCAGAAATCTCAGCCATACACACACCGCGTCACCACGACGGAACCTAAACCAAAAGTCTGTGGCAGCAGTAGTAGAACTGTCATTAGGCCTCGCTGGTCCGTGGTTCGCTGGGTAATCATTGACTCAACTATTGATCTGTTGCGCCTCCCTGACTTCCCCCCTCCACTCCCAGCCCCCACCCCACCCCACCCCACCCCACTTCTCTCCCGATCCCCCTACCCACCCACCCCCTTTTTTTCTTTTTTCTTTTTCTTTTTTTTCGCACGCAAGGGTTTTTGCCTGACTCCCTCAACGTTGCTGTTGCACGGTTCGTTGGCCTGGAAGCGTGGGACTAATCGGCGTGATATGACTAATCAGGTTTAGAGTGGTCACAGCCCAGCAAGGAAAAAACAAAACAAAACAAAACAAAACAAACAAACAAAAAAAAACCCCGTTGCACAGCCTTCACGGCACAGTGTGTATGCCCATAGGCACGGGGCGTGAATGGGAAAGACTGTGAGTGAAGAGGCGGGGTGTGTGTGTGTGTGTGTGTGTGTGTGTGTGTGGGAGGGGGGTGTTAATGCCTTGTAGTATGCAGCTGTCCTGTAGTTTCGGCACAGCACCATGCCGAAAGCGTTAAGGAGTTAAGGGGGGAAGGCCTCTACTACTACTACTACTACTACTACTACATACCAAGCAAGATAAGCTCCTGCTTGGAACGTGGTCAGACCCACGAACTTAAATTATACGTCCGTGGGTCAGCCCTGTATGTGTGTTTGCCGCATATGGGTGTGATCGATAGCTGTGTGAGGCCCCACCAGCCACAAGGTCCAACTGTAAGGCTGGGGTCGGGCTGTCGGGCCGTGCACTGGGGAGCCTTTGTTTTGTCTTGGGACGCGGCGGCGGCGGTGGTGGTAGTGGTAATGGCAGTGGTGGCAGCGAGAGTTATTTCGTCATTAACCAGTCTGAGGCATCAACAATGGGGTTACTACGTCATGAACGGCGGTCATTCATTGCCGGTGTGAAGTTCCAAAATGACCCCCCTTTCTCCCAAGTTAACACCCCCCCCCCCCCCCCGCCCCCTCTAGTCCTGGTGACGAAAGCACTCTGTGGTGAGTCACTGGTGGGCACTACACCAGTATTCCAGGGGCAGTACCAGATCAACTCCACACCAACAGAAGTGGACTGTATTTAATGATAATAATAATATTAGCTAGACATTTATCAGCGCTTTCCTCATAGCACAAAGCGCTTTACAATCCACTCACATGCATACGAAACACACTCAGTCCTCAACACACAATCATGCACAATAAATATATATATATATATATATATATATATATATATATATATGCGCATACAAATTCGTACGTACAATACAAACATACATGCATACATGCATGCAAGCATCCATACATACATACATACATTCGACGCACACACAATACAGCGTAACAAATATACCTACACAATCAACTGACTACTTTCATGTATGAGAGAGGGTCTAGAGGAAATGCTGCTGGAAGAGGAAAGTCTTGAGGTTAGATTTAAAGGAAGGCAGTGAGGGGCTGTGACGGACATGGTGAGGCAAAGAGTTCCATATTCGAACAGCAGATTGATAAAAAGGCTGGACCACCGTCCTGTTCTCTTTTGTATTTTGGGACGCTGAAGGTTCTATCATCGGCGGCAGAGCGAAGAGAACGGCAGGGTACATAGATTTGAAAGATGTCAGAGAGGCATCGGGGTGCAGTTCCAGATACGACATGGTAGCAGAGATAGGCGGCTTTGTATTTGATTCTTTGCTCTATGGGTTACCAGTGCAACTCTTTCAGAAGGGGTGTGCAGTGTGCGTCAGCCCAAAATAATTGTCTCTATGAGGCGTCAGTATCCAGAGTAAAGAAATAAATAAATACACAGTAAAAAAAAAAAAATAAAAAAAATAAAAAATAAAAAATAATGCTACTGTCAATATTGACATGAACTTGAGGTATGGGCCTGATGGAAGAGAAACACGCCATTTGCTACCGGAAAAGTGAAACCAGCCACTGCTGGTAAGGCCGGAAACCTGATTACACAGCACAGTATACAGCAATACATCCGTAGTCATCCGACCGGAAATTAATTGTGCATCCACAGGCTCGTCAGGGACACAATTGTTTTGCCGTCAGTTACACCACACAATTGTTATTATGTCATTATTTACACCTGACCCAAACAACAGAACGTTGCCGATAACGAGCGATGATGAATACCCAAAGATCAGTCCAACTACTGGCCTTGGCGTTTGGTCCAAACCAGAGAGCTCCCAGTATCACTCGCCTGCCCCACACACCGACATGACTAGCGCACGTTGTACGGTTGTGGCGATACCGAACAAACGAACGGATCCCGGGCACTTTAACTCACTCAGTACGGCCAGTCCTCTCTTCTTCTCTACACAGGATGTCCAGTGGGTGTCTGAATAACACAACCTTTAGCTTCCGTCGTCAGAATTGTGGTATTCTTTGTCAACATTCACCTCTTCAGTATAAGAGCCTTCCGCTTGCAATATTTTGATGATGGTAACTGGGGTGAAACGCTGTTAACGTCGTCTCTTTCGCCGTTCGTATGGAGAGAGTTAAAGCAGTTTGTCGCCGGTTCAAATCTTGCGACAAGTGGTAGTCTGCTTTCCTTGGTTTTGTTTGGATTCTTCACTTTACCTCGACGTCAGTCGATGTTAGGCCGGGGCTGGGTTTCCTCGCGTTGAGAATTGTCCTGTCTTCAGGATTGGCGTGGAGCTAGGAGGAAAACTCTTAATTGCTGATCAAACTTCGCGCTGCTAAGATATCACTTATGCAACCCAGCACTAGTGGCTGTCTGATACAGTGAAGCTCACTTGCTGGCTGTGGCTTCTGCCTTCTGTTGCTCTGTTGTTGTCGTTTTCCCCCTCCCCCTCCTCCTCCTCCTCCTCCTTCTCCACCTCCTCCTTCTCCCCCTCTTCCTTCTCCATCATCCTTCTCCACCTCATCCTTCTCCTCCTCTTCCTTCTCCACCTCCTCATCCTCCACCTCCTCCTCCTCCCCCTCCTCCTTCTTCGTATTCATCTTGTTCTCTGTGAGAGGAAGGTTGCAGAATGGTTGAGACGCTCATCCGCCAGTACAGAGTCCGTGGGGGTCTAGGTTCGAATCCCGCTCTCGTGCTTTCTTCCAAGTTTGACTAGAAAATCAAACTGAACGTCGGGTCATTCAGATGAGACTACAAACCGGGGTCCCGTGTGTGCAGCACGCGCTTGACGCACACACACACAAAAAGAACCCATGGCAACAAAAGTGTTGCCCTCTGGCAAAATTGCGCAGAAGAAATCCACTCTAACAGGTACACAAATATAATTTAGCATGCACTCAAGGCCTGACTAAGCGTGTTGGGTCATGCTGCTGGTCAGGCATCTGCCAAGCAGATGTGGTATAGCGTATATGGATTTGTCCGAACGCAAGTGACGCCGCCTTAAGAAATTGAAACTGAAACTTCTTCTTCTTCGCTTTCTTCGCCTTCTTCTTCTTCTTCTTGCCGCTTAACTCTGTGCGAAGAGTCGGTGGGACGCCGCACAGAAGAACTGTTCACCAGATTCCTCCAGGTCTGTCCGGGTTGTGTGTTTGCACAGCATGGTTCTCAGCAGGTGGTTTCCCCGTCCATTCTGCAGTGCTGTCAGTCCATTGTTGTTGTTTTTTTCCTGTCTTCCCGATCCCCTCCCTACACCTCCCACAACGGCCCATCGGAGGATTCATTGGCCATACCGACCCTGCTGTCTGTTCTTAACTGATGGCAGCAGATATTCCTGTGTTCCAATGTTCTGCGTGATGGTTTGTCGTACTTGTTTATCGGCGACGTGATCAGTTGTGGCGACAGTCG
>NC_134882.1:27334198-27444198 GCF_041734735.1 Babylonia areolata | reverse complement strand
AAACAAAAACTTTATTCAGTAAACATATTATACATGTACACACAGACAACAGAGCAGCAACAAGCTAACAGCTTATATCGTGCTCAGGAATGTGATTATTATTCATTGGTTTCGTTTTGACGGTTGGTGGACGCTACACAAATGCAATTATGTTGAAATACACGTTTTCCAATTGCATATATTTAAATGACAGTCATTGCTGTTTTCGTTTCCTTTTTTTTTTTTTTCTTTTTTTTTTACTCACTTGTGTAAACAAAGTGAGTCTGTGTTTTAACCCGGTGTTCGGTTGTCTGTGTGTGTGTGTGTGTGTCCGTGTGTCTGTGTGTCCGTGGTAAACTTTAGCATTGACTGCAAATACTTTGTCAGTTGACACCAAATTTGGAATAAAAATAGGAAAAATTCAGTTCTTTCCAGTCATCTTGTTTAAAACAATATTGCACCTCTTGGATGGGCACGAAAAAATAAAAATAAAAAGAAGCCTAATTATATGCAAACTGCATTTACTGTTATATTTATATTTTTTGTATTCTCTAAACTTGGCACTTTGACCTCTTATTCTGACACAACAACAAGGGGAGTCATTATTATCATTTTTTGTTCAAACAGGAACTTCTTTTGTTGAGCATAGAATTTTTATTTATTTTGCAAACGTTTTGGTGCAGCGAGTAAAAAAGGGAAATTACTCTGTAATTAATGCTAGGGGACTTAATTTATCACAAGTGAGTCTTGAAGGCCTTGCCTCTCTTGTTTTTTTTTTTTTTTTCTTTTTTTTTTTAGCAGCCGTGGAGATTGATATACTTAAAGAATGTACAATAGATATAATCAGTATATTTTTAAGATTCATTGTTCACAACAGAAAGCAGAAAAAGGTCAGGAAAGGTTGTTGTTGTTGTTGTAGGAGGCTGTTGTTTTCAGCAAGTCGACTTGTGGTTTAAAAAACAGTGTTGCTTTTTGTGTTATATTGTGTTGTATTGCTTTCTTTATCACATGATATTTCTCCGTGTGTGTGTGAAATAATTTTTGGCTCCTCTCAGTCAAGGGCGAGAGCACATCGCCACTGAATAGAGCCACAATTTTATTTTTGTTTGATTTTCTGTCTGCAAGTGTCTTTATTTAACAGTCAAATTGGGTTTTTTTCTACATAATTTCGCTTGCCCGGGACAACACTTTTTGTTGTTGTTGCCGGGGGTTGTTTTACGTGCGCTAAGTGTATGCTGCAGCACACGGGGCCTCGGGTTATCGTCGCACCCGAATGACTAGCACCCAGACTACTTAACTCAAAGTCTAGTGGAGGAGGGGGAGTAAGTATAAATCCTGGTCCACGTAATCTCGGGACTCGATCCCGGGGACACTCGTGTCCTAGTCGGGTGTTTTACCATTAGGCCACCGCTGCCGTATGTTTTGTCCGGTCCGGCAGGCTGTTCGCCGACAGTTATCGATTGTGATGTCACTGCACGGCATATCCATAGGTCTTTTCCATCTGAGGCACAGTACGGTGTGTTGTTGGCTTCTTACTGTACTGTTTAAAAGTGCACAACATTGTTGCTACGTCTCTCTCTCTCTCTCTCTCTCTCTCTCTCTCTCGCAGTTACGCTTTGTATTTTATTTGCATTTAAACTGAGAGACACACGTTTAACTTGATTAATGACACATGTAAACTCTATTATTGCCCTCTTTTCATATAGGGCGATGGCTTTAATTGAATTCACCATGTCTCTGTCTCCCTCCTTTCATCCCTCCCCTCTTTTCTCTCTCTCTCTCTCTCTCTCTCTCACACACACACACACACACACACACACACACACACACACACACACACGCAGTTACGCTCTATATCATTATATAGCATTTTAAACTTAGAGACACACGTTTAATTTAATTAATGACTCAATGTAAACTCTGTTATTGCCCTCTTTTCATATTGGGCGATGGCCTTAATTGAATAAACCATGTCTCCCTCCCTCCCTCCTCCTCCTCCTCCCTCCCTCCCTCCCTCCCTCTCTCTCTCTCTCTCTCCCTCTCTCTCTCTCTCACGTAGTTACACTTTGCATCTTTATATAGCATTTTAAACACATATAACTCAATTAATGACACACCTAAACTCTATAATCGCCCTCTTTTCATATTAGGCTATGGCCATAATTGAATAAACCATGTCTCTTGTCTCCCTCCCTTCACCCTCCTCCCTCACACAAACCCGCCCCCACCCCCCACTCCCCACCTCCGCTGTCTCTCCCCCTCTCTCTCTCTTTCACTCTTTCGCTGCTGGCATAGTCATTGCACATCTGTCAGCCATATGGGTAGCCCGCCCATTGTTTTCTTGTTGAAACTAGTCAGTCTTGTTGTTCAGCTCAAGGCGGCAACAAAAGTGAGAGAGAGAGAGGGGGGGGGGGGGTGATGGGAAATTTACCAGAGAGAGAGAGAGAGTGAAAGAGAAAGAGGAGGGAGGGATGGAAGGAGGGGAATCGAAACGAAACGAACCGAAAGGGAATTGTATTATACCAGGATAACTACTAATGACCTATACAAATGGACATGCTCCCCCCTCCCCTCCTCCCACGCCCTCCCCCCCACCCCCCACCCCCGGCCCCCCCTCCCTCTCCTCCCCAGCAACCCCCCAACCAGCCAAAGGTGATAACGAAACAGATTTTGAATTTGAATTTGAATAGATTTTATTTTCTGAGGGTAATACCGTACGCAAGACAATGACACCCCCCCCGGCCCCCCACGCCCCACCCCCATCCAGCCCTCAGAGAGAGAAAGAGAGAGGGCTGGGGGCTAAGGGAGAGTCAGAGAGTGGACAGGAGAGGGAAAGGGCGCGTGTGAATATAATATATATATATATATATTGACTCGGTGTCGTAATTTGAGGATGTGAAAATTGGAAACCGAAACAGTTTTGATCATCAGGGCGTACCGAGACTGACTCAGAGAATTCTGATTGTATGTGTTCAGTCATTCTGTCTTGGAAACTGCATGTGTTGCTGCAATTCAGTCCATTTGTAGGCGCGTGTAGATGCGCGCACGCGTGTGTATGTTGTGTATGTAAACTGATACACACACACACACACACACACACACACACACACACACACACACACACACACACATATATATATATATATATGTGTGTGTGTGTGTGTGTGTGTGTACAGTGTGTGTGAATTTTGCCTTTGCCATTCCCCATACGATTTTATGGAATTTTCAAAAAAGCGAATTTTATTCACAAATCCCTTTTTAAACGTACAATGAAACGATAGATCACAAACGGCCTTGGAGATTCATTTATTTATTAACTCCCTTCTTTTTTTTCTCTTTTTTTTCTCAATACAAATCATACATCCATACATGTTAAAAGATGGCTGCGAGGAAGCGTCAATTAACATCCTGTCTTCCGTGTTTCCGCGTATCCATACTCAACGATTCTTCCGTCTTACCATTCAGAAATGCACCCCACTCCACCTCCCACGGATAGTGAGAGAGAGAGAGAGAGAGAGAGAAGGGGGCGCTTTTGTCATTTTAATACGTTCTGCAACTCGAGCCGACTCCACGCGGAGTGATTTGCCGTTCAATGGCGAAAGAGGATAGTAGGTTGGTTGTACAACTGCGGAGTAACGACAACATGGGGGCTTTTCTTCGCCGTTCACACAATTGCGGTCATATGTTATTGGGTCATGGGGTCATGGGGAGAGGAAAAAAAAGAAAGAAAGAGACTGGAAAAAGATAGAAAAGGGGGCATGGCCTAGCCATTCTTGTTGCTTTTCGAACACACTTATTAAGCTGAGAAGGAAAATGAAATAATGTTCAGTTTGGTGACTCAGTGTAGTACATTTGAACATTAGGCTACACCACGTAAAGGTTTATTGATTCATTCTTAAGGTAATGAAAAACAAAGTAGACACAGAAAAAAAAGTAACTGTGTATTTTTATGTGAAAACATTGATTTACTTATTTTTTGGTGTTAAGAAAACACCAAAAAACCTAATGTAGTATTTTTAGTGCTTCGTTTTATTCATATTTTAGGTAATGGAAACAAAGCACGCACAGTTAGAAAAATTATAGTATTATGTTTTGTGTTGACGATCACAATATAAACGTTCGTATTGATGATTACAAAAAAGGTGATATACCTACGGCAAAGGATTTTTGTACAAAATAAGGGAGAAGTGGGAGACATTGGGCTGTTTTAGTTTATATTACGACGTAGACAGTATACTCTTACATGGCCTTCATACTTTTGAAGCTCATGTGGGAAATCGTAGTAAATAATTATATATACGTCAGGACGCATGATTTTTTTTTTCTTTCAGATGACCAGTTTTTAAAGGTCCTGGACTCGCCGACATTTGTTCCCAGGCTTACAAGCGCTCTTCTCTATTATTCATATAAACAGACACAACTTTGCCAAACCTAATACCAGAGCGAAATAATTAGAAAGCGCCACACACCCGCACGCACACACATATCAATACAAACGCATGAACGTACTCGCACGCACGCACAAAAATATTACAGATAAAAAATTTTTTTAAAACCAACCCAAGTCAGTTTATACCGCGCGCGTTAGTTACCAAAGTTCAACGCCGGTATTTATTATGGTAATGTCCACCAACCTACGAAATTCACAATAAATTTTCATTCCACACAGAATGAGCCGTCATCATACTCATCATGCTGTGCGAACATGAAAATGTGAAATCTCTGAGTGTGTGTGTGTGTGTGTGTGTGTGTGTGTGTGTGTGCGCGCGCGGGCGCATTTAATATGTGTAGATTATGTGTGTGTGTGTGTGTGTGTGTTAACAGCCGACAGTTATGAATTGTGTGGTTCCAAGTGAAACAACCCACTGGGCCCTGGGGAGTTAAGCAGCGAGCAGTGATCATCATGGTACATGACCTCGGTCGTGCCTCGGCCACTGCTGTGCGAATCACTCTGAGAGAGAGAGAGAGAGAGAGAGAGAGAGAATACAAGACAAATTCTTTATTATCGAGGATAATAGATAAGCACTGGCGCGCTTTTTTTTTGCTTTTTTTCTTTCATCCAGTCCCCGCCCTGAAACAGGGTCTACACTACACAAAACTACATTATATATGTCATTGCATGCACTACACAATGCTACGTAAGGTCGTAGAATGCGAATACTATACTACATAATGGCATGAGAGAGAGAGAGAGAGAGAGAGAGAGAGAGAGAGATGTGAGCACTGTTGTTCTATAAGTACATGCTACTTGCATGTGAGCATACGTATGCATTGTATCGAGCATTGGTTTCCATCGTGATTCTTTTTGGCAATGTTTTTAAAATAAAATTTAAAAAAATCCGGTGTGTGTGTGTGTGTGTGTGTGTGTGTGTGTGTGTGTGTGTGTGTGTGTGTTCGCTAATGGAGGAATGGGGCAGGAGGAAATGGCAGCCAGATGTGACAAGTTTTTCAGTCAGGGAGGAGAGAGAGAGAGAGAGAAAGGCTGAACGAGCCTTGTAGGTGGGTCGGCGTAAAAGCGAGATGTGGACAGGGTGAGGTGACCCAATTTTTGTTCATACTTGCTGTTCAGCACAACACGTTTCCACTGCTTGTCAACAACAACTCTCTCTCTCTCTCTCTCCTGTGTGTGTGTGTGTGTGTGTGTGTGTTGTCCCTGTCCCTATTCCGGTCTCCCCCCCCCCTCGCACCCACCCTCCTCGCTTGCACTGTCACAGGAAAACAACATCTGGAGGATTCCTCACTCCTGACAGTAGCAATAAAGTCATCTTTTACACACAGACATACTTTCTTGCAGTTTCACTGTAGCTGTATGGTTGAGTGGATAAATAATGACCTGTTTACTTTTGCCTTTAGGTCAAAAGTACAATGAAGGAGTACCGCTTTATAAATGATGCAGTTTTGACCACATGCATTAGGCGTGTGACGTGGTGGTTTATGCAGTGCTATCAGGTTGTTGATTGCAGATCTTTTTTTTTAAAGAAAAATAGATAAATGAATAGAAGACGAAGAAGAAGAAGAAGAAGAAAAAGAAAAAGAAGAAGAAAGAAGAAAACTTAAACTAATAACCATTAACCCGTAGAGTTTTTCGACTTCATTATCATCACCATTGATATTTTACCACATGCCACTTATTGAATAAATTATACGGTTTAGAGGTTGAAACAAAATAAGTTATGGTGTGTTTGAAATGCAGACACGTTCCTCTTTTTTTCTTTTTATTTTTTTTTTAGTCTCGGTATAGTCGAAGAAGTGAATCTGAAGACCTTCATTGGAATAGATAAAGTTATTTCCCAGTTTCGATCCATACAAATGTTATACGTTTTCATAAATAATCAAGAGAAACTAAGCCAATGCAGAAAGTGGAACTATGAGAGAGGTTAAATGAACAAAATTGTATTTCCCTTTCTCATTTCTGCCCGTTTGAAATCGTCACACCAAGTTCTTGCTTGTAAAGTTAAAAGACACGTATTGAAAGTTTGTATACACCCATGGTAGACAGCGTTATATCCAGACCGGATGTGAGAAATTCCCGTTTCAAATGACAAGTTGTATCAGCAGACGTGGCAATGTACCACTAGTGTACCCAGGAGCTGTAACCACTGGTGGGATTTCCTTTTCATCCCGTGGTTTGATCGCCGAGTTTGTGTGTTTGAACTCTGGCGTAGAAAACTAAGACACAGGCTGACTAAGGTCCACTTTGGGTGTGGGCCAGGCCTCCCCAGTCACAGAGAAGCTGAATCACCCAGAAACAACCATGTTATCCCAGAGAACACTTGTGGAAGTTTATGTTCATTGACTCACACACTCACACACACAGAAGTTTAGGTCAGCAACGGGCCTCATGATCTCATACGTTTTTCAGTGCCACGCCTTAATATTAGACAGACAGTCCTTCTTCAGCAGTCTGGTAGCTCCAGCATGTAATGGTTTAGACACGTGTTGCGGCCGAGTTTCCGTGTTCCAATCTCGCAGCTAAATAAATAAATAAATAAATAAATAGATAGATAGACAAATAGATAAATAGACATACATAGATAAACAGGTAAATAAATACAAAGGACAAGTTTGAGTCTCTCTCTCCCTCTCTCTCCCTCTCTATCTGTTTCCATCACGTTTCACAAGGAAGAACAAAATGAAACATTTCATAAGCAAATCAGTATTTAAAGCTCAGTTCGAGCTGAGAGACGTAACCCAAATTTTGGCTCGCTCTCGCAAAGAAGGAAAGGGCAACACTGATGTGTCTTTGGTCCTTTGGTCACGTGCGCATGCACCATCGTTTGCACACTCGAAGGGCACAGTGAACACAGTAGAGGATGCTTTGTTCCTCTGAAAGACACAGCTTGGCTTTTTGGCTAAACATCCTGACCACACTCGTTGCCAGAAATTCAAACAAGGCATGTTGTATTCTTTGCACTGAGTGTGAAGACTGATTTTGTTTCATTATTTCGCTGTTAACTACAGTTTTGTTGGCTAACATGTGAAGCTGTGTGAAAGAAAAAAAAAACTATGAAAAGTGTTCATTATTATCGTTTTTATTATTGTTGTTGTTGCTGCTGCTGTTGTTTTGATACTGTAGCTGCTGTTTTGTTATTCGGACTATCTCCGCGAGCCAAAGCGCCTTTTATTCTTTTTTTTTTTTCTAATTTGAAAAAACAACATCAGTTCAAAGAAACACACACACACACACACACACACACACACACACACACACACACACACACTGATTTGTTTACACACACGTGTAGCCTTCCCATGACTGACGATAACGAGCAGCGCAGGCCGACTTGGACGTTCCATTTTATCAGGGTCTTCACTTTGCAAAGTGGGTCGATCGGTCCCTCGCTGTCGTGTGTGTGATTCATTCTTGATCACTTGTTGTATGAACAGGGGGAGAAGGCGAAGACTGGACTGAGAACCCCTGTGGTCCACTTTCCAGTTTTAGCTCCAAGTGTTTATTCTTAGCTCGGGCTATCGGCGGCACAGGCACAGAACAGCGAGCTCAGCGAAGTCGGGGAGATAAAAAAAAAAAAAAAAAAAAAAAAATGTGGACGTCACTCACTGCAGGCTGGTGAGGTTGGTGGAGAGAGGGGTGGGGTGGTGGTGGTTCTATTCGGTGACGGTCTTCAATTCAGATTCGGAACGTTGGGCTGACCCCCCCCAACTGGAATGGGCTCCAAACTCGTCAACATGGCTAATGTGTTTGTCGTGAGATATCCAGTGGCAACACAGGTACACGTGTTGATAACATGTCGTCTTCGCCACAATTTCGACAATGTTTTTTTTTTTTTTTTTTTTTTTTAATTCAACTGCGAGTGACGCAAAGGGAAAGAACTCCGAAAGGAATGTGACAGTGTAGCAGACGTCAAGTTTAGCTTGAGTCGAGGTTGGCAGAGGTTAGTGTGCCGACAACGCTTACAGCGATAGATCTATAGAATGGAAAGTAGAGGGATTTTTTTTTTTTTTTTTCTGGTGTCAAGTGATCGGGATATATAGATTTGGTTGGTGTTCCTGATATTTGCTTGTCAGTACGAGGCAGATATATTTGCACATTGTTATAACTCTTTATTTCCACTTTTCGGCTGTGAATATACGTACGTGCCTTTGAGCACGCTGAGGATTTCTGTGAACCATTTGTTGGTATTCTTTCGTCCACCCTAGAGCACATAAGCCATTGAAAGTGACAGGACCAGTGGTTTCTGGTCTCCAGATTTCACCCATTTCGCACCAAGTAAGTATGTAGGCTCGTAAGTAGTTGACTGTGTTTTCTTCGCAGACGATTACTTAACTGGAAGTCAGGGTTGGCGGTTTACTTTCACAGAGGTGTCGATGTGTGTGTGTGTGTGTGTAAGAGAGAGAGAGAGAGAGAGAGAGATTCTTATAATTTTATGAGCGTTTGTTGTAACCATGTCTATACAATTCATCATTGAAAACTTATTCAGTACGACACAGGACAGGGGGGGGGGGGGGGGGGGGGGGGGGGGGGCGTGAATTTTCAGTGTGCCGGAAACAGTGCCGATTGAATAACAGATTAAACATATCACGTATGGCTTTGTTTTGCTGTTGGTCACACACTCACTCACTCACACACACACACACACACACACACACACACACACACACACACACACATACACACACATTCTTTTTCTCTCTCCCATGCTGTCTCTCTCTTTCTTTCTCTCTCTCTCTCCCTCTCTCCCCCCCTCACACACACACACACACACACACACAAGCACGCACGCACGCACGCATAGAGGAAATCTAATCGATGCATGTTTAGAGAAGTCCACGCTCTTTTTCTCTTTTTCCTACAACCAGCCACCCCCACCTCCCTGATCCCCCCCCCCTCTCTTTCCCTCACTCTCCCCTCACCATCCAGCAGAAGGGTTGGGAGGGGTGAAAGGTGTGTGTGGAATTGAAGTGAACACGTCTTCGGCCTAACAGGGCTTTAAAACTGTGATCCCTTCGCTGTGCCAGCTGAATTCTTGAGCAGCTCTGACCTTTCACATGTGACGGATAATTTACACCATGCCTGCCAACTCCTCAGGTGATACGTTAACACTTGTAACAGTCTTAAGTCAACTGGCGGTGGTGATCTTAAATGGATATGGGCTGAATTGGGGCTAACAAATTCAAGATCGAAGGTAATGTTCACCTTTGTGCTATGTTTGAATAAAACAACATTGGATTTGGAGGAATTTCATAACATGAAATACGTTTGTTGTACGTTATTTTCTCCGGCCTTCTCTCCCATCCTCTATGTTTCTGTCTCACAGTTCGCCCCCCACATACCCTCCCATTCTGTCTCCCCCACCCCTGCCCTCTTCTCTTTCTCTCTCCTGACAAACTGAAAACAGTGCAGTGCACTAAACTCATTTGTATACAGATTTGCGTAAAGGTAGCAGCGTCCAAACAAATCTAGCTTGTCTGTCTGGTCTCGTCTGCTCACCTATTATGTCAACTTGTAGACTTTGATGTGACAAGGCAGTCACATTTATACCGGAGTGTTACATGCCTTTGAGTTGCAACAGAACGTGATGTGGTGTGTTGAAGCAACAGCCAGCCTTGTTGACTCAAGGAGGTGCCTGTAGCCTATGATCCTGACCTTTTTTTCCTTTTTCGGGCCACTTGTGAACGCGTTTCGACAAGAATGCAAACCACCTACACAAGGGCCTGGATGACACTTGTTACCATATTTACCTTATTTCACGCACACACACACACACACACACACACACACACACACACACACACACACACAGCTCCCCGAAATCAAATTGGAAGAGAGAGAGAGAGAGAGAGAATACTTAGTTCCTTGACTTTACTTTGAATAAGGGGCACAATTTCTGGTTCAAAAGCTCATTTTCTGCTGTTTAAAATGCCAAAACCTATATGCTACTGTTGGTGAGGTATGTGTCTGCATGGCAGGTGTGAAGCATATTGAGGAAGCCTAGCCGCTGCAGTTTAGGCAACCGGGAGAGGAATGATTGTCATTGACATTTGAAAGGCCTGCATTTGGCAGTTGTCGAGAAGATCTGCTCATGCAGTCGAGGAAGTATTTCTTCTTCACAGTAGATGGAGACTCCACTTAACTGTGCAGCTGATGAAGCATGCGTTACTGTACAGAATCGAAACCTGCATTGTGTTACTTTATACATGATGTCTATTCTGTTACTCGATGGGCCTTTCTTGTATGTGCACTTCCATTGTTTAGGACGAATAACAACAGCTGTCGTTATAAATCACTGAATAATTGTAACACATTGTTTATAACGAAATGTTTATAACGAAAGTTTTTCCAACGCAATTTTGAAGCTGGCCATGATCTACGCCCGAAATAGCCGTTAGTGTATGCAAAGAGAAACTGTTGGTTGACCATATTCAGCTTACATCATTAAAATATCTCTCGATTTTATGAAAATATACCTGCTTTATAGAATGGTACTTAACATTTTGTGAAGTCTGTATAAGTAGGTCGTAGATGATGATTATGATGTTGGTGTTAGTGTGCTCATTTATCAGGGACCTTAACCCGCTATATGTTTTTTTTTTAATAATCTTCATGGGAGAACGGTGTTGCCCTGTACACGTAGATCATTCAGGAGTAATCTGTGACCGGGAGACGATGGATGTGTGGGACAGACACATGTCGGCCATCGGTTCGTTTTATTGCCACAGCAGATTATGTGGGTGTGCCGTTCTCATACGTTACAGTAACTGACACGCACGCTCACACACATACACTTGGACTAGAATTCCGTCAGTCAGTCATCGTGCACGCGCGCATGCATACTCACACACACTCACGCGCGCGCGTACGCGAAGTGTCTGTACGAAATACTGACCCGTTTTGATGTTCTTGTGTGTTGCAGGCGACTGAATATATTGAACACATGCTCCGTGATGAAGATAGACGCTCAACCATGCAAGAAGGTGAGTGAGATACTTCCGTTTCTCCTTCTCTTTGTGGTGTACAGTGCTGTGTATGCAATATTACCAGTATTATGTTGTCTTGCTGTCTCCAGCATCACATCTGGGATAATTTCTGAATCGTTTTGTGTTTCCAATGTCTCTCTGTTTCTAGTTTCTCTCTCTGTGTCTTTCTGTCTCTGTCCCTCTCTGTCTCACTTTCTCAGTTTCACCACTTTGCTCTATAATCAAGGAATTATTTTTTTTTGTTTCCGTTTTCTTCTTTCACTTTCCTATCTCAGTCACACCCAGCAAGCCACCGTCTCTTCCCCCCCCCCCACCCCTCCGCTCAAGGGCGCATGCGCTTGCGCACGAACACACGCACTACCAATACCAAATTGCTTACACAAGTATCTTCGTAACTTTCTGTCTGGGTCATTTGACTCCCATCATACCCAGCGTGTCTGTTAAAGGCGACCAACTGGTAGTTACTACGTGCGCTGTGTCACTTTGCACGTGGGCCGTCCACACACGTACAGCGGCTAGTTTCCTGTGTGTGTGTGTGTATTCAGTTCACGCTGAAAGTAAGCTACATGCGGCAGGATTCGTGGATCTATGTTCTGGATTATTGGGGAAAAAGAAAAAAAAAGAAGCTGTGCCCATGCAAACAGCTGTGGAGTTCTCAGACCACACTCATCAGTGATATTTTGTTCATGTCCCATGCTTGCCTGGCAGTCAGCACATAACACAGAACACGGGCATCTGTTGCCTTGACCTTGATCCGTCTCTGTGTGATTTTGTGTGTGTGTGCGAGCGTGGGTTCATGTGTGTGTGTGTGTGTGAATGACGGTAACAAGTCCAGCCCATAATGTTACTTGTCATTTTCATTCATGTTCTGCATGCATGGAATAAGGGGAGTAGGGATGGGTCTATGGTGGGGAATGAATACAGATTAGCAAACGGAGGAATAATTCAGACTAAGCGCAGAAACATTATAGATCTCTCTCTCTCTCTCTCTCTCTCTCTCTCTCTCTGTGTGAACTCGAAGAGCTCAGTTTGGTGACGACCGAACCGGTGAAAGATTCTCCTAACCACACGAGGAGACAGGTGCCACTGTTCGTCGGTCGGTCGGTCGGTCGTCTGTATGTCTCTCTCTCTCTCTCCCTCTCTGTTGCGCGCGTGCTCGCGCACTACACAAACACATACACACGCGCCGCGCACACACACACATACACACACACGCACACCATACCACACAACACTACATCACAGCACTGCGATAGATGAAGACTGACGTAGAAAGCAGTATGCCATCACTGACAGCCCTTGGTGGTGATGTCTTCTTTTCGTCACTCTATCTTTCCACTGCCCTTGATCTGTGCTGTACAGTATGAGATCTGAAGTGTCACGTCCATTGTCGCACTCTCCCCCATACACAGCCACACCCAGGTTCCTGCCGTGTCAGTCCCAGCAAAAGATCTATATGGTTCTTTGTTCTCTTCAAGAGCAGGCTTTTGTTGAGGAAAGACCAGTATCCCGTGTGCAAAAAAGGGATGTTTTTCTTTTCAAAATTGTTTCGAGATATCAATTTTGAAAAACGCTTGCCGTAAGAGAAAAAAATAGAAAGAAAGAAAAAAAGGAGGTGTCGCTGCACTTTTGCGACGTGCTCTCCGCTGGGAAAGCAACCTGGATTTATATAGTTGTGACCAAAACAAAAACGAACAAAAAACAATGCTAATCTAGGCTGCAAGCAGGCCACCCTTCGACAAGAGAAAGTGTACGGATGCGCCGTTTCGCGGATAGATGGTGTTCAGTACGAGTAGCATCTGTTGTGGTTTAATAATCATGGAAGGTGGACACTATGCCTACTGCTAAGCTCGGCATTAACAAAGAAGTCCTCAGTGGCCGAGCCGGACTTACGCGAAAGTTGTCCCAGTAGGGTGGAGGAGGCTCGACGATACATATCTCAGCCAGTCATTTCCCAACCTCTGCCCCAAAGTCCCAAAGTTATCTATCTATCTATCTATCTGTCTATCTATATTCCCCTCATGATATGCACCGTTTCACATCCCGAGTCGCCCCTTCCACAGCCTACACCAGGGTTCGTTTGCCGCAGTCTCAGTGCCGGCAGTCCTCAGGGAACTGTCGATGTTAGATCGCCAGAAGGCCACACATCCGAGCAGACCCAGCGCTGCTGCGTGGTCACTTTAGTTTTCAGCAGTGCCTGTTCTGATTCAACTTACACCTGGCACGCGCTTACAGACGACAGTAATCACACACACACACACACACACACACACACATATATATATATATATAAGGTGCGCACGCCCCCCCCCCCCCCCCCCCCCCCCCACACACACACACACCTTGACTATTTCACTCTGGCATAAGACTTGGGAAGAAGGCGAAACTTGAGCTCACAAGTGAGAGCAAAGCATGAGGGGCAGTGTAGAAGTCGAGAACACCTTTCACAATGATTGACGAGGACGAGGATAATAACGATGGTATTATTGGCTTAGTTATGGCTTGTTTATTACAGTGAATCCATCCTCCCCCGTCCCATTTTTTATAACTTTTTTTTATGGAAGGTCAAGATGTAGAGCTGAAACTTGAGACATGGTTATGAAAATCAAGTCCAGGCACTTGGGGTTTTGAAACGGGTGAAGAATAGTGAAGAGAGCGTAGAAAACAACTAGACATACAGGACAGCGATATGGGGATTTATATCACATACGGGGATTTGTATCTCTTGTTGGCTCCTTTTTGATGTCCGTGACTTTTATTGTGGCGTCAGAGTCGGTGTGTCAGTTCACGCGGAAGTTTTTAGTGCTTGCTTTTTTTCTTTTCTTTTCTTTTTGCTGCGTCTGCCCTTTCGTGCTGTCTTCTGCCCCTCTGTCTCCGACTCCGTCTAACTCCCTCTTTCCCCCTCTCTTTCCACCCCACTCTCTCCAACCCCCTCCCTCACCCCCCACCCCCTTCTCTCTCTCTCTCTCTCTACACTATGGTGTACCTCAAGGTTCTGTTTTGGGACCTATCTTATTTTCTGCATATATTAACGACCTACCCTTATCTATCAAGACACCATGTGAAATGTTTGCTGATGACACCACCATTCATACTAGTCATACTAACCTATGTATCGTATCTCTTTCTCTTCAGGAAAGTATTGACCGATTGATTGAATGGTCCGAACTAAACCACATGTGTCTCCATCCTAAAAAAACAAAATTCCTAATAATCACAACAAGACAAAAACGTCAAAATATATCCATAAACTGTTCGCCTATTTTCATCAAAGGTGACAAGATTGAAGAAGTTGACCACCATAAAATCCTTGGCATCACTATCGATAATAATTTGTCATGGTCACATCATATTTCTCTGTTATGCAAACAGGTATCAAAAAATATCTATCAACTGTCTAGAATCAAACACTTTTTGGATCTTCACTGCCGAAAACTATTTGTCAGTACTTATATAGAATCACACATTAACTATGCTTCGACAGTGTGGGATTCGGCGAGTGACAGTATTATAAAACCTCTATTGAGTCTGCATAGAAGAGCTGTAAAA
This sequence comes from Babylonia areolata, assembly GCF_041734735.1. NCBI lineage: Eukaryota > Metazoa > Mollusca > Gastropoda > Neogastropoda > Buccinidae > Babylonia > Babylonia areolata. Next base: position 27,429,234 of record NC_134882.1, on the reverse strand, counting down.
TTGATTCTTTTAAAATCTTCATCATTGACTGTATCTGATTATAAAGCTCTCGATATCCTCCCACTGAAAACAAAACTTCTATTTAACAAAGGTCTATTTATGTTCAAAATCATGTCTGGATTTGCTCCCCCCTCGCTGAAGAATAAATTTGTAATCAACACTCATCGTCATCTTCATAAAGTTATGGTACCACTTCCAAGGATCGATCTTTTTAAATCTAGTCTGTCTTATTCAGGGGGCTGTTTATGGAATGAATTATTATCCTGCCTCAATGTAAACACTGTAAAAAGCATCCCTAACTTTAAAAACATATATCGTGCACATTTATTGAAAAACATGTGATTATGTGACACATATCAATTATAAACAAAAAATCATGTATAGATTGTCAATATATATACGCCTCTCTCCTCCCCTGTCAGTCTCTATGTCTCTCCACTGTCACTGTCACTATATCTGTCTGTTGTCAGCCTCCCCTGCCTTCTTTACTCTTCCTCTTGTCCATTCTTCCTTCCGCTCTCCACCACGCCCCTACCCTATTGTCCTCGTTGTTATTCATCTATCGCGATATTGTATTGTACATACGTTCTATGTTATGTTTGCACATGCTTATGCAATTTTGACGTTGATGTTGTGAATTGACTCTCGCTTTTTTTTTTTTTTTTTTGTTTGTTACTTTGTTGCTTTTTTTCCAATTATTATTCATGCCCAGAGGGCTGGATGTAAAAAAGTACTTTGTGCTTACTCCTTTACCCTCGTAAAATAAAATTTCGTTCGTTCGTTCGTTCGTTCGTTCGTTCTCTCTCTCTCTCTCGCCGCTGTTTCCACCCGTCTTGTGTCCTGGTCTGTATAACTCCCTCTTTCCCCCTCTCTTTCCACCCCACTCTCTCCAACCCCCTCCCTCACCCCCTTCTGTCTCTCTCTCTCTCTCTCTCTCTCTCTCTCTCTCGCCGCTGTTTCCACCCGTCTTGTGTCCTGGTCTGTCTTTCTCTCCCATCTCCAGTCCCCTCTCTGACTCCATCTTCCCACCCCCCTCTCTCCCCCACCTCCCCCCTCTCTCTCTGTCGCGCGCGTGTGTGTGTGTGTGTGTGTCACTCCCACAAATGTATGACATGGGACAACAACAAACAGCAGATAACGTGATAATCTCGTTAATGGAGTGTTGGCACATAGGACTTGCTTTCATCAGTGGCCACGGACATTCATTGAATCTTTTAGTTCGTGTCTGTGGCGAGGACCACTGGGGAAGCTGGCAAGTAACTGATAATGTAATGATTGCGTGGCCAGTAGACACCACCAGCAGGATCAGGAGGATGGGAAGGAGGGGGCGTTGGTGGTGGACAGCCACTTCACCTTGTGGTTGACCATGTGTGGACAAGCCATGTCCACAGCTGTTGTTGATTACTTAACAGCTGGACTTCACAGTTGGGATCTGGAGCTGATTTACATTAAACAGTTAAGAGAAGCCAGTGGCCAACTTGTCCTCGCAGCTGCTGAAGACACGGGGGGTAAAATTGCATTACAGAGCACTCTTATAAATAAAAGAAGAGCGACACTTCATCCTACCTTGTTCATTGTGTGTGTGTGTGTGTGTGTGATTCGAACCCGACAACCTTTTGACTGTGTGGTGAGCTCGGCTTGCTCAGCCAGTTGAGCCAATAGTCAACTTGTCGAGTTGGTTGGCGTTGGCGTTTCTCATATACTTGGCTTTGTATAGAAGGATCTCCTCTGATCTCCCAGCCCAGCTGCATCCTTGTGGGGGTGTTAAAGGTGGTGGCTGCCTGTGTGTTAATTGTTTGGTTGTCAAGATGGGCAACAGTTACTGTTTTATCCGCCTACTATTCAGCTACTGCCCGCTTTACTGACACCATCTACCCCTGGATTTGTGAATGGACGGAACAAGCTTAAGGTGATCTGTGTGTGAATGTGGGGGTGGTGGTTGGGGCACGGGGTTGAGGGTCTGTGTGGGCGGGTGTGTGCAGTGTGTGTGTGTGTGTGTGTGTGAAGATTACACTTTTTACAAAAGTTCACCAAGTTACGGTGAGTGTAGTCTTGCAATTGAATGTTTGTACAAAGTTTTACTCCTCGCTCTCTCTCTCTCTCACACACACACACACACACACACACGCACGCACGCACGCACGCACGCACACTGAGCGCGCATACACATACTGAGTCATTGATAGACTATCACAGAGAGAGAGATTCCACACAAACACAGCCACTGATGTACTCTGTGCCCGTGACAGTTAAGAACTGTTGACTGACTTGACCGCAACTGGTTTTCGTACTTTTTTTTTTTTTTTTTTTTTTAAGCGCGCCTTCCGCGTTTATTTCTCGGTGTGGGCACAAATCTTAGGCAGTAAAAGCAGCATGCGTGAGGTGTGTATTCAGTGTGTGTGTGTGTGTGTGTGTGTGTGTGCGTGCGTAGGAGGCATACGTTGCTGTGTGTAAGTGGCGGAAAGAAGCGTGGACTACTACTGCAGTGGGATCACGAGCCACTACTGACAAGGACTTGACGATACCACCACAATGTTGACAAAAGTCCCTGGCTGGACAAATTCTTGATTGGGTTGCTGGTTTTCTAAATGGCATGTGACCCGAATACGCACAGTTTTCTATTCTTTCAACACTGCTCCGTCAGTATTGCGGATATAGGTCTCGGACAGCTCTCAAACCCGCCTTTACACACCCTGGATAAAATAGATGGTATCCAGCCTGGAAACAGTAACAATTATAGAGGACCACCTAAGTTAAAGCATGATACACTGACGCAACAAGTGTTGTCACGTCACTCAAGTCTTCTCCCTATATCTGCCCAGTGAAACATCTGTCGGACACGCCGATAAGCCAATCGATGAGTCAAGCTTCTCTGGTCATCTTTTGGAGTTAGTCCAGACAGCAGGTACTGTATGGTCATATGGTGGGTTGTCATGTGGTTTCTGGTAAACACGGAAACTTGTTGACGAACCGTGTGACGTTCGGGTTTCTGCTGTGTGGGTGGACGATGACGGGTGTTGGTGTGTGGTTCACAGCAGGAGTGAGTACAACATATAGGAAGATGTGGTGATGGTGATTGTGTCGTGCGGCCTGTTTCAGTATCACCAGTCTTCCGCTCGTCGTTCGTGTGTGTATGTTAGGCGTCAGGAGATGGGTGGAGTGACGGATATATAGTCTGTGAGTACATCAGTGATGTGAAACTCGCTCTGTGTGTGTGTGTTGGTGGGGTCGTACATCTGGGATTTCAGTTGTGACTGTGGTAGGAATTCGACACAGGAGAGTTGTGTGCGTCTTTGTGGTAAATTGTTTTTCTCCATACCTTGCGACAATAGGGTAAGTCGAATATTCGCGTGTGTACTTCTCTGTTTATGTTGTTTGAAAAGATAACGTTTATTTCTGTCGTTCCATATTTTGTTGAAAAGGAAAAAAAAAAAGCATTAATCATATATTCAGCTGACATGACCAAAAACCTATTTGGCGGTCTCACACACACACACACACACACACACACACACACACACACACACACACATAAGCGAAAAAAAAAAAGCCGCATTCTTACTTCAGTTGGGAACACAAAGACGGTTGTGAACTTTTGAGAAGTTCTGACGTATACGGTATAGTAAATGATGCACATGTACACTTTCAATTAATCAAGGATTTTTTTTGGTTGTTTGTTGGGGGAGGGGTAAAAATTCTAAGTTGTTATGAATTTGACACTTTTCCTTTTTTCTTCTTTTTGCGTCAACACGTGGCAGTTGCTATGAATCTACTACTCTTCTCTGTCTGTCCCCATCCCTTTCTCTCTCCCCCCTCCTCTCTCTGTCCTCCCCCACCCCACCCCTACGTGTCACCACCGACTGTTGCACTCAATGTGTGTCCGGTGTCAAACGACCGAGTTTCCCCCCTTCCGCCTTGAATGTTTTCTGGGCGGTGAAGAGGAAGGCATGTCGTGAGAAAAAAAAAGTGAAACAATGAGTGACCCGAAAGCTCGGCTGCAGTTTTCACGTGCAGACAGACATATACCCACGAGGTTCTTTCTCTTTTTGTGGGGACGCTGCTTTGTCAGAGGTGTGTCGTCAGAGTTGTATTGTAAGGAGGCAATAAATGACATTGTTCACCTTAGGGGGCGGGGTGGGGGTATGCTAAGTGTATGTAAAAGTTGAATGTGTGTGTGCTGTTTCGATGTCCCCGGATTGTACATTGGATTAACTATTTGCTTTGCCTTGAAAGTGCATACCCGTCGGTGTGCTGTGAATGTTTTGTGTGTGTGGTTCTGCTAAATTTCTTCATTGAGAGGATGAGTAGAAAAAGGGAAGGGGAATGGACTGGAAGGTTGAAGGGGAACGGTGGAAGGTAGGGTGGGGGCAAGCATGCATGGTACAGTTAAATGCGTTTGTTTGTATACGGACTAAACGACACAGACGACGATGTCAAGTGAAGTATGCGATCTGTTGGCGGATAAAAGTATCGTGCACTGCACCTCAACAAGCATTGTGCCACTTGAAGGAAGGGTTGGGCATGGGCATGCAGACAGCGGACATCCGTTCTCTCCTCCCAGTCCCATCAACCACCACCACCACCACCACTACGTCTATCAACTCCCCAACCCCAACCCCCCTCTCCCTCATTCACGTTCGGCGACGGTTGGTCGCCTGGAGTTGACCTCGCCCTTGATGTCGGATGCTGACCTTGCTGGGTGTGGAGAGGACTGGAGATGGTTGAAGATTGGTCACGGGAAGAGAGGCCTCGCATTGGACACGGGAGCTGGGCAGCTCACAGCAGGGTTGAAATCGGGCCTGTGTAGGCTAAGTCATGCACCCGCCTGTCAGAATAATTATGAAGTAACTTAGACTGTGGGGGCTGAGAGTGACAGTAAGCGTTGTTGTGGTACCTTTTCTTTCTTTCTTTTTTTTTCCTGGTGGTGGTGTGTGGTGGAATTGCAAGTGGTTCGAAGTGGCGCGGGTTTGTGTCGCCCCACCACTTTTTTGACTGATTCTACTGCTGCTGCTGCTGCCGTTGATGCTCGTTGTCCTGTTGTAGTCTTCGCTTTGCCAGAGCTGTCTTGGTTATTGCCGAATTGGGTGCCGAATTGTGTTCTTCCATGGCTTTGTGGGAAGCGCGTCAGCGTTTGTTGATGGTGAATTTGGGGAAGGCAGCTTCGTTTTCTCCATTTTCATTCACTTCACTTAATGTTTGAATTTCTTTTTTCTTTTTTTTTCTTTTTTTTTAATTGTTTTGTTTTTTGTTTTTTTGCACGCAGTCGCACCCCTTCAGTTTGTGGTTACAGGTAGTGCCATCCCAAGTGTTTTACCATAGCCGAACGAAGTGCCATTTGGGAGCTGATTCCCCCTCATCAGTTCAGATAAATTTTGGTTTATTTTGTTGTAACCGCAGCTGAGGTGACCAAAGACAAATCGCCTGGTTTTAAACTAGACAATAAAGACGCATTGTTATTTTTAGACTAAGTGACAGCAGAGACCCCATAAAATACTTGCAGATAGGGGGAGTGTTTGGTGACAGCACCATGAAAGACGAAGTTCGTGCTGATGAAGTCAGGATTAAAAAGAAGCAGGACGAAGAAAGAGAGGAAGCCGAAAAAGAGTGATCGCGTGGACTCAAACAAGTGGGCCCAGCCGTCCTCAGAATAGGGACAGTTCCTGGACCTTGATGGTCCAGGCGGAAGGAAGAAGACACGGGAACCCAGGCTGTAAAGCGGAAGACAGTGGCAGCAGGAATGACGTGTCCACCAACGCCACCGACAGACAAGAAACCAGCAACCATGAGTTGGCGCTCTCTGTCTCGCCTCACTGATTGACTGCCAGCTCACTCGTGTATCCAGATCCCCAGCCACTGAACTGTACTGGTTGTGTGGGTGGAGGAGAGTGTAGAAGCAACTGTCGATTTATTTTATTTTATTTTATTTTCTTCTTCTTTTATTTTTTTTTATATATTTTTTTTTATATCATTGGACCTGAGTGTGTCGGCCTGTGGTGGTGATGTGATGGGATGTGATGGCAACAAGATGTTTTGGCTGTGCGGAGCGAGGAGGCGGCCCCCGAGGAATGTGAGTGCCTAGCAACCGCTGCTGTACTGTACTGTGTGTCACATGTCACATCTTCCGCTCCCGGTACATTTTGTGTGGCTGTTTTACTGAAGGGAGGGGAGAGACGGAGGGGGGTTTCAGAAAGAGAGAGAGAGGAGAGGGTTTGGGGGGCGATGGAGGAGAGGAGCAGGGAGGGAGAAATAGAGAAAGAGAGAGAGGGAAGACAGAGATTATACTTGTTTTATTTGCTCTTTATTCACATCAACATACTCGGTTTACTACTTTATGGTATATTGCTGTCCTCTCCTGTGTTCTTCTAGTAGTTGGATTGGTAGTCGTAATAGTAGCAGAAGTAGTAAACAGTAGTAGTAGTGGAAATAGTAGCAAGAGGGGCAGCAGTAGTAACTACTAGTAGGAGAAGTAGCATTATGACTAAATAGTAGAGGGAGTACCTGTTTGTGTTCTCCCATCGAAAACGGCCTGTGACAAGTGACGATAAAGTTTTATTGTAGAACTTTGTGTGTTCTGCTGGTTTCTTTTGTTGACCAAGCCATTAAAGTAGTGGGAGAGAGAGAGAGAGAGAGAGAGAGATACTTCACTGTCAACAGCTTAACAGACCATGTGGCACGGGGGGGTACTGTCTTCTGTTATAGTCATCAGACACTTAAGTTCTAACAGCAAAAAAAGGAAACGAAATAAATATTTCAGTTGAGACACACAGAGAGGGTGCACATTAGTGTGTATATTTGTTGGACTCCTGAGGACCTTACGCTAGGTGGGGTCTTACAAATGACGATTTTGGTTATGTAAGCATCAATAAGATATGAAATAAAATGTTGTGCTACAAAAAAAGAACGTGCAGCCCCACAATGTTCTCAGCCGCCAGTGAATTATAAGACTTTTAAGAAAAAGTTTAATTCAATAACAACTGGGGGCTTGTAAGTTATATGCGGAGTTCTTGTGGGTGGAAACGCGAAAGATGGAGGAGGTGTTCTGGTGATTGTGGTGGTGGTGGTGGCAGTGACACTCATAAAATTCAACCTGACTTGCCTCTATGGCCTACAAAGATAAAGACTACTGATAGTATGGTGAGTTATGAGTGTCAGTAAGGGGCAAATGCATTTTTATGTATAGGGGCAGTTTTAATTAAGGGCAAGAGATAACCCAGGTTTACCCCTTTTGATGCTCAGTTACATTTTGGTGCTGTGCTGCTAATTTCATAGTTTCTTTTTATAACTTAATGAATTCTTAAAAAAATAAGAAAAAAGCACTTTGTTGAAAATATTTCCTAGCTGTTTTAAGCGCGTTCAGAAATGGTATTTTGTGTTTAGCTGTTTTCTGATTTTCCTCCTCCTTCTCCTTCTTCTGCTTCTTCTTCTTCTGACTTTAGGGCAGTGTTTGTCCGTCTGCATTGACAATGGTTTCTTAGGCTCCTGCCTTCCTCTCTTCCTACTGCCCGGTACGGTGCCCTGCAGAATGGTCTTTGCGAGCCCGTCGGATCTAGTGACGTGTCCGTGCCATGATGACGGTTAGGAGGTCATCGTGGGGTCCAGTGGCTTTTGGTGATCTTCTGGCGGACCTCAGCTTTCCTGAAATCTGCGAAGACATGGTACAGTGGTTGCTGGTGTTGAAAATATTTCTCGCGTTATTATTCTAAGATTGGTGAAAATCTGTTTCGTGGTGCTGCGTCCAATTTGGAAGCCCGCTTGTTCTTCAGATATGATTTTCTCAGATTGAGTTTTCAGTCTGTTCAAAATGATTTCGAATAGTTACCTTGCTTGGATGGCTGATAAGGCATATTGTGTGGTAATTTTGGCACAATTGGAAGTTTTCCTTCTCTGGGAGTTTGACAACTAGGGACTGAGTCCAATGGTAAGCCATTCTACCGTCTTTCAGATTCTGTTGCAAAGAGTTTGTGGATACATTTTTGAAGTCATTGTCTGCAGTACTGTATTCTGATATGAAGTAGGGTACTGTTTGTCTTTATATTTCTCAGCACATGAAATACGAAAATCGGAAAGTGTTCTGCTTGTCTTGATCACTTTATTTCAGTATGAAAAAGTACAGTTAATCTTTCTTTCACTCAACACCATGGAACATGGAGGGGAAAATCGCGCGCGCGCGTGTGTGTGTTGAAAAGTTTAAGTCCCAAGATCAAAAGAGTCATGATTAAAGGGGAAAGAATCTTTCCGCGTGTCAATATGGCAAAGTTTAAGACGGTCCCAAGTTTTAAGTCAGAATTATGGGGAGAGGGAAAATCTCCAAGCATATCGTTGGGAAGGTAAGGAAGTCACGTCCGCCGGTCGTTTATCTCTCCACCGTGTCGGATCTCATCTGCCCCATAGAAGACCGGGGCTGCGCAGTCCGTTAATAGAAGGGTAATTAAGGGAGTGGGACGACATGTCAGTCAGGGCCCATCTCCTCCCCGGCTTTGTTGCTTGTTGGCTAATTGAGGAAGCAGTGATGAGGATCTTCGGCGTTGTGTCACTGTGATCCCACTCCCCTCTGCATCTCCTCTCTTTGGACTACCCCACTGCTGCACTTATTTCAAGGACACACTGCACTGGTCACTGCGCGTAACTGGGTGTTGCATGCTTCACTTTACGAAGTTTGTTACCTTTGGTAATTAAAGGACCTCATCACTCACACACACACACACACACACACACACACACACACACACACACACACACACACACGTGATGCGCTGAGCTCACGACTTTAAAAAAAAAAAAAAAATAACACCACCAAGTCCATAAAACGATTGTTCCAAAAAAGAAAAGAAAAAAGCAGCGATATTGTCAGCATAGTAGGCCTTGCAACAATGAAAAAACAACAACTGTTTCGTTCAGAAGGCTGTATATACACAACAATCATGTTTTCAAAATTCGGACACGTGCATGGCGTATAGCTGAAACATGATCTTACAATGCGAATTCATCATCATTCATTTATTCCCCTTGGGTCACGCTACTGAACGATCCGTGAAATCGGTGTCCGCCAACTGCAGCACAACTCACTCTCTCTCCACATGATCGCCAAAAACCTAGGGACTGGAATACACCGTCATTTTATAATGTACACAGGATCACTCGATTGTGCTTTATTTTCCCCCCTCCTAACTCTAGCAAGAGGAGTGTGAATTATGTCACTGTGTATAGCAGCAGCAGTCCAGATTGCTGGTGTATGAAATCTTGCACCAACGAAGACACGGCTCAGGTCACTGGGACATTGACTCCCCCACCCCCCTCCGACCCCCACCACAACAACACAAGGTGGCTGAACAGAAAAAGGAAGTAGTGGTGGGGGTGTACTTTTCGGAACAGCTCTTGCTGCACGCCTTCCTGACCCAATTCCCCCTCTCCCCACCCCATCCCAGCCCCTATTCCCCCTCCTTCACCCACCACATCTCCAGACACCGGCTGCCTTTACTTCTTCCTTTTTTCTTCTTTTCCCCCCCAGCACTCCTCCTCCCTTCTCCTGCAAATGCTGCCACCGTGGAAAATTCTGTCGCCGACGATGCTACGCCCACCAGTTGTTCGCCTCGCCTCGCCTCCCCTTCTCATCCCTCTCCCAGCTGTCTGCAGTGACATTGTGCTGGGGGATGTTGCAGGGGAGGGAAGGGGATGGGGGAGTGCTGTACTAATGAAGATAAAAGAACCCCTAGGTTAGTTAGTCCCTCCCTCCATACCGACCTTCCTGCACTCGTGACACTGCCTCTTAGCTCTGTATTGAGGGAAGGGGGTGAACCCGAACCATTTACAACCACACCGGGGCTGGTCTTGTGAATAGACTGGCTCCAGGCGATGTTATAGCTCGCCCCCCCCCCCCCGCCCCTCCGCCCCCTCTCTCTCTCTTACTTCCCGTATTGGGTCTCTTTCTTTTCTTCTTCCTTGGTGAGATGTGTGCGGTGGGGTGGTGAAGGGCAACTGGAATGCCAGGAAATGCAATACGTAGCAACACACAGCAAGAGAGGGTTGGTTCCCTGTGGTGAGCATACGGTGACATGGCAAGTGAAGTAGCGCGGAGTTTTTGACACCATTCACTGTGATATGTGACGTGTTTCGCTGCCTGAAGATGGAGTGGTGTCCCTGTTGCTGGGCCTTGGTGATGCGCGCAGCACAGGGAAGTGCAGTGGATGGATCCGGAACGCCATGACCGTCGTCAAGTTAAGTGTCGCGGCGGAAGGGAAACTACAGACGTGGATTTTTGCTGTCGCGATGGAGAGAGAAAAAAAGGAATTCCCTGTTCCTCCTTGCCGCCGTCTATTCTCACGCTCAGTAAGCAGCAAGCAGTGACTACGATGAGTCCGAGCAGTATTACTTATGTCTGTCTCTGTAACACTCAAAGCAGTAATGAAGAGTTGTTGGTGTTTTGTTGTTGTCGTTTTCCCGAGCAAGATAATTTGTTGTAACACTCGAAGAACTTGAAGTGATGATGGTAATGTTTTCTAATGTCGCTCTGTTAACACAGTGCCCGGCAGTAATGATGAGTAAAGTTTTAATGTTGTTTTTTTTTCCGGGTATGACCATCATTGTTACATATTGATACTGATTTATTACTGCTGCTACTTCTGACTTGTGATGACAGAGGGCCCGTTACAGATGGGCGTGGTGAAACAAGGGAAGCGGAAATTATGTCACGTGTGGGTTTACCTACTTCAAGATGCACGTTATGACGATGTGCGTGCAGTAATGGTTGTGTCGTCTGTTTCTGAGTCAGTTCGATGTCCGGGTCGTTTTGGGTGTCATCTGTCATATGTCAGTTGCTCAGTCTGCGTTCCGTCAAGCAGTTTCTACTTTCAGTTTCCAAGGTGTTATCAAAGCGTGTCTGTGGACTGATCTGTGTGCGCCACACCACATATGCGTTGAAAAGAAAGAAAGAAAAACCGAAGCTAAAAAGCTCCCGAACAAAATCACTATGAGCAGATCTCAAAGAACCAGTCATATCATGACAGTAGCAGACATCGAATCTTTTCCAGTTATTCGGCTGTCTGCTTGACAATGAAGTGTGGAATGGGTTTCCGTTTTGACTGGTTTGGTTTGGTGGGTAGATCATACACAAATTGGTCCCTGTAGTGGTTGGTAGTGACTGGACGCGATTGAAGTTTGGAAAGAGTTATTAAATAAGTTTGAAAATGATAGATAACCATTGTTCGGCCCAGTCGTGACCACCTGTTACTGCAGTGGCAATAAAAGGCAATATGAAATGGCGCAATAGCCAAATGATCGTTGAGCGTTGGAGTTTTAAATCAGAGGGTTCTGGGTTCGATCCCGGTATCACGGTGGATGACCTGCTTGTGCCCTAACCTTCTTCATGTGTCAGCACATGGAAAAATCGAACTACGCACGTTGAAGGCCCCGTAATCCACTGATGTCAGCACTTCTTCGATGGATCATTGTCATGGAAACATGAAACATGCACAGCATGCATACTCCCGAAAACGGAGCTTGGCTGCATATATGGTGGAGTAAAAACTTTCATGAACGCAGAAGTAAGGGGGTAAAAACAAACAAAAAACGGCGTGCATGTGTTGAAATGTTTCTCCACCAACTAGTTTTTCGTCTGGTTCAGTGTGCGTGTGTGGCTGCACGGCAGAGAAAATCATTGATGAGATTTATTGTGATAGAAGCAACGGCTCATCAGTGTGATTGCATTCGACAGCAGTCGTGCATCGATAATCCCAATCAGATGTATGGAAATTTCTGTGCATTGCAATAATTGGTGGGATTTGTTTCTTCGTGATCAGTGGTGACCGGATGTGGGCGTGTATGTGGGAGTACTGAGTCCATTTTCGTGTGTGTGTGTGTGTGTGTGTGTGTGCGCGCGCGCGCGTATGTGTGTGTGTGTGTGTGTGTGTGTGTGTCCGCCACCTGAACTGATACAGTCAGCCCTGACATCCAGACACGTTGCACCCATCAGATCACACCTCTCCCTTCCCACCCTCCCTCACAGACTGCCCAGGTCCGTCTTGACCTCACCGCCGCCGCGCCATGCACTTGATTTATCGATTGGAATGGAAGTGTTGTCATCTCTTGCCCCGTGTGTCTACACCCTGCCTTGTCCCTTCTGCCCATCAAAGACGACAGGGAGGGAGATGAACAGGAGGTCTCTGCTCAAAGCTGTGCGTGGTGGTGTGGTGCGGTGCCGCCTAGACAGGCAGGCAGGCAGGCAGGCAGTTGATACGATGTAACAGGAGACAGGCCCTCATCGGAGTAATTAGTCCCCGCACTTGTTGCTGGTTGGCGGCCGCGCTCTCCACGGCATGTATGGGTTTGGTTCAGTTGTTGGGCTAGACCTCCACGTCCCCCACAGGCACTGTGTGTGTGTGTGGTATGTGTGCGTGTGTGTGTACACAGAAGTTTGGATTGTGGATGGACGGGAGGGAGGGAGGGAGGACGGCACTGGCGCCATATTGATGATGCTGAACATAACTCTCTCCCATCATGGCATGAGATGTAAAAGAAAAGTGTGATGGTAATTATGGAGGTGGGTTCATTCGTGTTGTCGTTAATTCATCCACTAAACTGTGTGTGTCTCCTTCCACAGCTGATAAGAGTTACAGAGGACTGAGTGCCATGTATCATGTCTAGTTCCAGTGCCAGATTACAGCACTGATGTATTGTTGGTAGACAATTAATTGCGTGGAGAAAAGTGTTGCAGGTCAAAAGTCGAGAGAAATATATGTCATAGTCCACAAGAAAACGAAATTGTACTATGTATGTATTCAAGGGATGAAAAAGAATACATTTGGTGTGATGTTGGTTTTCTTATGGGGACTGAAGAAGAAAACGGGCTTTTATATTTCAGAAATGCCATAGACCAGTGCATGGTTGATTTAGTTTGTACTGTTCTAACGAAGGAGTGAGTATGTTTGAGTGATGGCAGAATTCATGGGGATTTTTTTTTTTTTAAACCTGTTGAAGAGAGTGTTGCGAGAAATAGCACTGACAGAAATGTATTGTCTGTGGTGATCTGACCTGACAAGCAGTTAGCAGTGCCAGGTGTGCTTCAAAGATAGCTGTCAGTATTATATCCTTGGTCAGGTGTGACATGTCATGGCATTGGCCTTTGTGTGACTGTCATGATTGCATCATCCTTTGTGTGACCGATATCATGGCATTGTCTTTCATGTGTCATGGCATTTTCCTTTGTGTGACTGTCATGACATTGTCCTGTGTATGGCAGATGTCATGGCATTGTCCATTGTGTGACTGTCATGGCATTGTCCTTTGTGGGACTATCATGACATTATCTTTTGTGTGACTGTCATGGCATTGTCCTTTTTGGGACTGTAATGGCATTGTTCTTTGTGTGACTGTCATGACACTGTCCTCCTTTGTATGACATGTCATGGCATTGTCTTTGTAGTTTGTATGACATGTCATGGCATTGTCTTTGTGTGACCTGCCATGGTATTGTCCTTTGTGTGACTATCATTGCATTGTCCTGTGTGTGACTGCCATGACAGTGGGCTTTTTTGTATGACAAATATCATGGCATTGTCCTCTGTGTGACAGATGTCATGGTATTGTCCTCATTTGTGTAATAAATGTCACAGTATTGCTTTTGTCTCTGCTAAGTGTAAGATATTTTTGTGTATTTGTATCTGTTTTGGTCAAGCATAGTGTCATATGGATTAAGGTGAATTTTGGACTGCGAATAGTAAGGCCAAAATGATGTTGAAAAATCAACATTCAAATCTGCCAACTTTCAAACCTTACCTTTCTGAGAAGCCCTGTCCCCATGAACACCACAATACGTACAGATCTCTAATACATTTGTTGATGAAGTGAGCTTTCTGTACACAACAATAAAAAGCCCACAGATATGTTTGATGAGCTTCAGACCCACACTCGTTTCCGCATCCCAGTGATTCAAACACTTCATGATTGGCCGCCACTCTGTCTCTGGATCTTAGGATCTTACACTTGGAGTGAGCTTCCTGTTTTGCTTTGTCAAATCAAATCTCTGCTTTTTCAAGTTTGACATTAAAACCTCTATCTCTCCAGAACAGCTTCTCCCTCTCTTCCCTCTTTTGTTTTTTCTGTACTTCCTGCAGCCTTTTATCTACATATGACTTTTATCTTCAATACTTTTGACTTGTTGTCCTGCATGTCTGTGAATGTCTGGTGTGGAAGGGCTTTGATTTTTCTCCACACAAGAATCAGCATTATTTGAATACATTTTGTTATTATTATATTTTTGAAAATTTCATTTATTACTATTGTTATTGTTGTTGTTATTCTATTTTATTTTATTCTTTTATTTATTTACTATATAAAAAGATAATGATGAAGAGTTTGCTGTGTTCCAGGCCCCTGAGGAGTCTGATGAAGAAGACCAATGCGCACTGAGCAGCAACTGGGAGTACCAGAAAGCAGTGCGCCGCTGGTCACGCAAGTTGGAGTCAGAGCTGAGTGTAACGGAAGACTTGAACCTAGAGCCTAGCAGCTCCCACGACAGTCTTCTAGGAGAGGACAGTGAATCGCACACTGATGAGAGTCCTGTGCTGGAAAGCAAGATGCCTCACTCCACCAGCGTGCGAGAGCAAGCCCCTGATAATGTCCAGATTCATGTGGACGCTGACCCTCCAGAGTCCATGGGGGAGGGCGTGATCCAGCAGGATACCCACGGCTCTGGATTTCCCATCAGCCCCAAGCTGCGACGAGCAGCTAGCGAACGCCTCAAGAGTGCCCTGAAAAAGATGGAGAGCTTCAAGAAGAAGTCCAAGAAGTACCCAACCAATCGGAACATTGTAGAGATCAGTGATCCCGTGGTGTCCGACCAGGAAGGCATGCAAGCCAAGCTGGAGCGACTCAATTGTGTTGACATCAGTCCTGGAGGGGGGACTGCCACTCCCACCCCTCGTGCACCGCCTCAGGAGTCCACCCCTGGGGAGAAGCTGGCCAAAGGCCCCAGTTCACTGGACACTTCTTACTTTCCTGCCATGTCCCCCATCTCCTCTGAGCCCCATGCGGCACCCCCAACCTCTGTGGGGGATCAAACCATCAACTCCAGCACCTCCAGCCAGGCAGACTCCTCTTCTCTCAGTGAGTACTACTCGGCCCACAGTCAGCTACTGGCCAGTTTCCAAGCCTGCAGTGACCCCAACAGGCGTCCAGTTGGTCCAGCCGTTCGCAAAAACAGTGACTCTAGTCTGGTGGAGATCTTCCTCTTGCCGCAGGACCACAAGCCAGGCAGCTTCCCCCGACTCCTGAAGAATGGTTACATCGACACCACAGCCCCCTTCCAGGGGGCTCCCAATCAAACATCCTCCACGTCTTCCCTTCCCCAGGGGGTGAGGGCAACTGCTGGTACTGGCTCCACTCCTCTCAGCAGTCGGTTCAGTGTGTATGACAACTTGAGTCCTGGATCTCCCCAGCATTCTTTTCCCCCAGCAGGACTGCGAAGACCTGAGGACAGAACAGGCAGCAATCTGTCCTCCTCGGGCCGCCAGTCGCAGGTCCTACGCAGTTTCAGTTCCAGCTGTGGCAACAAGGATTTGCGAACAGAGTTGGACATGTCCGGCTTTGAGGGCATGGTGCGCAGTCAGAGTGCCAGCGCAGCCACCAGCTTGGAACATGAAGTGGTGAGCCCTCGGCGGGGGAGTGTAGGCGTTGGGGGAGGAGAGGTGGTGACAGGAGGGGAGGCTCAAAGTGAGAGAGATGTGTCCATGCAGGAGCTGGATGCCATGCTGTTGAACCTGTTCCGGGACATCAACAGTCTTAGCTCGGACGTGGGCACCAGCAGTCAGGACACGCTGGCTGGCAGCACCAACACTTTGGGTGGGAGCAGCACCGGTGGGCAGCCAGAGGTCAGATTCACCATCGCTGACCACAACGGCAGCACCTCCACCCACAGTGCCCCCTCAAACACAGGTGGGTGCTCACCTTCGTTGTGTTGTCTCAACAGATCATTCCTCTACAGGTATGAAAAATTGGCTTGCTCTCCGTGGGTCACTTTATGGCATTGTCAAAGCAGATTTGTCTGTGTGAAATTTGGGTGGTTGTCCCCGGGGAAGAGCATGTCACTCCAGTGCTGCACTACCCTTTTCTTTTTTTTTATAACTCTACAGTTTTATGTGTTTCAGTTTCAAAGTGGATATTTTTCACAGAATTTTGTTTTGGACTATCCCATATGACATAAATAGCCAGTATCTTCAAAGCCGTTGTAGTATTTACAGATCATTCCAACATCACACGTCACAAACTTAAATTATTAACCTGTGAAGAGACTGTGGTAACTTATGATGGATGATATTTTACAGTGGTCACTTTAATTCTTTTGTTATTTTGTCACACAACAATGGGAGGAAATATAGGTTGGTAACAATAATAGAAATGCTTCCATAGCTGAACAAATGCACCACATACTATTTTATGATGACATGAGCTTTTAACTCTTACACAGGTTGAATCACGATGCCTTTTCCAGTGGGCAGAAGCTGTCAACCCTAAATGAGTAGTATTATTGTGTTTGAATTCAAAACTGTCCCATCATTGATGACCCAATTTTTAGGAATAGGACCATTTCAATGTATTACTTATAACATTGTCACCGTATAATGCAATGATTAACAAATTGATGTTTAAATGTGTGTGTGTGTGTGTGTAAATATACACCATGTGCATTATATGTGTGTATTTGTGCGTGTGCATGTCTCACTGTCTGTGTGTGTGCTTAACAGTTACACACTTGTGTATGTTTTATATTATCATTATGAGTGCACAGTATTTTCCAGTTTCTGTTCACCTCGCGCATTCAGGATTACAGCATGACATTATCACAGCATGCAACAATAGGATGCACATATTGAAACAATAGCATCACCTCCACTCATACATAATTATACATTGATGTGTGGATGCATATTACCTATCATTTGGTGACAGAAAACCAGACAAATGTTTGATATAGTGTGGACTAAGAAAAGTAGAGTTTGCCTTGGTGGCTTGAGTTTCTTTTTTGTTGTTGTTGGTTGTTTTGTTGTTGTTTTTTTGTTTCGACAGTCGCCAGATATCTAATTGCTGTAGAAAGTGTCGTACTCATACTGTCATAGGCATTGTGAACCTGATTTTCCCAGCTTACCATATGCACAGTCAACTTCTGAATTGACAGAATCTCATTTTACTTTTCTTCTTCTTCTTCTTTTTTTCAAATACTTATCTTCTTTTTTTCTCTATTAAAAAAAAATTGACATGCTTGGTTTGTTTATATTTTTCACATACTTTTTTCATTTAGAATTAGGTAGGCTTCGACAGCTTGACTAGCACATTTGGTCCATGTTAATTAAGTTGGACATCTGCTATGGTATGGGGTATATGGATCATACTGCATGCTTTGATGCCTCCTCAAAACCCAGTCAAAACAGAAACTAAAACTCAGAAGACTTATCACATGCTATTGTATGATTTACAGGGAAAAAAAGGAGAGAAAAAAAAACAACAACCCAACAATCACTATTTCAGAGAGAAACTCATCAGAGAACAATGCTTAGAATTATTCATGAAGATCACATGTCAGCTCGACACCTTTTGACTGGTTCTGCTGAATGTTGCAAAAGTTGCCTGTGTGCAAAATAAAAAGTGTGTGTGTGTGTACATACGTACAGAGAGAGTGAAAGAGAAAGAGAGTGTCTTCTTTGTTTTTAGAGCGTACTCCATTATGGAATTGGTTCTTTCCCAGAATAACCTGTCACAGGAATCCAGACATGCCCCCTCCTGTAACCTACCCATAGTCGGCCAGATCATGTTGGCATGGCAAGTACAGTTTAGGGTTCAGGCAGAGAACAACTACGCCCAGGATATGAATGTTAATGAAACAACACCCACTGGCACTCAGTGGCACAGCCGGGACAGAGGGATGGCAGTGCTGGGTTGCAATTTTTAAATATTTGACCTGTCAGAGGTTGTGAAAAGGGCCAGGCCATGATGATGGTGGTGGTAGTGGTGGTGGTGGTCAAATTACTGCCAATCACCTGTCATTGTGAGCGGTGGTGAATTTGACAGGGAGGTTGATGCAGGGGACAGCCAGCCAGCGAGAACTATTCAGTGAAGCAAGAGTAGTTTTACTGGGAGAGGTGTGAATGAGGAGGGGAGAGGAGGGGAGGAGAAGAGGGGATGTGGGTGAGATGAGGGGATGGGAAGGCTAAGAATGAATTTAACCTAATTTTAAGTGCAAGTCAGGAATGAGTTTCTAAAGCTTGGTGTGTGTGTGTGTGTGTGTGTGTGTGCCCATGCATGCGCATGCATGCATGTGTGTGTGTGTGTGAGAGTAGGGAAGACGAGTGTCATAAGACATGATACACCCAAAGGTGAACATATAGAACAGATCTGAGTCACCAGTGGCGGACAGTAAGGAGGGAAGTGAAAAGGTGCTAGAGAACAGTGCTTGGTAACTCGCTCACACGAGTCACAGCTGTCTGCTAATGAATTCTCTGCAGGTCTATACATTGAAATACATTAATTTTTGTCATTGGAGAGAAAACAAAATGTTTGCGTAGCTCCAGTACATATATATATGCAAACATATCCGTGCACTACTTTGTGCTGGCCGATGTGTGTATATATATGCATTTTACTCATTGACTTGAATATGCATGATTTTTTTTCTGAATATCAGCAGTATCAGACTGTCACTATTTAGATGGACATATATCTCTGTTTTGTATAATGATTGGTTTGGAATGTTGTGAAAGAAATTTTGCTTTGTTGTTGAAAACCCCATCCACAGTGTTGATTGTGGATTTCATGTATGTTTTTCACTATTTGTCAAAGTTGTTGGTAACAAAAACAAACCAAACAAAAATACAGGCTCCTTTTCCACTTCTTGTTTCATTCAGCTGATAAAGAAGTAGAATGATACACAAAGAGATTGTAGTGCCAAAAAAAATTGAAGGGTTTTTTGTTCGCTTTTTTTTTTTTTTTTTTTTTTTAATGAATGAGAAGTACAGAGTGTTAGAGAAACAATACCAAGCACACAAAACGCCCGCAAAGTCTTCAAGTCTTTCAAAAATTTCCAGTAAGCTGGGGAAAAAAGAGAAAAAAAGACTTGTAGTTTGTTGTAGCAAGCTTTTTACCTTTGTCCTTGTGCCGAAGACCCTTCATGGAAAAGAACCTATTTCCAACAAGGTTTGAGAGTAATAGGAAGTGGAGATGACATCATTTCCAGCTTCACACATATATCCATCCATGCATCATGTGATTTGTGTTGACAGACTTGCTGGTGGTGGTTATGCTGCTTTATAACTTGCATGGTTTGTGTGAGCATCAGATCAACAAGGTTAAACAGTTCAAAACACATTTCAAAAGTTGTGATGGCATTGGAACAAATAAAACTCTGCAAACTCTCCTCTTCCTTCTGACACTTCAGCCTCCTCAACTCTGTCTTACCATGTTGTAGCTGTGCATAATATGTAATAATGTATTCTTATTTTCTATTGAAACAAAAAAGAAAGAAAGAAGGAAAAGATTTTGACTTTCCTGTATTTTACAGTTATATAAAAATGTTTGTTGACTTCTACATTTTGTGTCGGTCCATATGAAATTGTCAGATGTATGTAAAGGTTTGTTGTTTGATGATCAAGTGCATGGGTTTGTTGTTTGATGTGTGCATGTTTGTTGTTTGATGTGTACAGGTTCATTGTTTAATAATGTGTACACTTTTGTTGTTTGATGTGTACAGATTAGTAGTTGATGTTGTTTGATGTGTGCAGATTAGTAGTTGTTATTCTTGTTTTGATGTATACAGATTCATTGTTTAATGTGTACAGGCTCATTGTTTGACGTGTACGGATTCATTGTTTGATGTGTACAGGTTCATTGTTTGATGTGTACAGATTCATTGTTTGATGTGTACAGATTCATTGTGTGATGTGTACAGGTTCATTGTTTGATGTGTACAGATTTATTGTGTGATGTGTACAGGTTCATTCATTGTTTGATGTGTACAGGTCCATTCATTGTTTGATGTGTACAGGTTCATTGTTTGATGTGTACAGGTTCATTGTGTGATGTGTACAGGTTCATTCATTGTGTGTGTACAGGTTCATTCATTGTGTGATGTGTACAGGTTCATTGTGTGATGTGTACAGGTTCATTGTGTGATGTGTACAGGTTCATTGTGTGATGTGTACAGGTTCATTCATTGTGTGTGTACAGGTTCATTCATTGTGTGATGTGTACAGATTCTGTCAAAGAAGACGGCCAGCTGTCCCAGACATCAACACAAGACGGGGGCAGCTTGGCGCTGGTGACGTCAGCCCCATCAGGGGGGGACAACTCCATGGAGGTGGAGGAGGGAGACATGTCCTCCCAGGACTCCAGCGAGGAGGTGGAGGGGTCCGCTGACGAAACCTTGGAGCGCATCATACTGGAGGCTCACGAACGGCGGGACTCTGGTGTGGGGTCCTCTCTCACACGAGCTTCAAGGTACTGGCCACACTCCTGCCTTTGGTTTTAATGATAGTGCTGTTTGTACTCAAGCCTGGTTCCTAACATGCTTGCATTTTAGTTTGATACATGTTTGAAAGGTGCAGTCAATAAGTGTTTAAAGTGTTCGACTTTCAGTCTCGAGATCGAGTCCTGGTCATAGCACCTGCTAGGTTCAAGGTGGATATTTTTCTGATCTTGCAGGCTAGCTGTGTGTGCACGTGTCAAATGTTTGATGGGTAGTGGAAACATAAACGTACTCGGCATGCACATCCCCAGTAACAAGAGTATGGTTCCTTATATGACAGGTTAAAAAAAAAAGGTCAAACATGAAAAGCTTTTTCATACAGCATGTAAATGAACATTGAAGTTGCAGTCCATGAATACAGAAGAAGTAGTAGTTCTGGATGTGTAAAAATAATGTGTTTGAGTATGATACTTTAGAATCACACTTCTCAGTCATATTTGTGTTCTCTGCAATGGCAAGAAGGCAAATTGCAAAGATTTATTATCCCAGAGATTAATCACAGGGTCTGTAACATAATGGGGTAAAGCATCAAGACTGACTAACAAGTGGAGGAAACGCCCCCCCCAAAAAAGCACAAAAAGTTGACAAGCAGTGTTCCCAATGTGACCCTTTGACTGGAATTTTTGAGGGTCATTGTCACATTTCTGAGGGTCAACAGGAAAACATACAAAAAATCAATGAAGACAACTGTACAATGAAAATGAAAAGAAACCCACACCTTCTCCAAACAAGGACATTCGAAATGCTTGAATACAATGAAAACACAGTCAACTACTTATAATGAGCACATAACCATACTCACTACTAATGAACACACAACAGCGTTTGCCTGCATCGGCAAGGGAAGTTACTCTAACACGTTTTTGGCCAGCTCAGTTTCGTCTGCTATGCACTAGCCTAAGCTTAGGCCCACGATGCGTGCTTCGCGGTTTTCCTGGAAGCCGTAAGATGCTTGTTAGTTTCAGGAAAAAGTGTGCGTCACATTGACGCACAGGGTAAAAATTTTGTGCGTCAAAGTTGTAAATCTGTGCGTCATTTACGCACATATGTACGTTTTTGGGAACACTGGACAAGAATAATGCACTCTTAAAATTCTTGTCATGCTTTCTTTATTTATATCGGTTTTTTGTTTCCAGAGAACGTACACGGAAGAAGATCCGATGGGAGAGTTTCCAGAAGTGCCATCGTCCCAGCCGAGCCAGCCGGGAGCTGCAGATCGGTGGACTGTCAGTGTGCCAGTTGCTGCCCTTGCGTCAGCTCTCCTTACTCAAGCTGACCTCCATCATGGAGAAGTGTTCGCCGACCAACCGCTCGCAGTGGTCGTGGAGTATGCCCCGCTTCATGAAGCGACACAAGGCGCCTCAGTTCAGTGAGAAAAACGTGTTTGGTGTGCCATTCACCGTCATGCTGCAGCGCACGGGCCAGCCCCTGCCGCAGTGCGTGCTGTACGCCATGAGATACCTGCGCAAAACCTCCCACGATGCCATCGGCATTTTCAGGAAGTCTGGGGTGAGGTCTCGCATCCAGAAGCTGCGGGATATGGTGGAGGCGTGTCCAGGTAGGTGTGGGTGGGTGGGTTGGTTTGTGTGTGATGTGTTGTGTTGGCTGATGTAAATGTGGCTCATCTGGGTAGGAAGAAGTGGAGGGGAATAAAGGAATTAAACAGAGAGTTAATGTATTTGTTAGAAATTGTTTTAACCTATGTTTGAAAAATTGTGTACAGCTTATTTCAGAAATATTTTTAACATGTATGTTAATTTCTTTGCTTGGGGAGAAGACCTTTCAGACACTGATAGTTTGTTGTTTTCTTCACACGCTCTTTGCAAACTTTTTCAAGTACAATGCGCACCACTGTCCTGGCTTGTTCAGTAATAATGGTAGATTGTTGTTCTTATGGGTGAATGAATGATTGTACACTTACGTGTGTGTGTTAGGTATGTGCTTGTGTTTTCTGTGTGTGAGTGTGTGGTTTGTGTCAAATGTGTTATTGTAAAGTGTTTTAAAATAATTGAAAGCACTGTTTTAAGATGTTTGAAAGCACTATGTAAACGTACTATTCTTTTTATAATTAATTTTACTGTAATCATTGTGATTATTATTATTATCATTATTGTTGTCATCATCATTATCATCATTATTATTAATCAGTGTATCATTATTCCAGACACGGTCAACTTTGATGAGCTGCAGCCGTACGATGTGGCCGACCTGTTGAAGCAGTACTTCAGGGAGCTGCCTGAGTGTCTGCTGACCACCAAACTGTCCGACACCTTCCGCAGCATTTTCTCACGTATGTCACCCACTTGCCTAGAGCACAGCCATGGAGAAATAAAACTTGATTATTTCTTTTTTGTGTAAATAAAAACTTCTGTACCAGTAGCCTTCTTTCTCTCTCCTCCCCCCCCTCCCCCACAACAAAATGTTTGATTTTTCTGTAGGAGACAGTCAGGAAGATAGACACACTGAGAGACACGGACCTTAGTTTACTTTTGTGTGACTGACCTCAGAATTGTTGGGTTTGCACGGCCATACACATACAAACATGTATATGCCCATTTCCACACACTCATAAACACACACGAACACACACACGCACACGCACACGCACACACACACACACACACACTACTATAGGCACATGATAAAAAGTGGACAGAAGAACTTTCATTTCAGCAGTTGAAGATTTTATTATATTTTTTCTTGTGTGTTGTGTTGTGCCGTGTGGCTACAGATGTGCCATTGGCTCAGCGTCTGGAGGCCTTGCAGACAGCGGTAGTGTTACTGCCAGAGGAGAATCGTGAAGTGTTACACTGTCTGCTCCTCTTCCTGGGAGACATCGCTGAACATGCTGACAAACATCAGGTACCACTGACCAGGGGAGGGGTGCAGAGGGCCTGGGGGGTGGGGGACAAGATCTAAGAGTTAAGAGTGTTGGACTTTCTGGATTCCATCCCAGTGTCTGGTGGGTAAAGGGTGGGGACTTTTCTTTTCCAGTCTCCCAGGTTAACTTATGCGCAGACCTGCACATGCCTGAACCCCCCTTAGTGTTTATACACATGCAAAAGGTCAGATATGTATGATGAAGATTCTGTAACTCACAACAGTGTTCGATGGGTTACAGAAGCATACACCCTTTTTAAAATCGGAGTACAGCTGCCTGCATTTAAATGTAGGCAGGGGTTAAAAACAGTGATACATGAAAGGCCCACACACAGAATGAATGTGGGAGTTGTGGCCCTTCAATGCAGAAAGGAAAAAAAACAACAACAGAACACCAGGTTCACATGCCAGACAGGTTAAGTGAGTTGGAGAGGAGTGTGTTTTGAGGGGTGGGGTCAAGGTTATTCTTTGTGTGTGTCTGTCTGCGCGTGTGTCTGTGCGTGTGTGTGTCTGTGTGTAGGGGGAGAGGTGTAAGTTTGTATAGAGAGAAAGTTACATATGTGACCCTTTTTTCTGAGAATGTATGGAGAGAGGAAGATAGGGGGTGTGACCATATCTTTCCGTGTGTCACATTGGGACTGTTGTTGACACAGGGTAGAACTGGGGGGGAAGGTGTTTCACTGTTGGTGTTGTGTGGTGTGAGCACACACTGTGAATAAAGAGCTGGGAGATAAGGATGGGTGATGGCCCCTTGTCCTTCGTGCCATAAATCACATTGCTCCCAGCCTGACTGGAGTGGTGGTCATTTCATGGGGTGAAGTGGCTGATGACAGTGAATGGTTTGGGTCAGAACGGTAGGTGTGGTGGCTTTGACGACGACATTTTACTGACCTCTTCTAACACTGCTGGTCAGGGGATGTGGAAAAACATTAGTGGAATGTTTTGTAAAAAAAAAAAAAAAAAATGATCACTTAATTTTAACCAAGTTTTTAGCATTGTTTGGGATTGGCAGAGGTTTTTTTTAAATTTTTTTGTTTTGTTTTGTTTTGTTTTGTTTTTTTTTACTTTTATTTTTTGTTTTTTCTTGTTTATAATTAATGACAGTGAAACTTTGTTCTGTGTGTTTGCCTTTGTTGTTTCTGTCTTGCCACATAAAAAAAAAAATATATATATATAATCTTTATTCATGTGAATGATTTTACATCAACATCATTCCAACTGATCAAATTTTTCTTGCAACATTTTGTCTTGCCATCATTGCTGCAAATTGACAAGAATATTCAGTATAGAACAGTCACATCAGAATTACCTGAGTAAATTGTTCTTATACAGAACATTCTTTATGTAGACCACTAACATTTCACTCAGTATTACTGGCAGTCAATACTCTGAAGAATCATGTGAAGTTGTGTGGCATTGCACTGGAGCTTTGTGTTTGTAATTTGAAGATGAAGGAAGAGTTATGATTTATCATAGTGGTTCAAAGAATTCCCTGATTACAATCCCACAACTTGGTCGTTGTCATTGTTTATATTTATAAAGGAGTTAAAAGCAATATATACCCCCACCTCTCACAAAAGATGTATGTATGCCAATATGCCTGAGGGTCTGAGTGTTCTTAAAAATTCAAAATATAACCCCAAAACTTTCCAAATTGTTTCTTAAAAGACATCAGAGGGGTTGTTTGTGTGGAAAGCAAATCTCCAGTGTGCCACCAATCATTCCCTGAGTTCCAGATGACAGGTATACATAGCTTGTATATTAATAACCTGAGTACTTTTCTGCCTGTTTCAGATGAACGCCAGCAACCTGGCTGTGTGTTTTGCCCCTTCCCTGTTCAACTTCCTGGGCAGCCACGGCACCAACAGCCCCAAGCGGCAACGCAAAGGTCTGGGCGTGCCGGAACAGCGGGAGCTGATGGAGCAGAAGGCTGTCCACGAGTGTTTCACTTACATGATCACCGAGTGCAAGAAACTGTTCATGGTGAGGGTCACAGGAATCAGGTTTTGTCACTAACGTTAGGGGTTTGTTTTTTTTTGTGTGTGTACATGTATTGGTTTAGATAAGATCTTAGTTATGATAAATTTTTTTGCCTTTTGATCACTATACCTGTTATGCCCACCCACACCCCACCCCTTCCCCCTTGCTTGTCCGTTTTCTGTCTCTCACTAACCACTTCTTTACCTGTCTACCACTTTGTCTTCATTTCTCCCTAGATATGTAGCTCTGACAGGTTGACATCAGTAATGCAAATTATGAAGCATGGTGTGGAATTATTTGATGAAGCACAAAAAAATGATTGTGCAGGATATGTGATATTGCAAAGTTATGTTCCTTTTGTTTTTTTGTTAGCTGGCACATGTATGCATTTTTTTCTCTTCAAAATGAAATGTTCTGTTTAGCAAAAACAAATGTTTGTTGCTGTTTAAGCAATTTTTTTTATAGTTTCTTTTCCATCTGATTTTACTTTTGCCCAGTTCATGAAGAAAGGAGAAGTGAATATTAAAGAGGAAGCATACCTTAAAAAGTAGCATCGGCTAGAAGCTGTGTAGTGGGAGGAGTGAGTAATGGGAGGGATAATATTTGACTTGTTAGCAATTTTGATGTTTGGCTGTTTGATGAGGATGAAGGTCGCTTTGCTGCCATGCTGCTCTGTCCAGAGAAGAATTCCATTTAACCCCTTGACCACTGAACCTTGGAGAAATGAGATGAATGTGTTATGAATTTGGAGTACATTTACTATACTTTGTTAACTTTTAAGTGGTGTCATTTATTTTGCTGATGAAAAGTAATGCCAATTCAAGAGAAAGGAGGTCAAATAGATAATGGCTACTCACATCCTGACATGTAAGCTCAGTCTTATCTCAGTGGGGTGACAGTCCTTCACTGACGAATGCACTCAGCAGCTGTCAAGGAGCTAATGCCCCATCGTACATAGTGGTGATCGTACAATCGCTTTATCCACCTGTGCATACAGTGTGTTTGGGTGCCAACAGCGTTGTTTTACCATGGCAGAAGATGGTGGTGTGGGTCGTCAGTGCATAGTTTCGATGCGCGATGCTGCATATCCGGTGGTTCCGAGTTCAGAGGGAGGTGTTGGGTGTTTCTACAGCCCTTTAGCTATTGGTTTAAACAGTAATTTATTTCAGACAAATTACAGTACAAATGCATCATGTATTTGACAGGACAGCAAGAAAGTCTTTTTGTCCAGTCCTGTTGTATTGATTACACACACTGAAGATGTGACAGATGTTTCTGCAGGTCACAAAGTTATCATGTTGTAGAATGGATGATTTTGTCCTCAAAAGAAAAATAAGAACAGTATTTTTGACAAACAGAAACTGAACAGGTGTAATGTGAAGAAATCAGATCATCAGCGCCAGTAAAAAAAAAAACCAAAACAAGCTTTGTAGACTGCAGAAGCATTGTGGTAGAAGCGTGTCCATGTCTCTGCCTCCTGGAACAACACCAAGGCTGTGGCTGGTGATTTTATCAGCGGTGGTAGTAGTGATTGTCAACAGTTGGTGGTCACGAGGTAGATGGGCTTGTCGACAGGTGTCCGCTTCGCTGTCGCGCAGTTTGCAGCAGTGTTTCCTGTCCAGGAGAGAGTCCCCTGTCAGGAGGTGTGGTGTGGTGGCACTAGGCTGCCTGCCAGGTAAGAGGACGGCGGCGGCAGCAGCAGGTGAGTCAGTACGAGTGGCTTGTTGTTGGCAGGTGCCCCCCTCCATGTACAGCCGCCTGCACCTGTCCACGCTCAGCAACATGGAGCCTGTGCACCTGGACGAGTTCTACGCCAAGGGCAAGCAGCCGGGTCCCGACTACAAGGCCTTTGGGGAGGAGAACATCCAGGTTCTGTTGAAGGTCAGAGTCCTTTGGGATTTGTTTGGTGGTGGTGGGTTTTTTTTCCATAATATTTTACTGTCTTTTGTACAGACTACAATACATTTTGTTTGTGTGTGTGTGTGTGTGTGTGGTTAAGGGATTTGGGAGGGACGTGTGTGTGTGAACAAGCGTGTGTTTTTTGTGTGGGTGCATGCGTGTTGGTGTGTATGTGTGTTGCAGTACCTTTTGGCACAGCTTATTGAAATATGCATGTGTGTGTGTGTGTGTGTTAAATATTCCATTTAACCACACATACTCTACCATGACCCACAAGTGATATGTATGTGTGTGTGTTAGATGTTCCATTCCAGTGTACATTCTCTTTGTTTTAAACATCGCATACTTCAAGTTAGAGCATCATTATTGCATTTAATATCATTATGATCATAATTATTGTTGTTGTCATGAGATGATGTTGGTGGATGTGCAGGAGGCTCACGACAAGAACCGTGGTTGGGCCCCAATGCCGGTGAGCGTGTCGGGCATCGAGGTGATGTTTCGCAAGCCCCAGGATGGCCACCCCCTCAGGCAGTGGAAGTGTAGCGTGGAGATTGAGGCGCCCCCTATTGAGGTCCTCAACCGCATCCTGCATGAACGGTAGGTGTGCCCGGACTGTTGGGGAGGAGCAGTAGTATTTTCTGTTGTTGTTCATGCTCCCTTCTGTTCGGTGCTTATATACTTGGATGGCACTGTTTTTTTTGTTTTGTGTTGAGGTTTATTGTAAGGTTTGTTGGGTTTTTAGAATGTAGGTAAATGTCTGATGTGCTGAATGTTGTCGACATGGCTTTAGCTGGTAGTGTCTTGTTTTAAATGAAGAAATATCTGATAATTGTGTCTGTGTGAGTGCATATGTGGATATCTTTTTATTCTACACTCATTGCGACATCTTGTTTGCATTATGTTACTGTTGCATGCCTATCTTAATGTGTAATATGTTTTCAGGATTTTTCACTGTGAGTCTTCTGAAAGAGTAGTTCTTAGCGCATCACTCATCACTTGAGATTTTTTCATTGGTTCCTGGTTTCACAAGATGAGCACTCTGTGTTATAAAATGCTTAATTAAACAAGTCTGAACCTTCCTGTCTCTGTGACTGCCTTCACCTCTACACCCCATCTTGCTGTCAACAGCTTCAGGCCCACTCTATTTCCACAGTCCCTTCCCAGATTCAAACACTTCAAATTGAACGGCCACTCTTTATCTGTCTCTGGACCTTACACTTGGAAAGAGCTCAATGTTTCGCTGCTCTGCGCTTGGCACTTTCAAGTCATTACTCATTTCCACAATCCACGTCTCTCTCTCTCTCTTTCCAGTCTACAGTTTTTCTTGCTTTCTGTTTGCATGTTAAGTTTACATTGATAAGTGTTGTCTTTCATCCCTCCAAATCAGAATTATGTTTGTGTGAACCGCTGGTGTAAAAGTACTTTGATTTGTTACTGCACAAGATTCAGCTTGATATAAGTATATCTGTTATGAATGTTGTCATGATGTTTTCTTTACTGTGTGTTTTTTTTCAACTGCCTTGTGTTGTTTTGTGTGAAAACCCCCATCAGCCACAAGTGGGACGACGACATGCTGAGCTGGCAAGTGGTGGAGCGGCTGGATCGACACTGTGACGTCTTTCACTATGTGCTCAACTCCATGGCGCCACACCCCCCTCGACACTTCATGGTGCTCAGGTACACTGCTTCCACTACTGTTTGATGCTTTTCTTTTCACCATCTGCACCATTTCAGTGGCATTACTCCCACTCTGCTTGTTTCGAGTCTACAGTTCACAGCCATACTCAGATTTGTTGAACACAGTACTAGCTCCAGCAGAACTCAGGCCATACGTGTATAAGTCCATGTGAACATGGGAGTAGCAGTTCATGAACGGAGAAGGGAAAAAAAATGAAAGGGCTGTTGTATTGACAGACGTGTTATTCAGATGATGATATCACCCACGAAAACGGAGTATGGCTGCCTACATGGCGGGGTAAAAATGGTCATACACGTAAAAGCCCACTCATACAATATACAAGTGAACGTGGAAGTTGCAGCCGACAAACGAGGAAGAAGAAGATGATAGTATGATAGTCAGTTTGACTATGACCTCAGCAGTAGAGGAGGTAACTGCTGTCCTGGACTATCTGGGCTGGAATTTGATTATAGTGGAGAGTGTCTTGCCTAAGTTACATCCCCACTGTCCAGGCCATGAGGGTTTTAGGACAGTCAGCCTTGGGATGGTTCCCAAAGGCCAACTAGCTCCCACGGCTGCAGCACTAAGAAGCAGTGCAATTTTGCCACCTAGTTTGAGTCATAGTCCCTCACAAAAGACTAAGCTGTCAATGATTTCCCACTGCAGTGGAGAAACCATTAATAATACAGCTCTCACTTGGCTGTTGGGCCTCAATGATAGAGATCACAGGTGAAGGTGGTGGGGGTGATTGAGCTATGTGTCTGTCTCGTTCACTGTGTGACAGATGTATGTCTGTGCTGTTCAAAAGGGATCAAAACTGTACCACAAAACTTCTTGTGTCAAAGGAAAGTGAGAGGGTGTATCACTGGTTTTGACAGAGCTGCACTGGCTCCCTGTGAAATTTCAATGTGAATACAAAGTTGAAGTTCTAGCCTTATTGCTGATTTTATAAGTATCCATCTGCTTCGTTTTTCATGTACTCCTCTTCTTATCCTCTTTGTTATTCAAGTAAAAAGCCCATCAAACTTTTCAGAAATGTAAAGAGAAATCAGTTTGGGATCATGGTTTTAGTTAAGCTTAAAAAAATTATTTAAAAAAAATGCTACTGTCCGTTCTGCATAGCACCCTCAACTGAGTGAATTAAAAATCAGTTTCAAGACATATTCATTCAGCCTGTCATTCCCTTGATATGTCATTAGTTGTGTGTGTGTGTGTGTGTGGTTTAAAGTGTGTGTGGTGTTAGTGCATGAAGTTTGGCAGTAGTGGAGTGTGTACAGTGCACTGAGTTGCATAAGATATTATCACGTCTGCTCACCTACGCCTGTTGCCCCATCTGGGACGCAGGTCACCAACAACCACTCTCCATCCATCCTGGTCCTATGTCAGTCACCTCATCAGACCCTAGGTGCAGTCTGTCCTCATCTGCTGTCTTGTTCATTCCAACAGTTCTTCATTAGTGATCAGCCAGATTTACGTAAGATCTTCATCTGTGATTCTGTCAGGCCAGATGTAAGATCTCCACCAGTGATTCTGCCAGGCCAGATGTAAGATCTCCATCTGTGATTCTGTCAGGCCAGATGTAAGATCTCCATCTGTGATTCTGTCAGGCCAGATGTAAGATCTCCACCTGTGATTCTGCCAGGCCAGATGTAAGATCTCCATCTGTGATTCTGTCAGGCCAGATGTAAGATCTCCATCAGTGATTCTGTCAGGCCAGATGTAAGATCTCCATCAGTAATTCTGTCAGGCCAGATGTAAGATCTCCACCAGTGATTCTGTCAGGCCAGATGTAAGATCTCCACCAGTGATTCTGTCAGGCCAGATGTAAGATCTCCACCAGTGATTCTGTCAGGCCAGATGTAAGATCTCCACCAGTGATTCTGTCAGGCCAGATGTAAGATCTCCACCAGTGATTCTGTCAGGCCAGATGTAAGATGATGCACGATACAGACACAATTCATCATCGTCATAATGATGATGATTGTTGTTGTTATTCAGGTATTGGAGGGCAGACCTGGTGAAGGGGGCATGTGCCCTGGTGTCGCGGTCAGTGGAGCACTGTGGGTGGAAGGGGGCGACGGAGGCAGACTACGACCAGGGGGTGCGGGCCGTGGAGCTGGGGAACTACCACCTCATGGAGCCCTGCGGTTCTGGCCGCTCGCGACTTACCTTCATCTCACGCACAGACCTCAGGTAAACAGTGGAAGGGGTGTGTGTGGATGGGTGTGGATTGTGTTAGTGTGTGTTCATGTGTTTATATGTGTATGTGTGGCATTTTATGTTGTGTGTGAGTGTGTGTGTTGTGGCCTAGCGTGGTTTTAATGTGCATACATGCATGCATGTTCTGCATAGGTTAACTGTGGGAAAAATCAAATGGGGGATAAAAGCTGATCTTCAAGACTATGTGTGCATGAAGAATTGAAGGGATGGAGAGACAGAGTCAGTGTCAATTTCAACATCTGTAGTGACACCATCTGTAGACACCTTCTGCATTAATATTTTTGACATGATAGTCAACATTGGACGGTTTGTTAGGAATTGGTACTGGGTGTTCATGTATGTCACTGCTGTTTGAGAGCTCTTTTGTTGCTGCTGTGCATGCCAGAGAGCATAATTATGAGGTAGTAAGTAGTTTTTTAAGATTGACCCTGTTTGATGGTGTAGAGTTGATAATGTATCACAGACATGTGCCCTGTGTCAATGTCTGAAGCCTCTGTGTGTTTGCAGAGGGCGGTGCCCGGAGTGGTACAATCGGGTGTTCGGGCACTTATCCTCCAACTACCTGGATCGACTGCGTGACTCTTTTCGTCAGGACGCAGAGGGGCCAGAAACCAAAGTGTGACAGTCATGTCAGTGACACATCCCCGTGAGTCAGACCAGAAACAGTGTGAGCGTTTCGATGGGAGATGTCTGCAACATGTTGGACCAGAAAGAATTGTTCGAGGCACCCAGCTGTCATACAGGAGTACATCTTCCAAAAGACGTGTTGCTTCTTCAAAACACTAGAATGATCTCCTGCGTGCTTTGAAGTCATTCATTCATTCATTGGAGAGAGAGGGAGAGAGCTATGGTAATGAAACGGAGAGAAATTGTATCTTGCATCAGTGAAGGAGTAATGCTACGTGAAATGTCAAAGGGGCAGAAAAAAAAATGAAGGTGGGACAAGTGAAGGCATGTGGTGTTCACATCATCATCTCTAGCATCATCATCATCTCCATCATCATCATCTTCTTCGTCATCCACTACGGAATCCAGGTGTCATTGGTGATGTGTTGGAAAAGAGGGATAGGAAAACAGCAAGAGACGATTGTCAAGGAATGTGACAAGTGTTGGACACCTTTCTTTCATTCCTGTCATTTCTGTGGCTGATAATGATGCACTTCACTGATCCAGGCTGCAAGTCCAAATGATGATGACAGTGGAATGTGTCAATCCTGGAGACAGGCAGGCATGCTTCTTGGATTGGCTGAAGCTGGTTTTTTTCCTTTTTCTCTTATTTTCACTGGGGTCAGTTTTATGAACGAGAAGCTGCACTATGAAGTGACAGTTGTGTCAAGAGTTGCTGAAGAGATGGCTTGGTGAAAGAATGGAGCATCACCCTGTTGTTGAAGTGGTGTGTGTGCCAGCAAGTGCAGAGTGGTCAGCACTGTGCTGGTTGTGCCTCCAAATGTGGTGTGTGCATGAGACTGAAGGCGGGAGTGCTGTACAGTATGTGGTGTGGAGACAGCACCAGAAACAACAACTGCTTGTAAATAAAGGAAAGTGGAGAAAACACAGAACTCTCAAAAAAGAAAAAGAAAAAAAAAGCAAGAACTCTTTTGGCCATAGAGATAATAAATGTTCATCTTTCAACGTTTTAGAAAACAATGGTGCAAGCGTCGGCTCACTGATGTGTAAAATTCTTATTAAAATGTATGCTTACAAGAGACTTGTAAAAAAAGCCAAGCAACTGATGTGTAAAATATTGATCATGTATTGGCATACAACAGACTTGTAAAAAAGCCAGCATACTGATGTGTAAAATATTGATAATATTGGCATACAATAGACTTGTGAAAAGTTGACATGTGGCTCTTGGTGTGAGGATATGAACCAACCCTGCTTCAGGATGTCAGGGGCTCGAACAGCATCATGTTCAGAGTACACTTCCCTTGTTTTGTACACTTCATCATAACCTCTGAAATACATTTGTTAAATAATCAGGTCTGTCTTTGAATAAAACAACAACCCTGTCCTGTCATCCAACATATTAATATTTATCAAAGAATATTCTGCCAATAACCTAGGAGCCCTTTCAATGGTATCGTTGAATCCATGTTTTGTTTATTGTTTTTGTTTGATTTCCTTTTTGAGGAACAGACCCAGGAATGTGGTAATGGTAGTGACAGAGCTAAAATTCAAAGAGAAGAAATAGTGTTTCATAGTTTGGACACTTTGTCAGTACTACACATGATTGAATGCTGTTGTGACTGGAAGACATGTGACGATAGCTGTTCCTATTGAAATTGAGCTGTAACTGGATGGAAGAGGAAACTGAAGAAGTTGCGAAGAGAAGCTGGTGGCAAGAACAGTGGATGTGGTGTTTATGTGCAATAATCTGATGGTCACATTCACTGGATTAACAGTCAATATTTCTGGCACTTGTTATTCCCTGTATTGGCAGCATATGTATTTATTTCTTCATCAGTCTGTAGGTATACTCTTCCTCAGCCTGCGATCAGACGACAGGGGATAGCCTGTCCTTCTTGACTGAAGTCTGTAAATCAATTGCAAGTAGACTAGATAACTGGGACTGGGTTGAAAACAACAAACCGCTTCTCTGTAAATATATACGTTTGCATTATTGATCTTCAGCATATCTTTTGTTACATTGAACTTGTGCTGACTATCCGATTCGTAATGGCATGAGTTTGGCTGCTTTGCCTCCTCCCACTGGCCAAAGTCTACCTGTATACGTACTTTGTCAGCTCTATCACACTGACACAGCCATAATATTTGCCACTGCATTTAATAAATCATATACTCCTTGTTGGGATTAATAGCCCTTCCTGCCCTGCCCCCACTGGCTTTACCTCCTGATGCCTGCACACAGTGTGCATGGGTCGAAAAGCAATACCTGTATCCCTCTCTGGCCTGGGAACGTTGACCTGACCTGATCTACTCAGTACATAGCGAGTTGCCTTTCCCTCCTCTGCATAACAAGCACTGTTCATGTCTGGAGAGTTGGTTTACGGGTTGTGTTCCATGGTGGACAGCTTATTTCTGCACGGTTGTTTTTCTCATTCTTGTTTGTTGTCCTGTGAAACAGTGTGTGTGCATGTAGTAAAACGTGGTGTGTGTGTGTGTGATAGAGGTAGAAGAGGTGTCTGTATGATGAATGTTAATATTGTTATCTGCTTGTAGGAGACAAAGCATGGTTTTAGTGCTGGACTGCTGGTGGAGGGATGTGGAGTTAAAGGGACCCAAAAAGTAGAATTTTTTTTTTGGTCATATATTTTATGAAGTTGAAGGGACTTGAAAATGGTTTTATTTGTGTTCTATATTTAGTCAGGGATGTTATGAAGTTCAAGGGACTTAAAAATGGTTTTATTTGTTGTTTTTCCCCTGCCTCCTTTGCTCAGATTTAAGTCTGAGCGTTCAAGAAGTTTCAGGTCACCAGTCTTGACAGCAGTCTGTTGGGGAAGGGAGGTAACTACACTTGTGCAGACTTGGGACTTGTTGCTTTTTGGTTTTCATTTTGTTGAATTCACTTCAAGTACTCAGTAACACCAGAGGCTGAGTGACCTAGCCCCAAGGATAATTACAATCTCTTCATGACCACTGGGTGGAATGTCCATCTCCATGTGCTGGTTTCGCATCCTGAAGGTGCTGCTTTTAACTGACCTGATGAAAATGTACGGTAACATCATTGAAGTGCTAGTTCTGCATGAGGAAAATGTTTCAGCCATTGATTTCCATTTTATCCCCCTCGCCCTCCACCACTTCATGTACAGTTAATGCTTTCTTTGAGTGTGTGATGCCGAACATGTCTGTGAATGTAAAAATAGCCAGTCTGTTGTAATACTATCCTCAGCGAGAAAGTGCTGCGTTGTTAAATGCATCTTCTGAAAGCAGTGAAGAAGTGAATGTTGTGGTAGACAGTAGTGTAGGTGTGGTGCAAAGCAGAGGCTGGTGACATCACTGTCAGTGATGGGCCATACTGATACTCTGTGGTCAGTGCCAGCCAGTGTGTGTGGCTCTCGCTGCTGACCTGTGGAGGGCAAGACAGGGAGGGAGTGGGGAGGAATCAGCTCTGTGGCCTGTGTGTGTAGGGGGAGAGAAAGGTGGAAGCAGGCAGTGTGTGACATGTTGATGTTTACTTCGGTGCCATATGACCAGCCAAATGAATGCCTGCTTGCTTGCAGACCTGTGGAGGGATGACCCCTCCACCTCCCCACTTTTCCAGGCATTAGAGATGAGTACACTGACTGATGATGACTCCAAGTAGTTAGTCTGCTGTCGTGAAGTGTGTGTATGTGTATGTGTGCTAAGTCACAAGATGACACATTGAGTTTGTAGGATAACATTTGTTTAGAGATGACACGACCATAATTTCTGGCCATTATGGGTGCCTTTTTTCTGTTCTTTTTTTTTTTTTTTTTAGACTCTCAAATATCGGATTTCTGCTGTCAACACTTAGTGGTGTAAAGAAAATGTTTTAAAAATAAACCAGAGTACTTTCAGTTCTGTTTACCAGAATCACTGTTTAATTACACATACTTAACCGTGACCATCACTGATTCTACCCAAATCGCTGATTCTAAATTCTAAATTTAAGCCATTTCC
Organism: Babylonia areolata; assembly: GCF_041734735.1. Taxonomy (NCBI): domain Eukaryota; kingdom Metazoa; phylum Mollusca; class Gastropoda; order Neogastropoda; family Buccinidae; genus Babylonia; species Babylonia areolata. The sequence goes on along the minus strand of NC_134882.1, from coordinate 27,393,463 downwards.
TTGGATGTCTTTTCAGATCAGGAATTTAAGAACATCCCAACAGCTGTTGTTGCCATAAGGCCAGAAATTATGGTGCACTGAAAATGTGTGTGATTCAGAAAGGGAAGACGTAGAGTTGGCATATATTGACAAATCCAGCAGATAGTGTACAGGTAGTAGCTTGCGGTTGCTGCAGTAGTCACAGCACTGGCCTTTATCTTGTGACCCCCTGATGCCTGGTGAAGATCAGTGTGGATGTATATATTATTTCATCTAATCTGGAATGCATATTATGCTGACTTCGTGTTAGTGTGTATACTCCTTGAACTACACTTGTGTCTGTGATTGTTTAAAAAAAACAACAACAACAAATGATGGCAAGTTAGGCTAGTGGTGGACTGGGTGTGTGTGTGTGCGTGTGTCCACCTGAGATGTACATAAGTGATGACAATGTAGACAGACCACTGCACTGAATGCTGTACGCGCCTTGCTGTTGACGATGATGATAATGATGACCTATCTGTGGCTGCCAGAAGTTTCGGATGTGTGTAGAGAGATAGAGCTCAAACCCCAGCCACACACCCCTGTACATGTCAGCCCCTCCCCATAACCTCTCTCCTCATTTCATCATCATCATCAGTTCCACTTCCATGGAGAATGGTGGTGGATGGAGTGGGCACAAGTAAGAAGAAGAGCAGTGCTGGATGTGAGAGCCGATCAGTCCTGATCCTGATATTACTGATCAGTCCTGACGCTGATATTGTTTGCTGTACACACCAATATACTCCTCATGTATTGCTGCCTCCTGCTACAAAATGCAAGATAACACCAGCTACTTCCATTGGCGCCATCTTCTAAGTCCTCTTGGTTTTTGGTTCTTTTTTGTTGTTGTTGTTGTTAATGGTGATGATTTGTCTAGTCGCTCATCTGAAATTACTACTGGTTAGGGTTTGGGGCAGGATTAGCAGCAGAATGATATGGCCAATTTCAGTCACTGTGGGAATGAATATTGTTTTGATTTTTTTTTTTCTCTTTCAAAGTGATAATGGTGACATCATGATCATGAATGATTGTCTTCAGCTCCTGATAGAGATATGGGTGCAGGTAATAATCTGTTCGGATACCTCATCTGTTCTATGTTTGATTCTGTAAAGTTTACTTGCAATAACAATTCATTGATATCAATTGTTTACTTAATGATTTTATGATTTCACCTTGAAATAGATACCTCATTAAAGCACAATTTTGAAGGCTAAACTTTGAAAATTATCAAAATCTTGTGATACAGGGAATAATAGTCTTGTGATATGAGAAAGGCTAAAAAAAAAAAAAAAAAATCTGGTGTAGACAGGCAAAAGAAGACCATACTCTAACAGTGGACACAGCAGGTACATTCCTTTTCAGATAAAGCAGGCACAAGGGAATGAGTCCTGCTATTAATGTCAGGACCGGTGTAGAATGTGTGGGAATTATGCTTGGTTACTCAGAAACTTTGGACTATAACACACAACCTTTGAATGTACCAGCTTTCAGGCTACTGTAATTCAGTTCAATAGTGTCCGCAGTGGCTGTGTTATAGACTTGAAGGGTTAAAGAGTACACCAAAGTGTTCACATGATCAAGGTGCAGATTTATTGATGATGTTGAAAACCAGGACTTGAGTTGCACAAGCAATCTCAGCAGCACCAAGTTTGCTTTGTGTTAATAATTTTCCGAAGTGCTTGCTAATTTTGCAGGCTTCATAATTTTTTTTTTTTACAAAAGCAAACTTGGTGCTGCAAAGATCACTTGTACAACCCAGCCTAGCTTTCTTTTGGAAGTGTTGGTGTCAGTAGCCAGATTTCTTGTGATTTGCCATATGATTTTGTTTTGTTCTCAAAATTGGCTTCATTTTTATGGCATTGCATCTTGAGATTCTGTGGTTAAAATCTGCTGTCAAACTGGCTGCTTTGCTCTGTTGTCCTATTTTGTGGCGAATGCAGTACAACAGCCCAGGCCTTTGTTCTGGCACGGCCCTGCAATTATTCACTCCACAGCCAACAGCATACTGAATGGATTGCATGACTGGCTCAGCTCGAGGGCTTTTTAGTTCTGCCTCAGCTGCAAATTTGGCCAACACAGCATGACAGTTTGACAGTCGTGTGAAATTTCAAGAAGCTGGAGATAAGTTTGAAATACAAAGAACATTGAAGGCATTTAATGCCAAGTCCTGCAGTTCTCCTTGGAATGTTATTGTTTCTGTTGAGAAGTTAGGAGGACCCTGTTTTAATATCTAGTTGGTTAATTAATTAAGCAGGCGCCAAGAAAAAAGAAAGTTGAAACCAGGAGGATATCAGCTCATTTTTATCCATCCACTCCACAAAACAGACAATAAATGTATTTGATAATTAAACATTCTGCAACATGTTTTGTGATTTGTGTTGTAAATTGAAAAGTGCATGATTAATATGTGCAACTGCTGCAGGGAGGCTGTTGTGGTTAACACACTTAATCTGACTGATTAGACCTTGACAGAAATCGAGTTCAATTTAGTTCTCACCAACTACCAAGTCCTTCTGACATAACAGTGCATGATTTAAATGTTCAACTGCTGCAGATTATTATTGTTATTTTTGTTTAATCAATCAGAAAAAAAAGAGCACTCCTCTCTCCCAAAGTGACAGGAACTTACGAACACAAAAGGACAGGAGAGGCCTCATGTCAAGTTACATTGGGGTCCCCATCTTTCACTTCTCACCTGCAGCCCACTTCCTTCAGGTAGGAAGGCAGACTCCAGGGGATTCTTCCCCACCCCCTACACACCCCACCCCACACACCCACTCCTTCCTGTTCTCTCCTCCCTAGCCAAATTTGTAAACGTTTCCTTCATCCCCTGCTGGAGTCATGGAAGAAGAGAACTGCCCACAAGAAGTCTACAAACTGAATGAACATATCAATATGCAGGTTTCCCTGGCAAAATTCTGCAGAAAAATCAACGTTGATAGAACATTATACACATAAAAGGTGGCGCTGCACTGGTGACATATTCTCCCCATGGAGAGCAGCCCAAATTTCATACAGAGAAATATGTTGCAACTAACAGTTATATATCTGCATGGCAGATTACAATCTACCCAAACCTCTAGGTGCCCTTGTCTAGTGTCTACAACACTTTCCACAAATTCAGTGCTGAATCATTTGAAGACAGCAAAATGACCAAGTTGCCACATAAACATCCCAATACACTCTGTGTTTCCCCACAGTAAACAGTGTAGACTGGAGAGGAAGACAGCTGTGGAGGAACACCATCTTCTGTCATGTTCGTAGACATACCTGGTTCCATCATGTGTCGAAAAGTTACAGAATACTCGCGTCTCACTCTCGCACACACACGCACACACACACACACACAGAGTTTTCAAGTACACAAGGTTTCCGAGTTATTCATCATATTCACAGTAATGGTATAAAGTACAGTTACAAAATGATTTGTACATCACCAACAGCAGAGTCAATTCAGTACAGACACTGCACAATACAGCGCAGTGATCAGAATGCACTGCTGTGTGTAGCTGAACCGTACACTTGCATAAAAAAAACAAAAACCTGGAGCTATATATATGCACAGGTACAAAATAATAGTTTTGTTTGTAACTTAACTGTACAATCACAATACACCTGAATGATCCTACTGTTCTGTGTTGGTGATTACATGCATGGTCAAAGATGGTCCACACACAACTTTTGCTCCTGCAAAGAAAATTCCCATCCCCCTTGCCTTCACATGCTCTCACATCTTGATTGCTGCATTGTATGGTGTTTTGAGAGCAGAGGATCATTACACTTCTACATCTACAGCTGCTCATGTGTCTACCTTCAGTTATTCACCATTACTCTCTCGCCTCACTTTCTTCCACTGAGGCTCCAAGTGGTGTAAATAAAATTTGTAAAATACTGATATATGAAATTCCTGAAGGCAATCTCATGAGCATCTGATTCAAAACCAAGTCACTGAGGCGCCTGGCACTTCAATCATTCAGAGAGATACTCATCAGGATTCCCAGCAAGCAAAACAAGACACAGATAAAGACTTGAAGACGCAATAGATGATACAAAGTTGGTTTTGAGATTCCCACTGATTCTGATCCAAAAGGGAAGGGGGGAGGAGAAGAAGGAAAAGAAATGGTCTGCAAGGCACATGCCACAACTGTTGACACTACAAACAGCTATCACAACTGTTGAATATATATATGACTGGTTTTGCCATTTCTTTTACTCTGGCCCAGATCAAGGCAGATAACTGTCAAAATGAACCCCTGCATTCTACAATGAAAATATCAAAGGCTGCTTTCAGAAGTTAAGTTGTGGAAGCCCCTTCCAGTTGTTTACTGCTGACAGATCTATCCAGTTTCTAAGACTATGTTAACCTCCTAAGTCGGATTCTTTCCAAAGACTAAATCATACCAAACTGCTCAATAACTTCATGAAGAAGAATCAACATTGTAAAGCAACAAAAAAGTTCCTCAACTGCAAATCTGTGTTATCCATGTTCACAGATCTTCATTGCAGATATTGGTTCTAAATGACTTCTTACAAAATGACTGATAAATAACTGAATCAATTAAAAATATGTGATGGGGCTAGACTGCTGAAAATTAACAAAATAAAGGGACTACCACTAAGCTAAAATAAGATATTACCTTGTTAAACAAATGAAGCAAGCGACAACTTCCTTATCTCAATGGAGCTGAAGATGAACAAGTTGAGCTGATTCACAACAATGACTACTACAATAAGAAAACCAGACTGATGCTCCATGTTGTCTTTGGACTGAATTTGTTTCTGCTGATTCAAACCTGGATTCAGTCAGTAGAACTCAATGTCTTGGTGATCTCAGTTCAAATGTCTGCTGCCTATGTGCTGGAAATATTGCTGACAAATCTTCCTCCGTGATCACACAGACACATCCTTTACACCTGTTGGACCAGAAAAATAACTACAGCATTTTAAGCAAGGCGCAAAATGAAACCAAAAAACAAAATGATCAAATCAATACATCAAACTAGCAACAACAATCATGAAATGAGTACAAACTACCTGATTAAAAAAAAAAAAAACACGCACAAAAATGACCAGACTAATTATTAAACAAACTCATAACCAGACTAGGAACAAACAAAATCCCTATCTCAAGACAAAAAAGCAAAAACACAAATAAGCATCAACACCAATGTGAATGATCCGAAATCAATCTAAAAACCAACAACAAATATAAAAAAAACATCCATAGATAGACAAACATATAGAGGACTACAACTACTGTATGACGGCAAAATGACAACACCAAATGGCAGTGGTCAAGCATCGGACTCCTGGGATCAACACATATACATGTAGGATTCTAAGTTCTCACAATGATTATCTTGTGCTGTATATCATGCACTTCCTTCTCAACACCTACACACAACATACACCAGGAACCGAAAAAAAAAGGGGCGGGGGGGACTTTATTAAGTTGTAATACTGTTTTATCTAGTGTTCCCTGATCAATTACTGGCTTCCAGGGAAACCAACTGGGAGAGGGATAATATGAACTCTGAATAACATCCTCTTCTGCACATGAATGGAAAAAAAACCTTATCATGTTCTTCTAAAACAAACAAACAAGAACAAAAAAACAGCATGCACTGATTATAATTTAATTAATTTTCCCCATCATAATTCCATTACTTCTGTCAGTTCTGCATCACTAGTTGCAACCCACATACACTTGGTGAGCAGTTTTTATGTGTGTGTGTGTGTGTGTGTGTGTGTGTGTGTCTGTCTGTCTGTTTTTTACCATGCCACTGAAGCAGCTGTACTCATTCTCAAGGCAAAGTATTTGCTGGGTGTCTTAGTGTTTCCATAACTCAAACATTTTCAGAACCTTTAAGATCAATGTGAATGAGCATTACACGTTCTCCCATGCTTCAACATATTAAGGGGAGTGCGGCAACAGCCAAGTCTGCACATGCCTCTGAACTAGGAGAAGACGATATCACCACTCTTCACAAACCTGATGTTTACAAGACCTCATCACTTTAAGGCAAACATCTGTCTGTCTGCCCCCCATCTCTCCCTGTCTTACACACACACACACACACACAGAGTTAATATTAAAAAAATACTCAAACATGTGATAAACTATCAACACAGGATGAGTAAAATATGATTTAACTATTTAAAAAAATGTCCTGTACTTCCAAAGCACAATGCAGGAAATGATTTAAATATGATGGTAATGAATATATACACATCAACAAAGACCATGATCTACTGATTATTATTATGCTCAGTCAGTGACTTAGGCAAAAGCGGCAGTAAACCTTTCACATACAGCTGAACATTCAAAGATATATGTCTCACAAAAATTATACAGCTCACAGGTATTCATAATAACGTACAGGACGAAAGTCATCAATGCAAGAAAATTCGGTCACAAAGTACTCACATCTAGCGCATCATCAACTGGGAGGAAGATTCTGGAAATAATACAGCAACATTGAACACCAGTTCCAACAGAACAGCAAAACTGTTGATTTGTCAACACTGACTAGAGTCTGGTCATTTTACAACTAATACAAGCTGTTAATACAAAACTGCATGCCTCAGAACAAAATATCAGTGGCATACAATCATTATAGATAAAACTTTTTCTCTCTCTTTTTTTTTTTTAATGAGAGAGGTCCTGACATGATGTCAAGCTGTGTTTTAAGGTTCAAATTAACAACAGTGAAATTCCAATTACACAACATGTTTGCTCTAATTCTAGGAACGAAGCAATATAACTCATAATGCACTCAGATCTCTAGCAGATCTCTTTCTTTGTTCTAATCAATTTAGATGATAAATTAATTTAGATCATTGTAGATGATCAACTTCTTTGTTTAGATCAATGTTGATGCTCAATTTTCTTTGTTCAGATCTATGCAGTATATCTAATGTTTCCGTTCATAGACTGAGGTTATTTATATATTTTTCATATTCATAGACACAGCAGAGAGTTTGTTTCTTTTCTTTAATATAAAAAACCAGCTTTTTATAGTAAAAAAAAAAAAGACATCTCAAATCAGAGATACCCAATGTGTATACTACAGGAGGGAGAGACTCAAAACGAACACCCCCCACACCCCACAACCCTATAACTTGTGAAAACCTTGACTGACACAATGCGAGAACTGTACCAGCAGAGAAGACAATGCACCTCCTGTTGTGTGTGACCAGAGCATTGTGCAGCCATGGCTCAAGTTTTGTTCCAAGGCCTGTTCAGCACCGAATCGCAGGGAGTATTTTTTCCAGTGCATACTGTATGCATTGCATCCATCAGTAGGGACAAACAAGGCACACATGACTGTTGCACATTCATGGGGTACGTATATGTCACATGATCAGCACACACACACACAAACATTATTTTGCCCTGAGAATAACTTTGTGGGGCTACAGCCAGCACCTCACAATACGTCCAACATGATCCTCCCTCACAATAACGCACAGTTAAGTACATCAGCATTCTCCAAAATTACAAATATAATTTGTGTATTCATATAGTAATAACTATTCACATGCATTGTATTCATTCCAACCTTTAGTTATATATATATACATATATATTGTATATGTCATATGCATGACAAGTAAAAAGCAATAATTCTTTCCATGAAATTTACAACTGCACACAGGACACACACTACAAGTACAAATACGACTTTTTCTCAAGGAAAAAAAAAGAAGCAAGATTCTTTTGTAACACCAGTGTTTTTTTCTCTGTCATCTAATCATAGTTAACAGGGTTGTTTTTTCTTTACTTGTTGATCTATATACTTACATGAAGCATCATTCCATTCCTAACTGTTGATCAACAGGTAAAGACAACTCACTCACTCTCCTGTCCTGGCCTGATTCTTCAAGAACAAACCCCGATTCAGCTTCTCCCTAATTTTCGCATACTTTGCACACTCAGAAATGTGACTGTATGATGTATCCAAACACAACTCCACGCAGTCCAGGAAGCACCGACAAAACACCAGACAAAACCGAATCCTTCTCCACACGAAGTGAGTCCAAAGCACTCAGCTGTGTCTGCTTCCTGATGGTTATCTCTTGGTAACTGTGGAGGATGATTCTTTTTGTGCCCTCATCAGTGGACACTCTTGCAGCTTCCGAGCACACGTTTGGCCGCAGGTGGTGCATGTATAGATGAGTTGCTTTTGTTTGTTTGTTTGTTTTTTTGTTTTTATTATTTTATTTTTTGAGAGTGCACAAACTAACCTGAACATGACAGTGATAAGAAACTCTAGGGAGAGCTGGACAGTACAAGGTCTTCAGAGAAGGAGCCCCCCTCAGTCAAGTGTTTCGGCCCTGAACTCCTTACACTCAAGAGGGGCGGGCCACGCTCAGGTCATGACTCCTGGATGCCCTTGTATTGCCGCCTATTGCAGTGGAACAGTAGTTGCTCATCGACAATCCTGCTCTACACGGTGTTGTTATTGTGTCAATGTGTATCCTCCATTCCCCAAAAAGATTACATTCATTTGCATCTTGACAACCAGTTTGTAACCATCCGGCTGTACCTGACCAGAAAAAGGACTCCCAGAAAGGCTGGTGCAGCTCCAGAGAAACTACTGTGACATTTATCATTCACACAATAAACAATATTCTATATTTCTGGCCAAGTTACCTTTGGTTTCATATGATCTTCAGTGCACAGTAATTGGATTCTTATTTATTTATCTATTAATAATTCATTTTTTTTAAATATATACCTGCGATGTAAACGACAAATTTGGAGAGTTCAAGATGTAATTCTGTGAAACTTCTCTCTCACTGAAGAAGTAAAAAATCATCCACATTACAGTTTTTGTTTTGTTTTGTTTGATGTGTGAAAGATTAATTTTCTGTCGGTGTTATTTTCAGTAACTGGGCTTCTTTGGAGAATAAAAGCATGTGAAAGTCTGCTTACTTAAGCACAGTTAGCTGACAACATACTGTTCCATTAATTTAAAAGGTGATTTTAAAATCTATTCTATAACAGACTTTACACTGAATAATGGCTTCTTTTTTTTCATGTTCCCCAACTTGATAAATATTGACCTAAAAAAGATCATTTTCATGTATTCAATCAATACTGTCAAACCATCCACAAAATCTTATGCACATAATAAAACATCTGCAGCATCTGTTACATCTCATTCATATTAACATCACACTGTTCTCTTCCAGAAAATGAAACAAAAAATGAAGTAACGATTTTTGTCAATAACCTTAAAGTCTTGGTTGTTATTTATTATCTGACATATGTGTGTTCTGTTTTTGTTTCAGCAAACATTTACCTTTGAATTACTCCTCCATTTACATCAGCCTGATTCAGCCACTGGGCCACACAGTTTACATCCAGTTACACCAAAACACCCCAGATGCTAAGTTTCGTGAAACACTTGTCATTGGGACTTGTAATAAACGTATGGACCTGTTCATCAATCTATAAAACTATAAATCTATAAAACTTTCAATGCCATTAAAACAAATATGTTGAACTCATATATTCTATGACAACAACAGTGCATCAGACAGTTCAAATTCCCTTTCTTTCTCTCACACATAGCTGCTTGTTCTGTGGGTTTTCCTCTCTCTGGTCAGTGACAGACTTGGCAGTGAAGACATATTCTATTTTATTCTATTCTCTGTCCTAATCACCCACTGCTTTGCTGGTCCTTAAACCAACAGGCACCTGAACACTGCACTCTGTGTTAATTCAGATATGCTATAACCCAAAGGCACTTGAATAAGCAAGTACTCCTGTTTTGCTGTTTCCAAACTCAACAGGCACCTAAAAGAAGTATAAAATGTGTTGCTGTTTTTTTCACAGCCACTTGTTTAATAAATCCAGCCTGCTGCTGTGTGTGTTGTGGACTGAAATCCATGCATGCTGGAATCCATGCACTGAAAGGACAAGAGTGCTGGGTAGCTGTGAGCCTGTGACAGGCACTCTCCTGTTGGTCTCACCCCGCCCAGCAAACCTCTCATCTTCAGTCACAGAAACACACAGCCACCTGTAAACACACTTCATGCTGCCAGACACGGCACAGCCCCACACGCCCTGTCTTGCCCATGTCACACTCCCACCACTGTCTGGTGACTTCTGCAACACATTCATGGGCTGTGACAGTGTGACGCTCCAAGCCCCTCTCTCACACACACACTCCCACCACTGTCTGGTGACTTCTGCAACACATTCATGGGCTGTGACAGTGTGACGCTCCAAGCCCCTCTCTCACACACACACTCACACCACTGTCTGGTGACTTCTGCAACACATTCATGGGCTGTGACAGTGTGACGCTCCAAGCCCCTCTCTCACACACACACTCCCACCACTGTCTGGTGACTTCTGCAACACATTCATGGGCTGTGACAGTGTGACGCTCCAAGCCCCTCTCTCTCACACACACTCACACACTGTACACACTGGGCAGTGGTGGAGGTGGTGCTATCTTCAGAAAGACTGACATGACAGGGCAGGACAAGTGCACACTCTCCCTGTCTTCAGGAAGCTGGCCACCGGCACCCAGAAAAGAACCACGACGCCGAAGGCAGTCCACCCTGCACAGAAAGTGGTTCACCATTCACCTACACAGGCAGCTCTTGCTGATCCCCCTCCTCCACCACCATGCGATAGTCCGGCGGGGGGTAGTTGTTGAAGTGGTAGTCTGAAAACACCGTGTCCGGGGGAAGGCTGCTGAACACCGAGTCCCTCAAGTCCTTCTCCTCCACCACCCCCTCACCCCCCTCCGCCACCTCCGGTCCCCCCGCGCTGCTGGCAGCACCGGCGGCTGCCTCATAGGCCTTGGGCAGGAGGTATCCAGCATGGTCACTGGGGGAGGTCCCCGGGGCGTAGCTGCTGGAGTGGCCGCTGTCACTGTCATCAGGCTGGTGGACCTCTGCCCGCGTCTGCACCTCCCGCCTCGGGGGGGAGTCAGGCTTCACAAAGCCCGGAGCCATCTCCTCCGGCACTGAGCTCCGTCGGGACCTGGCAGCCTCCCCGTCCCCCGGCACTGAGCCGGGCCTCACCCTGGGCGCTTCCTCATCTGGCACGGAGCTGCGTCTCTCCCCTGCAGTGCTGGTGGACAGCAGGGGCTGCATCTCCATGTCTGACCCTCTCTCCCGGGGAAAGTTGCGCTGGTTGATGTAGTGTGGCTTCCCTCCACCCCCTTCCTCTGGCACGGCGGGCAGGGTGGTGGTGGGGGAGGTGGGGGAGGCGGGGGTCTGGTCGGAGGAGGTGGACATGCGCAGGTAGCCGTCAGCATCCAGGGCTGGGTCCACGCCCCCCTCTCCTTCATCCTCCAGCTTCAGGTAGGGAGAGCTCAGATCCAGGTAATACTACAATATACAGACACACATTCAGGTAATACTACAACATACAGACATAAGTAATACAGCAACACACAGACACAGGTAATACTACAACATACAGACACAGGTAATACTACAACACACAGACACAGGTAATACTACAACACACAGACACAGGTAATACTGCAACACACAGACACAGGTAATACTGCAACATTCAGACACAGGTAATACTACAACATACAGACACAGGTAATACTACAACACACAGACACAGGTAATACTACAACACACAGACACAGGTAATACTACAACACACAGACACAGGTAATACTGCAACACACAGACACAGGTAATACTGCAACATTCAGACACAGGTAATACTACAACACACAGACATACTGCAACACACAGACACAGGTAATACTACAACACACAGACATACTGCAACACACAGACACAGGTAATACTGCAACATTCAGACACAGGTAATACTACAACACACAGACATACTGCAACACACAGACACAGGTAATACTACAACACACAGACATACTGCAACACACAGACACAGGTAATACTGCAACACACAGACACAGGTAATACTGCAACATTCAGACACAGGTAATACTGCAACATTCAGACACAGGTAATACTGCAACAGACAGACACAGGTAATACTGCCACATTGACAGGCACAGGTAATACTGCAACATACAGACACAGGTAATACTGCAACATACAGACAGATCCAGGTAATACTGCAACAGACAGACACAGGTAATACTGCAACAGACAGACACAGGTAATAATGCAACATTGACAGGCACAGGTAATACTATAACATACAGACAGATCCAGGTAATACTGCAACAGACAGGCACAGGTAATACTGCAACAGACAGACACAGGTAATAATGCAACATTGACAGGCACAGGTAATACTATAACATACAGACAGATCCAGGTAATACTGCAACAGACAGGCACAGGTAATACTGCAACATTCAGACACAGGTAATATTGCAACAGACAGACACAGGTAATACTGCAACAGACAGACACAGGTAATACTGCAACAGACAAGACAGGTCCAGGTAATACTGTAACAGACAGACACATGTAATACTGCAACAGACAGACAGGTCCAGGTAATACTGCAACAGACAGACATAGGTAATACTGCAACATACGGACAGGTCCAGGTAATACTGCAACAGACAGACACAGGTAATACAGACACAGGTAATACTGCAACAGACAGACACAGGTCCAGGTAAATACTGCAACATAACTTTTGAAAGTAAGAAAACAAAACAAAAAACAATTGCCGACTGGGAAGAAAAAAGGTGCCACTACATTGTGGCAATGTGCTCTTCCCAGGGACAGCAACCCAAATTTCACATGGGGAAAATTCAAATCTGATGTCACAAAAAAACATGATTCAATATAATACAATCCCTCACACACTGACCTGAGGTATTAGCCCCATCATGTTCATGTGGACGAGAGTTGGAGGGGCGGGGAGGGATGTGGACATTGAAATTAAACCTAACCTGTTCACTGTGATCATATCTTCAAAGGAACTGAAGGTCTGCCAGACCACAGTGAAAAAAAACGCGTACTGAAGCGGTATGGGCACATCTCATGATCAGCAGGGCATGCCAAGACAGTCCTGCACGGCACTGTGCAAGGACGGAGAAGGAAAGCAGGCAGAAAAAGACAAGGTTGGACAAAAAGACGAGGCTGGACAAAAAGACAAGGTTGGACAAAATCTCAGAAAATGAGAACAGGTCAGACACTGGTTGACGTCTTGAAAAAGACAACGAAGAGAGACAGGAACAGAGGGAACTGGACGGCAGGTCATCAGTGGTGTCCCTTCTGTGGGAGACTGTGTGGTTCGTCCGTCGGGATCAACGAGGACCATCTAGTCATCCTGGGGGTGGTTGGGTTGGGCTCTGTGGGTGCGCAGATGACTGGTCAGGCCAATCTGCGCCCGGAAGGTTCTGACGCAGTGTGGACAGGGGATGGTGGCGGCTGTCGGGGACTTGCTGGCACTGCTTTTCCTGGCCTGTCTGCATTGCTCTGCAGCAGTGGTTCTGTTGGCCTCACAGGATTTGGCGCCTTTGTGGACAGCTGAATGCCACTTTGGTCTGTCCATTGCATTCAGCTCCCGCGTGTCATGGCTGATGTTGAAGGCCTTCAGAGAAGCTTTCAGAGTGTCTTTGAAGCACTTCTTTTGGCCTCCATGGGAGCGCTTGGCATGTTGGAGTTCGCCGTACTACAGGATAAAAGAAGATGACCAGCGAAATAGCTGAGTGGTTAAAGCGTTGGACTTTCAATCTGAGGGTCCGGGTCCCGGGTTCGAATCACTGTAATGGCACCTGGAGGGTAAGGAGTGAAGATTTTTCTGATCCCCATATGTGCACCTGCTAGTGTCTGAACACCCTTCATATGTATACTCACGCAGAAGATCAAATACACATATAAAGATCCTGTAATCCATGTCAGCATTCAGTGGGTTACAGAAACAAGAACATACCCAACATGCACACCCTCAAAAATAGTATGGCTGCCCACATGGCGGGGTAAATAAACAAAACAGTCATGCATATAAAACGCTACATGTCTGTCTGAGTGTGTATGTGTGAGTGCCTGATATCTGACTGAATGACACAGGAAACGAATGATGAGCGCACAATGTCAGCCGTCAGTTGGATCTACCCAGGTAGACAGCCTGTTGCGCAAATGACCCCGACTTTGTATGGTGGTGCTTAGAGCTTGGTCTCTGACTGAGGATAGGCGCTGTATAAGTATCCATATCATTCATCATCATTCAAGAAAAAAGAGAAGGTGTTGCTGATGGCTGACCTGCTTGACGTTGGCCTCCAGGAAGTCTCCCATGATGGACACCAGCTGACTGAAGGACGGCCGCTTCTCTGGCTCCGGGTCCCATGTCTGCTGCATCACTTTGTACCTGGCAACACACCACCCCCATCCCTTCACCAGGTGTACACACTGCACATAACACAGCCCTACAGGTACAACACACCACCCCCACCCCTTCACAAGGTGCACACACTGCACACAGTACAGCCCTACAGGTACAACACACCACACCCACCCCTTAACAAGGTGTACACACTGCACACAGCACAGCCCTACAGGTACAACACACCACACCCACCCCTTAACAAGGTGTACACACTGCACACAGCACAGCCCTACAGGTACAACACACCACACCCACCCCTTAACAAGGTGTACACACTGCACACAGCACAGCCCTACAGGTACAACACACCACCACCCCCACCCCTTCACCAGGTGTACACACTGCACATAACACAGCCCTATAGGTACAACACACCACTACCACCCCTTCACAAGGTGCACACACTGCACATAGCACAGCCCTACAGGTACAACACACCACCACCACCACCCCTTCACCAGGTGTACACACTGCACATAACACAGCCCTACAGGTACAACACACCACCACCACCCCTTCACAAGGTGCACACACTGCACACAGCACATCCCTACAGGTACAACACACCACCACCACCACCCCTTCACCAGGTGTACACACTGCACATAACACAGCCCTACAGGTACAAAACACCACCACCACCACCCCTTCACCAGGTGTACACACTGCACATAACACATCCCTACAGGTACAACACACCACCACCACCACCCCTTCACAAGGTGTACACACTGCACATAACACAGCCCTACAGGTACAACACACCACCACCACCCCTTCACAAGGTGCACACACTGCACATAACACAGCCCTACAGGTACAACACACCACCACCACCCCTTCACCAGGTGTACACACTGCACATAACACAGCCCTACAGGTACAACACACCACCCCCACCCCTTCACCAGGTGTACACACTGTACATAACACATCCCTACAGGTACAACACACCACCACCACCACCCCTTCACCAGGTGTACACACTGCACATAACACAGCCCTACAGGTACAACACACCACCACCACCCCTTCACCAGGTGTACACACTGCACATAACACATCCCTACAGGTACAACACACCCCCACCCCTTCACCAGGTGTACACACTGCACATAACACATCCATACAGGTACAACACACCACCACCCCTTCACCAGGTGTACACACTGCACATAACACATCCCTACAGGTACAACACACCACCACCACCCCTTCACCAGGTGTACACACTGCACATAACACATCCATACAGGTACAACACACCACCACCCCTTCACCAGGTGTACACACTGCACATAACACATCCATACAGGTACAACACACCACCACCACCACCCCTTCACCAGGTGTACACACTGCACATAACACAGCCCTACAGGTACAACACACCACCACCACCACCCCTTCACCAGGTGTACACACTGCACATAACACATCCCTACAGGTACAACACACCACCACCCCTTCACCAGGTGTACACACTGCACATAACACATCCCTACTGGTACAACACACCACCACCACCACCCCTTCACCAGGTGTACACACTGCACATAACACAGCCCTACAGGTACAACACACCACCACCACCACCCCTTCACCAGGTGTACACACTGCACATAACACAGCCCTACAGGTACAACACACCACCACCACCACCCCTTCACCAGGTGTACACACTGCACATAACACAGCCCTACAGGTACAACACACCACCACCACCACCACCACCCCTTCACCAGGTGTACACACTGCACATAACACAGCCCTACAGGTACAACACACCACCACCACCACCACCCCTTCACCAGGTGTACACACTGCACATAACACAGCCCTACAGGTACAACACACCACCACCACCACCCCTTCACCAGGTGTACACACTGCACATAACACAGCCCTACAGGTACAACACACCACCACAACCACCCCTTCACCAGGTGTACACACTGCACATAACACAGTCCTACAGGTACAACACACCACCACCACCACCCCTTCACCAGGTGTACACACTGCACATAACACAGCCCTACAGGTACAACACACCACCACCACCACCCCTTCACCAGGTGTACACACTGCACATAACACATCCCTACAGGTACAACACACCACCACCACCACCCCTTCACCAGGTGTACACACTGCACATAACACATCCCTACAGGTACAACACACCACCACCACCACCCCTTCACCAGGTGTACACACTGCACATAACACAGTCCTACAGGTACAACACACCACCACCACCACCCCTTCACCAGGTGTACACACTGCACATAACACAGCCCTACAGGTACAACACACCACCACCACCACCCCTTCACCAGGTGTACACACTGCACATAACACAGCCCTACAGGTACAACACACCACCACCACCACCCCTTCACCAGGTGTACACACTGCACATAACACAGCCCTACAGGTACAACACACCACCACCACCACCCCTTCACCAGGTGTACACACTGTACATAACACATCCCTACAGGTACAACACACCACCACAACCACCCCTTCACCAGGTGCACACACTGCACATAACACAGCCCTACAGGTACAACACACCACCACCACCACCCCTTCACCAGGTGCACACACTGCACATAACACAGCCCTACAGGTACAACACACCACCACCACCACCCCTTCACCAGGTGTACACACTGCACATAGCACAGCCCTACAGGTACAACACACCACCACCACCCCTTCACCAGGTGTACACACTGCACATAACACAGCCCTACAGGTACAACACACCACCACCACCCCTTCACCAGGTGTACACACTGCACATAACACAGCCCTACAGGTACAACACACCACCACCCCTTAACCAGGTGTACACACTGTACATAACACAGTCCTACAGGTACAACACACCACCACCGCCACCCCTTCACCAGGTGTACACACTGCACATAACACATCCCTACAGGTACAACACACCACCACCACCACCCCTTCACCAGGTGTACACACTGCACATAACACAGCCCTACAGGTACAACACACCACCACCACCACCCCTTCACCAGGTGTACACATTGCACATAACACAGCCCTACAGGTACAACACACCACCACAACCACCCCTTCACCAGGTGTACACACTGCACATAACACAGCCCTACAGGTACAACACACCACTACCACCCCTTCACAAGGTGTACACACTGCACATAACACAGCCCTACAGGTACAACACACCACCCCCACCCCTTCACCAGGTGCACACACTGCACACAGCACATCCCTACAGGTACAACACACCACCACCCCCACCCCTTCACCAGGTGTACACACTGCACATAACACAGCCCTACAGGTACAACACACCACCACCACCACCCCTTCACCAGGTGTACACACTGCACATAACACAGTCCTACAGGTACAACACACCACCACCACCCCTTCACCAGGTGTACACACTGCACATAACACAGCCCTACAGGTACAACACACCACCCCCACCCCTTCACCAGGTGTACACACTGCACATAACACAGCCCTACAGGTACAACACACCACACCCACCCCTTAACAAGGTGCACACACTGCACATAACACATCCCTACAGGTACAACACACCACCACCACCCCTTCACCAGGTGTACACACTGCACATAACACAGCCCTACAGGTACAACACACCACCACCACCCCTTCACCAGGTGTACACACTGCACATAACACAGCCCTACAGGTACAACACACCACCACCCCTTCACCAGGTGTACACACTGCACATAGCACATCCCTACAGGTACAACACACCACCACCACCCCTTCATCAGGTGTACACACTGCACATAACACAGTCCTACAGGTACAACACACCACCACCACCACCCCTTCACCAGGTGTACACACTGCACATAACACAGTCCTACAGGTACAACACACCACCACCACCACCCCTTCACCAGGTGTACACACTGCACATAACACAGCCCTACAGGTACAACACACCACCACCACCACCCCTTCACCAGGTGTACACACTGCACATAGCACAGCCCTACAGGTACAACACACCACCACCACCACCCCTTCACCAGGTGTACACACTGCACATAACACATCCCTACAGGTACAACACACCACCACCCCCACCCCTTCACCAGGTGTACACACTGCACATAGCACATCCCTACAGGTACAACACACCACCACCACCCCTTCACCAGGTGTACACACTGCACATAACACAGCCCTACAGGTACAACACACCACCCCCACCCCTTCACCAGGTGTACACACTGCACATAACACATCCCTACAGGTACAACACACCACCACCACCACCCCTTCACCAGGTGTACACACTGCACATAACACATCCCTACAGGTACAACACACCACCACCACCCCTTCACCAGGTGTACACACTGCACATAACACAGCCCTACAGGTACAACACACCACCACCCCCACCCCTTCACCAGGTGTACACACTGCACATAACACAGTCCTACAGGTACAACACACCACCACCACCACCCCTTCACCAGGTGTACACACTGCACATAACACAGCCCTACAGGTACAACACACCACCACCCCTTCACCAGGTGTACACACTGCACATAACACAGCCCTACAGGTACAACACACCACCACCACCCCTTCACCAGGTGTACACACTGCACATAACACAGCCCTACAGGTACAACACACCACCACCCCCACCCCTTCACCAGGTGTACACACTGCACATAACACAGTCCTACAGGTACAACACACCACCACCACCACCCCTTCACCAGGTGTACACACTGCACATAACACAGCCCTACAGGTACAACACACCACCACCACCACCCCTTCACCAGGTGTACACACTGTACATAACACAGCCCTACAGTCTGTCTGTCTGTGTCTGTGTGTTAGTGCGTTTCTCTGTTTCTGCATATGCGTGCATGCATACGTGTATTTGGCTGTTTTTGAGTGTGGGTGGTGTCAGAGCACGAACTGAGTATATGAAAAGTATATAGCAGATCAAGTTGCATTACTCAACATTATGCGCTGTATAAAGACACTTTGTAATCATCACAGCTATAAGCTTTTAAGCATTACACAAGATGATAGGCTATTTCAAAATGATTCATGATTCACTGATTGTCAGTATCATCAGCTATGACTCACATGTCGTCCGAGGCAAACTTGGGTTTGTCCATGTGATAACCTGACTTCAGCAGTCCAATGAACTTCTCGTTGATCTCCACACCTGGGTATGGGTTCCCTCCTGCAGTGCATCACACACACAGTGCATCAGTCAGCACAACTACAACAACAATAATGAATGGTCAGTGATAATAACAATTTGATAACATTGTTACAGTTAAGAAAAAAAGCAACTTAGTTTCATTTCTTCTCTGTGTTTCTACCTGTCAGACTGAGAGTCTCTTTCTCTCTTTTCTGTCTATGTGCAATGTATATTTATGAAGCACGCAAGAGGCTACGCACTGCAGTCTCTTAATATTCATTTGTAGAGCTTATGTATGGGTTAACTGTTACCTTTGTTAGTGAGAATATGTATAATGTTCTTTTGTATTTGCCCCTTCAGTATGGGGCCAAGGGCTTATTCTGAATGGACGTTCATGATAAAAAAAACAATAACAACACTCAAGTGGAGTGATGGCCTAGAGGTAACGCGTCCGCCTAGGAAGCGAGACAATCTGAGCGCGCTGGTTCGAATCACGGCTCAGCCGCCGATATTTTCTCCCCCTCCACTAGACCTGGAGTGGTGGTCTGGACGCTAGTCATTCAGATGAGACAATAAACCGAGGTCCTGTGTGCAGCATGCACTTAGCACACGTAAAAGAACCCACGGCAACAAAAGGGTTGTTCCTGGCAAAATTATGTAGAAAAATCCACTTCGATAGGAAAAATAAATAAAACTGCACGCAGGAAAAAATACAAAAAAATGGGTGGCACTGTAGTGTAGCAACGCGCTCTCCCTGGGGAGAGCAGCCCAAATTTCACACATAGAAATCTGTTGTGATAAAAAGAAATACAAATACAAATAGTAAACAATAGTAAAATGGTGTTATGCAACCCTAGTCTTTTCTATGAGATCAGGACCCATTAAAACTCAGTCATCTTTCATTTCACTGACGTCATCATACCCATCCACCCCAACCCCCACCCACACAGTGGAGTCTGTCTGACCCGAGTCTGATTTTAAAAAAAAAAAAAGACAAGAAAAAAAAAGACTGATGTCAAACAGTCCTGCACACACATGCAAGCACTCACACACAACACAGACATGTGCATACACACCTTCACACACACACACACACACACACACCCACTCCCTCTCTCACACCTACACACACACACACACTCCCTCTCTCACACCTACACACACACACACTCCCTCTCTCACACCTACACACACACACACACACACTCCCTCTCTCACACCTACACACACACACACTCCCTCTCTCACACCTACACACACACACACACACACACTCCCTCTCTCACACCTACACACACACACACACACACACACACACCCTCTCTCACACCTACACACACACACACACACACACACACACACACACACTCCCTCTCTCACACCTACACACACACACACACACACACCCTCTCTCACACCTACACACACACACACACACACTCCCTCTCTCACACCTACACACACACACACACACACACTCCCTCTCTCACACCTACACACACACACACACACACACACCCTCTCTCACACCTACACACACACACACACACACACACACTCCCTCTCTCACACCTACACACACACACACACACACTCCCTCTCTCACACCTACACACACACACACACACACACACTCCTCTCTCACACCTACACACACACACACACACACACACTCCCTCTCTCACACCTACACACACACACACACACACCCTCTCTCACACCTACACACACACACACACACACACACACACACTCCCTCTCTCACACCTACACACACACACACACACACACACTCCCTCTCTCACACCTACACACACACACACACACACACTCCCTCTCTCACACCTACACACACACACACACACACACACCAACCTAGTGAGAAGAGCTCCCAAAGCAGGATGCCGTAGGACCAGCTGTGGAGAAAACAAATCAAACTGACACCAGTTCCAGTGATGTTCTTTCCTTTTCAATCAAATGAGTCAATATTATGAATGGTAAAGATATTCTTCTCAATCATATTGTTTAGTTGTTAACAAAGGTACTGGTTTCCTTCCCAATCAAATCTTATTAGTTATTATGAATGGCATAGATTTCTTCTCAGTCATATATCATTATTATTTGTAAATGGTTTTCTTCCATATATGTCATTATTTTATGATGAATAATGCAGAGTTTCATCCCAATCATATTCTGTTAGTTACAATGATTGGTATAGATTTTTCTTCAATCATATTTTATTCAATATTGTGAATAGTATATATTTCCTTATCAATCTCATTTTATTAGTTATCTTGAATGACACAGATGTTCTTATCATTCCTACTGCATTTGGCATTATCATGATAACATATACACATGGACAGATCACAACACGCAGACACACAGACATGGACACAGGTAACTCATGTACATAATTACCGACCCAGATTACACATGGACATACACATATGGACATATACACGCACAAAATTTACACATGGACAGACCACACACACAGACACACACACACACATTAGAAACACACATGGACACACATTACAAACACAAACACACATGAGGCACAGATTGCACACAGACCACACACACATGGACACAGATTACACATAGATACACACACATGGACACAGATTACACATAGATACACACACATGGACACAGATTACACATAGATACACACACATGGACACAGATTGCACATAGACACACACACATGGACACAGATTACACATAGATACACACACATGGACACAGATTACACATAGATACACACACATGGACACAGATTACACATAGATACACACACATGGACACAGATTGCACAGACTACACACAGACACACAACACTGGACACATATTTCAAGACATGCAAACATACAGACACATATTATACACACACATGGATACAGATTAGATATTGTCACAACACACAGAAGTTACGGTCAGACACACACGCACACACAGACACACATTACATGCACACACACACACACACACTTATAGATTACATGCAGACACATATGAACAGACACAGATCACACGCAGACACACACACAGCATACACATACACACAGATATATACACACAAACGTCACACACACAGAAACACACACACACACAGATATACACACAAACGTCACACACACAGAAACACACACATACATATATACACACAAACGTCACACACACAGAAACACACACACACATGGACACAGATTACGTACACATCACTCTTGGTCGTACAGATGCGATGGGTCAAAGATTCCAACGCCATCCACTTGACTGGTACAGGTCCCTACCACACACACTCCAGATCAGAAACCTCAGAAGTCTTAACCAACACAGGAACATTTAGGAATAAACAATTAAATCCAAATAACAAAAGACCAAACTGGTAAACTTTCATGGGACATTTCATTCTGAGCACTGTAATACAGTGAATGGTCTGCCACCCTCTGTCTTATCGTTTGAGACCGTACAATACCAACTAATGCCCTCTACAGACACGAACAAATGTCAACAAATGCACACACACACACACACACACACACATTACATACACACACCCTCTCTCTTTCACATTTTCAGTCTGAATAATCCCACTCACACAAACACGGTCTTTCTCTCGCACATAATCACACACACACACACACACACACATACACACACACACATCACATCACATCACATCAGAATCACCGGCCTGATGGCATTGACTTTTCAAGACTCCAAGCTTTAAGTTCTCAGTTGCCAATGAGACTTTTTCAACCAGGACTGGCAAAAATTGTATACCAGTGTTAAAACTTATGCAATTCATAACTACATCTTGTGGAAGATCCCTGTATGTGCTCACAACTAATTGCTTTGATCTGTTGGTTGTGTTTAGTTTTAGTGTCCATAATTCCTTTAATGAGTTTTACTGCAAAGTGAGTTATCTCTTTCCATTTTTCACACACACATGTCATAGTGTCTCTCTGTCTGTTCCCACCTCTCTCTGTTTCACATACACAGTTTTTCTCTCACTTTCTCCTTTACACGAGCACAGTCAAACACAAACTCCCTGTGTCTCACACACAATCATAAACACACACACACACATGCATACACAGTCTCTCTTTCTCGCATACACCCGCATATATATGACCCCTAAACTACAATGCTTCATTCCAAACTTCCTACATCCTTTCCCTATCCACCCCCAACCCTACCCCCTAAAAAATCAACACACACACACACCCCCAACAGCAGAGCAAAGTGACTGGATGTGAGGCGTGACGAGGGGTGACCACTCACGTCTCCCTTCTTGTGGTACTCTGGGTACCGCCCCCACCACACCCCCAAACAAATCCACACACACACACACACACACACACCCCCAACAGCAGAGCAAAGTGACTGGATGTGAGGCCTGACGAGGGGTGACCACTCACGTCTCCCTTCTTCTGGTACTCTGGGTACCGCCCCCACCACACCCCCAAACAAATCCACACACACACACACACACACACACACGCCCCCAGCAGCAGAGCACAGTGACTGGCTGTGAGGCGTGACGAGGGGTGACTGACTACTCACGTCTCCCTTCTTGTGGTACTCTGGGTCCCGGTAGAGGTCCTTGGCCAGGCCAAAATCACAGATCTTCACCACGTTGTCCTTGGCCAGCAGCACGTTCCTTGCCGCCAGGTCACGGTGAATGTACTGTCATCATCATCATCGACGTCATCTTCATCATCATTATCACCACCTTCATCATCACTCATACTGTCGTTGTTGTCATCATCATCATCATTCACATCATTGTTACCACCTCCCCCATCATCACTGTCATTGTTATCGTCATCATTATCATTCACATCATTATTACCACCTCCATGATCACTCACACTGTCACTGTTGTCATCATCATCATCAATCACATTATCACCACATCCATCATTATTGTCATTATCCACATCACCATCTCTATCATCATCAAACACATTCTCACAACCTCCAACATCACCGTCAATTTGTATTTGTATTTGTATTGCTTTTTATCACAACAGATTTCTCTGTGTGAAATTCGGGCTGCTCTCCCCAGGGAGAGCGCGTCGCTATACTACAGCGCCACCCATTTTTTTGTATTTTTTTCCTGCGTGCAGTTTTATTTGTTTTTTTCCTATCGAAGTGGATTTTTCTTCAGAATTTTGCCAGGAACAACCCTTTTGTTGCCGTGGGTTCTTTTACGTGCACGAAGTGCATGCTGCACATGGGACCTCGGTTTATCGTCTTGTCCGAATGACTAGCGCCCAGACCACCACTCAAGGTCTAGTGGAGGGGGAGAAAATATCGGCGGCTGAGCCGTGATTCGAACCAGCGCGCTCAGATTTTCTCGCTTCCTAGTCGGACGCGTTACCTCAACGTCATCATCCACACTGTCATCATCATCCACATCAACATCACCTCCATCATCATTATCAATGTCATCATCCATATCACCACCTTCATTGTCACCATCACCTCATCACCATCATCCACGCTGTCTTCATTACCTCATTAATATCATCATCACTGACCTCCATAATTAACATCGTCATTATCTGCATCATCATCACTTCCACCACCACCATACAGACATTACACAGATGGACAGACAGAAATTGTACACACATACACACATTGTACAGACATTGCACAAACACAACTTGTACAGAAGCAGACCACATGTAATGCATGGCATTTACACAAACAGATTACTGTGGAAATTCGGCTGCTCCATGGAGAGCGCGATCGTAATACAGCCACCTTTTTGTATTTTCCTGCGTCAGTTATTGTTTTTACCTATCGAGTGATTTCTCAATTGCGACACCCTTGCACCTAAGCACTGCGTCTAAACTTGAAGTGTGACACTGACAGGATTCTGGAACTGACAAGATGCTGGACCCTGTCATCATCAGGACGTGCACTGACTGAAGGATACCGTACAACCAGACATTTTTAAAGACAAGACTAGGAGACCATTTCACAAATCGTAGACTCACTTTACAAAGAACTTTCACAAATAGTTCTGAAGTAGAAAACCAGCACAACAGCATTATAACAAAGTTAAACCAGTGATAACAACCAAAGTCACCTTTGGAACCGAATGCTACAATCAATCAGAACCCAAAACATGTAATAGATACAGACATTACAGAAGACAGACACCCCATGGACATTGAAGGCACAGAAATCTTATGACATCGACCATCACAGAAAGACTGCAGCATGGTCAGAAAAAGTTTTTATCAGACAGACACTGACAGAAATATCCATAACAGAAAATTCTACAGACAAGACAGACCAGACACAGACAAAACACACAGCACAGACAAGACAGACACAGCACAGACACTGTACAGACAAGACAGACACAGCACAGACACTGTACAGACAAGACAGACACTGTACAGACAAGACAGACACTGTACAGACAAGACAGACACAGCACAGACAAGACAGACACTGTACAGACAAGACAGACACAGCACAGACACAGCACAGACAAGACAGACACAGCACAGACACTGTACAGACAAGACAGACACAGCACAGACAAGACAGACACTGTACAGACAAGACAGACACAGCACAGACACTGTACAGACAAGACAGACACTGTACAGACACAGCACAGACACTGTACAGACAAGACAGACACAGCACAGACACTGTACAGACAAGACAGACACAGCACAGACAAGAGCAAAGACAGGACAGCCAGCCCACCACCAGCAGCCCCTCTCACCTTCTTGGCGGCCAGGTACTCCATGCCGCGAGCCACCTGAAAGGACCAGCAGATCAGGTTCTTGGTGGTCAGGGGGGGGCCCACCGTGTCCGCACTGCCCCCCGTCACGTCCTTGCCATTGCTCATCCCCGGAGCCTTGGCCGGGTCCCTGTAGGTGGAGCCGGCCGTGTCGTTGTAGGTGGCGCTCTCCTCCTCCAACCTGGCGGCCTCCGCTGACTTGTCAGCAACGGGGCTGGTCGGGGACGACGGTTCCTGGTCGTCCATGGTGTCGGTGAAGGAGTCCTTGTGTTTCAGCAGGTAGGTACGCAGGTTGCCGTACTGGCAGTACTCCACGATCACGTTCAGCTCCCCTGCAAAGTGAGAACACAGCGCCATGTTTTGTTTTGTTTTTAATCGATTTTTTTTTTTTTTTTTTTTTTACTGTCAAGCAAGCAGTGAGTTGGATGTTCTGAAGTAGGGTTGATGAAAACAACTTAATACTGATATGGAATGTCTTCTGTTTACTGAGCTTTTTGTTGCTGTTTTCCATTTGAACTTTCATCAAACATGTTATGTAATATTTTTTTTTTTCAATTGAAAAAAAAAAACAACTGCACAGGGTTGTGAAAATGTAATGGCAGAATGTGATATATACATTAAATACAAAAATTCTAATGTCTTTTCCTTATTTTGTTTACTTTTCTACTTGGAACACTCCAACGAAAAGAAAGCATGCAATGTTACAATGTTACAGGAAAAAGAAAGAGGGGACAGCCCCAGACGAACTGGCAGCAAACAGCGGAGAGAGATATTTCACTTGTGGACAGGCAATGGAGTGATGCCAGCAAACTAGCAGAGGACCATCGACTACGAAGTTCTTTGACTGCCTCTTGCATCAAACAATGTGGCAGCATGAAAGTAAAATAGAGAGATGCCAAACCCTGTAAAGAGTTTGCAGGAACAATCAGGAAATTTGATAGGAAGATTTTGAATTCGGAACACTCCCAAAATGGAGGGCACAATGAACAGATATTTTTCAGTGTACGTTTGGCGAAACTTCTGTTCCCCCCTGCTGCTTCTTTTCAGCTGATACACCTGTGGCATGGTGTCACTTCCCTGGCCTTTGTTCGTCTTCTTTCTCACAATCGGAATCCACGGCTGACTTTCTCTGTTTCACGCCTCTTGTTCTTTCCATGCACTCCATAGTTTAATCCACCGGGCACAGACGCTGTTTGACCCAGATGCAACTTGATTTCGTCAAGTTCTCTCTTGTTCGGGCAAACGATTAAGCTAACTGGTCTAACCAATGCTGTTTCAATGTAAACAAGCAAGTGATTAGCTCAGCATCATCACATGATATCAAGGTTAATAGTGACTGTCCTGGCCTTGTGACTGACAGGTCTAGAGCGCTGGGTAATGTTATGACAGGAAAGTATGTGACCATGCCATGTAGTCGAAAATGAACTTGTCGGAACAATGTTGACGTTGGCGTAACGTTGGAACAAATTGTGATCAAGCACAACAAAATATGGCGAAATCATAACAGCTGGCATCTCTGAAAATATTGCACTGATTTTTTTCAATTTAAAAGAAAAAAAAAGTAAAAAATGAAGAAAAAATGAGACAGGAAATCACGTTACCGAATCGTATATCCTTGGTGACGGCGCCCAGCAGGTTAACGATGTTGAGGTGCTGGCCCAGGTGGATGAGGATCTTCAGCTCTGACAGCAGTGCCATCATCTGCTCCTTGTCAGTGCAGTCTGGAACCAGCAACACCACCACCACCATTCACTGACCTGGTTCCCTTGTAACGTCTTCATCCGCATTCATTTCCACATGCATGTGTAAAGACAGGGAGAGGGAGTAGTGACAGAATGACAGACAGTGACAGTGATCAAGAGGATGGGGTCAGAGAGAAAGTGGTTGTTTTTGTTTGTTTGGTTTGCTGCTTTGTTGTTGTTGTTGTTGTTGTTGTTGTTGTGTGTGTGTGTGTGTGTGTGTGTGTGCGTGTGTGTGTGTGTGCTTGTGTATGTGCTTTTCCCTTCCTTTGATTTTACATCTTTTCACTTTGAGTGAAACTAGATGTGTGATATGAATATGTGCATTTGTGAACATGCTTGTACCCTCGTGCGTGTGCTTGTGTGCGTGCGTGTGTGTGTGTCTGTGTGTCGGTGTGTATGTATGCATGCAGGCATGTGTGTGTGTGTGTGTGTGTGTGTGTGTGTGCATGCACACGTATGTGTCCATATTTGTAAAAAAGTGAAATGTGTGAATGCATAACTTGATAAGTGCATGAGTGTGTGCATTAGGCAGGTGTGTGCGTGTGTGTGTGCGTGCGTGCGACATGTGTGTTTGCATGTGAAGCTGGGTGTGGCGGAGTACAGGTGACTGGGAATGAGCAGTGTGGGTTGATGCCACTCAGCTGGCTGGGATGGCAGCGTAGCAAACACCAAGGTGAAAGAAGAAGAAGCAGGATGCAGGATAGTTTAATTGTCAGGCCATTTGCCCGCACAATGGAGTGAGCATAGTATGGAAGAAGAAGAGAGAGAGAGAGAGAAAAAAAAAGGCAGTACCTTTCACCATCTTGACTGCTACAGAGGTCACACTCTGAGAGTCTCCGATGCCGATCGCCTCTGCCTTCATTACACGTCCAAACGCTCCCTGTCCCAAAATCATGCCTGCACACATTCACACACATGCACACTGTAAACAATCCTCGTTTTTTCTATATACCAGCAGTTTAATTCTACAAAAAACGATTCAAATCTGACAAATCAACTTGTTCTTATTCATCGTCATTTATTAGTAATATTACAATCAATTTTAATCAAACTGTCATGTGACACAGTATTGTTTGCTTCTTGTGAAGTTCATTTGAGAAGCATGTACACATTGTGCAGTATGCAGGAATCAGGATTCCCACAAATATCACGAAACAGAATTCCATACTTTTCTCCAGAACTTTTTCAGACCACACTGAATCTTTTCCACACCAGACAACAAAACCAAACTGGAACAAAAAACCCTCTATTAGAGCACCAACAAAGAAAGCGGTAGATATCCTGGAATCATTTTTTTTTCCAAACTCTTTGTTTGTTTGCTTTTTCACAAACATTATGGTCTTATTGTAATTCAGACTTTTCCAGACCCTTAAGGGCAAAACTTTTTTTTTTTTTTCAGACTTTTCCGGCCTTGGAAATGGGTCTCTGATTTTTCAAAAACTTTTCCTGGTTTCCATCACTGTACAAACCCTGAGGAATGAGGGTGACGCATATGGCCAATACTCATGTGCATGCATGCAGTGTCAACATCTGGCTTACATTCATGGTATCACATCTCTGAACCTGGGGTGTGTGGCAAATACGGGCTGTATGAAATGTATGATGAGTGCTTTGTGTGAAATTTCTGTGTGTGTACATGCGTAATTGTGTGTCTATTTTGGTTGGATGGCTGTCCAGGGTTATGTATGCAAGTTGTTTCAATTGTTTAAATGCATGTTTTACAAGTCAAACTTTATACTGTACAGTACAATTAAACATGTTTTACAAGGAAGGGTGCAATAAAAATCATTATTATTACTAACCTGGAAGAGAGAGAGAGCAGAGGGAGGAAGGGGGGGTGGGTGTGAAAGAAGGAAGGAACTGTACATAATCCTGTATTTATCTGTTTTGTTTTCATCAATCTCTGTCATCAAATAAGTTCCAGAATTTTCAACAGGTAAGAGGAATTCCTTTGCATGCATACTCCTTGTTTGGCAATCATAAATCCTGACAACATTTTCACCTGTTAAAATGTGGGAAGAATGTTACCAATTTTCAGAACCTCATAAATACAACTCGGGTGATATTCATCAACTGATCAAAATGTGTAGCTTCCTGAGGAAATGTCCCAATGGACAGCAGGACGGCAGCCTTCACTCTACGTACCCAGACGCAGCCTCTCTTTGGGGAACTCCCACTTGGGGTCATAGGGGAGGCAACCCGTCTGTTCGTCTATCGGCAGGTCAGGGTTGTAGTCCCCTACAGGCTGAATCAGGTACTTCTCCAAATCTTTGTGCTGCACAATCACATTGCCACAATCATTATCTGCCATACAATCATTGTGCTGCACAATCACACTGACACAATAATTATCTGCCATACAATAATTGTGCTGCACAATCACACTGACACAATAATTATCTGCCATACAATAATTGTGCTGCACAATCACACTGACACAATAATTATCTGCCATACAATCCTGTTGCACAACCACACTGACAAAAATTATCTGCCATACAATCCTGTTGCACAACCACACTGACAAAAATTATCTGCCATACAATCCTGTTGCACAACCACACTGACAAAAATTATCTGCCATACAATCCTGTTGCACAACCACACTGACAAACATTATCTGCCATACAATCTTTGTGCGGCACATTCATTATCTGCCATCTACCATACAATATTTGTGCTGAACACAAACTGCTGATGATTATTTTTCATGCAGCTAAATTACAATCATCTGAATTTGGTTCCCCTCTGCATTAGGTTCCACAAAACACTTTTTGTGACATTTACACAAAAAATCAACTCCTTGAAAATGGTTGCCAGTCGTCAAACACTGCCTTTCCTCTCCTAAACCCCATTCAGTGACTGACAAACTAACTGGTGCAGCAATATATCATATCTCCACCCTGCTTCCACACTGCCAGCTTGTGTTACTTCTGCAGTCCTGGCATGGGTGTCTTTCCACACAAGCCACACATGGTGAAAAGATCACCCAAACACAAGGACTAAATACTGTCTTTCAGAACTATGATATATCCTTACCCTAAAAACAGATCTAGCTACTATGTTACATTTTCTGCCAGAAATGTATCCTGTGTTATATAAAAAAAAAAATAAAAAAAAAGACAAACAGTGATAAACCTTTGGCTGGAAATATGACATCTCCTGTACTGTAAATTTTTCATATGAATTTTCCGCCGGAAACTTATCCAACCATACCAAATTTTGTGCTGGAAAGATCCTCTTCACAAACCACCGGAAAACAAAATGTACAAACACCCGGCATCATGCAAAACAGGAATGAACAGTGATTTTGCAGTGATCACCCTTCATCATCATCACCCTAACATCATGGCTATCATCATCACCACACACACTTCTACTTACGAATCCCGATTTCCTGCGGGCAAAGATGATGATGACCACCACAATGATGATGAGAAAGATGAGGATGCCGACGACAACACCGACGTAAGCCGAGGAAAAGCTGGCCTGACTGGTGTCATCTGCAGAGGATAAAAAAAACACCACACTGTCAGGGTTGTCATGAAAACCACAGACATGGTCATTAAGGAAAACAATGTCATGGTTGTCAAGGAAATCACTGTCATGTTTGTCAAGGAAACCACTGTCAGGGTCATCAAGGAAATCAATGTCATGGTTGTCAAGGAAATCATTGTCATGGTTGTCAAGGAAATCACTGTCATGTTTGTCAAGGAAACCACTGTCAGGGTCATCAAGGAAATCAATGTCATGGTTGTCAAGGAAATCATTGTCATGGTTGTCAAGGAAACGCCTATCAGGGTTGTCAAGGAAACCACTGTCAGGGTCATCAAGGAAATCACTGTCAGGGTTGTCAAGGAAACCACTGTCAACAAAGTATGAATTCATTAGGTGACAATTCGCTGTCATTTCTTTTTAGTCAACAGTTCAATGCTCAGACAAAACCAGCAATGGCTATGGACATGGAGTTGTCTCTTCAACCACTGCAGTTCTGACAGGATTTGAGGTGTGCCCATATTTTCATTCTATCTCTCCCTTTCCCCTTTCATTGAAACAAAACTTGATATGAAACAAAAAACAAAAACAAAAAAAAAAGGAACAAACATCATCTGAAGAGAAAAAGTGCTCACAAATCTTGCCAACCGAGCAAAACAATTTTTGCTAAACCCATTACGTTTTCAACAAGACTCAAACTGAACTGATTTTACCGTTGTAATGCTGCACTAACTGTGGTGACAAGATAACCGTTATAAAGGTGCACTGTCTGTGTGATGTGGCGTTATGTGGCGTGGTATGGCATGGTGTGGTGTGTTGCACTGTGTGATGTGGCGTTATGTGGTGTGGCATGGTGTGGTGTGTTGCATTGTGTGATGTGGCGTTATGTGGCGTGGCATGGTGTGGTGTGTTGCATTGTGTGATGTGGCGTTATGTGGTGTGGTGTGTTCTGGCATGGTGTGGTTTGGAATGGTGTGATGTGATGTGGTGTTATGTCGTGTGGCATGGTGTGGTATGGCATGGTGTGATGTGATTTGGTGTTATGTGGTGTGGTGCAATGTGGTGTGGCATGGTGTGATGTGGTGTAGTGTGATGTGGTGTGGTGTGATGTGTGGTGCAGTGTGATGTGATGTGGTGTTATGTGGTGTGGTGTAATGTGGTATGGCACAGTGATGGGGTGTGGTGTGATGCGATGTGGTGTGGTGCAGTGTGGTGTGATGTGATGTGTGGCATCATGTGATGTGATGTGATGTGATGTGGTGTGATGTTTGGCATCATGTGATGTGATGTGGTCCAAAGTGATGTGATGTGGTGTGGTGCAATGTGGCGTGGCATAGAGTGATGTGGCATGGCATGGTGAGGCATGATGTAATGTGATGTGATGTGATGTGGTGTGATGTGGTATGCAGAGCAACAAGATGTGGCGTGGTGATGCATCGTCATGCTGACCTCCCACATGCAGGGTCATGTTCAGACTCATGACCCGCCCTCCGTAGTTGGTGGCTGCACAGCGGTACTTGCCCGCGTCCTTCAGGGTCACGTTCTCCAGGGTCAGGCTGAAACACACACTGCCCCATCACACACACTGTCACATGTGTCCCTGTCCACAGTACGACATCTTTACCCATTAAATCAAGTACATGTCAAATGGTCAAGCAATGATGGCAGAGTTGACATCTGACACAGTTGCTCATAGTCCTGCTGACCACTCAGGGCCATATCAGAAATGCCACAACTAAATAAAATATTCCACCCTGTCAAACTCAAAATTCTCCCATATCTGAAAAAACAAAATGAAAACAACAAAAAAAACAGATGCAAAACAACAGTTCATGACATATCTTAACCATTTAAGCTTCTTAGACCAGACTGTGCTGAAGACACCAACCCTTCTGCTCCATTAAACATCCCCAGATTACAGTCGTTGTTTTTTCCAAAACCTCAAAAATACTTCAAAGCCACAAAAACAAAAAAAAAACAATTAAAAAAACGAAAATATCAGCAAATCACACTGTAGGATGAACAGCTAGTGCTCATCCCAGTGTTTACAATAACATTACATATGAGCGCCAAAGCAAAACCACACAGATTGTACATCATCAGACTGCAGAAAATGGTTAGCGTCGCGGACTGACGGCTGGGAGGACACGGGTTTGAATCCCAGTGGAGGTGGGTTTTTCGGCCCACAGCCAGCTCCTACCCAGAGATGAGTGAGCTATGGGCTTAAATGGGGAGACTGGGACCATACAGTCGAGTATCATCCACTTCACGGATGCGTTTCTGGGTGTGTTGCTTTAATTACCTGACCAACACTGCAAGTATCTGTATCTCTTGGGCCTGGTTGATGCCGGGCTATCATTATGACAGGAAGCGTAGAGTACAGCCTTGTCATGTAGTCCCAAACCAAAATGGACCTCCAAAGCAACATTGTCATCGTCATCCTCCTCCTCCTTCATCATCATCATTATAAACAAAACAGTCCCAAAATCTGAGGCCTTTCATGCCCTGCTCTCATGGTGACCTCAGTTTCGATACCCCTCAATGTCTTCAGTGTCGGCAGATTCATGGGGAGCTCTTGCTGGAGGGACATGGGCCTGGCGGTCTCCACTCTGGGAGGGACACTCACTCAGTCTGGCTCCGCGACTAAGCCATTATTGTTGTTAGTAGGGGGCTTAGTAGGTGGTGTCCTATGTACGTAAAATCAGAACAGGCACCACTGAACACCACCGAAGTGACTCAGCAGCAGTACAGGGTCTCCTCTGGTGTGTGGCCTCACTGCGACCTAACACTGATAGTTCCCTGCGGAATGCCGACGCTGGGAGTGTGAAAGACGAAAAAAACAGAAAGGAAACGGACTAGGAAGACTGAAAAAGCAGACATCTGTGAAGGAAGAAAAATGGCAGAATGGCAGAAACAAAGACAGCAATAGAAAAAAACAAAATTTCTAGCACAGAATTTCAAGAAGTCAAAGCTGCTGTTTATACTGAAAGATCCACTGGCATCACATAAAGGTAGTTGACAGAGCTGATGAGTTTAATGACCCACATATATTTCAAGCCAGTAAATAGCACTTTAGTATATCTGCATGACATATGATGCAATTTTCAAAGTGTCTAAACACTGCATTGGTATCAAATACAGACCCATCACAGATGATGATATGGATACTTATATAGCACCTACCCTCAGTCGGAGACGAAGCTCTAAGCACTTTACAAAGTCAGGGTCATTTACACAACAGGCTGTCTACCTGGGTAGAGCCGACTGATGGCTGCCATTGGGCGCTCATCATTTGTTTCTTGTGTCATTCAATCAGATGTCAGGCATGCACACATACACTCTCAGACATGTAGCAATTTACGAGTATGACCGTTTTGCATATCTACCCCGCATTGCAGGCAGCTATACTCCATTTTTGGGGTGTGCATGCTGGGTATGTTTTTGTTTCCTTAACCCACCGAACGCTAACATGGATTACAGGATATCTAACATGTGTATTTGATCTTCTGCATGCGTATACACACAAAGGGGGTTCAGGCACAAGCAGGTCTGCACATATGTTGACCCATATGTTGCCCAACCCACCCACCCCCAGGATGACTAGATGGTCCTCGTCGATTCTGACGGACGAACCACCACATATGTTGACATCTGGGAGATCGGAAAAATCTCCACCCTTTAACCCACCAGGCGCCATTACCGAGATTCAAACCCGGGACCCTCAGATTGAAAAGTCCAACGCTTTAACCACTCCACTATTGCGCCATCAATGGTCACCCTTCATCATCAGCATCTTCACATCACAGGTATAGTCATCACAACACGCACAGTTCCAGTTACAAATCCTGATTTAACCACTCGACTCCTGCGCCCGTCAAGACTCCCGTGAGAGGACCTCACCTGCCGTCGGGAGGCACGGTGATGTTGAGGGTGGTGTTGTCCTTGAACCACACCACCTTGGGGGGCGGGTAGCCAGCCACAATGCACTTCAGGGTCACCGCTGAGAACTCGCTCACACGCCGCACACCGCTGCTGTACTCACGGATCACTGGAGGAATGATGTCTGAAAAATACATACAGCAGGCAGAGAACTCCGTCAACAGGGTGCTCAGGAGAGTTTCAGTTTCAGGTTTCTCAAGGAGGC
This sequence comes from Babylonia areolata, assembly GCF_041734735.1. Taxonomy (NCBI): domain Eukaryota; kingdom Metazoa; phylum Mollusca; class Gastropoda; order Neogastropoda; family Buccinidae; genus Babylonia; species Babylonia areolata. The sequence continues at coordinate 27,357,724 of NC_134882.1, read as the reverse complement.
TGTCAATGCATTCGAACAAATCCACATACACTACACCACATCTGCTAGGCAGATGCCTGACCAGCAGCATAACCCAACACCATTTGTCAGGCCTTGAGTGCATGCTTATGTATTTGTGTACCTATCCGAGTGGATTTCTTCTACAGAATTTTGCCAGTGGACAACACTTTCATTGCTATGGGTTCTTTATCAGTGCCCCAAGTGTGTGCTGCACATGGGACCTCGGTTTACAGTCTCAGCCAATCAGCCAGATGCTCTGTTCGATTTTCCAGTCAAACCTGGGAGCAGGGTGAGAGCAGGATTCAAACCCAAGACCCTCATGGACTCTGTATAGCTGATGAGCGTCTTAACCATTCTGCCACCTTCCTCGCTCAGGAGAAGCAATGAACTCTGCAGATATCGTTATCATCAGGCATCTTCAAGGTACTGTGTGCTGAGACTGTGTGTATGAGTGATGTGTGAGTGTGCATGAAAGGTCAGTGTGAGAGTGCGTATATATGTGTGTGTGTGAATGTAAGTGAAAATGTGTGTGGGTGTGTGTGTGTGGGAGGGTGGTGGGATGGGGGGTGGGGGTGTGGGTGGGTTTGAATATGAGTGAGAGTGAATGTGTATATGTGTGTAAACACATCAATGTTTTGACTAATGTGAATCATACAATGTTACAATTATTTTCTTCTCAATGTAATAAAAAAATAAAAGTATCAAATAAAATTTGCATTTAATACACACAAATACATAATAAAGACTCACACACTCCCCAAAAAAAGAATAATAAAAAAGAAATTAAAAAAAACCCAAAAAACAATGGACAGGTCACTTCGCTTCACTCCACTTGTCCCTCAGTCTAGATGACCGTTGGGACACCACACCGATAACTTGTCAACCACCTTCCTCAATCCTCCTCTGTTTTCTGCTTCCCTAAGGGCCTCGCTCATCCTCAGACCTGTCCATTCTGGGATGCTGTCTTCCCTAAGGGCCTCGCTCAGCCTCAGACCTGTCCATTCTGGGATGCTGTCTTCCCTAAGGGCCTCGCTCATCCTCAGACCTGTCCATTCTGGGATGCTGTCTTCCCTAAGGGCCTCGCTCATCCTCAGACCTGTCCATTCTGGGATTTGTCTTCCCCAAGGGCCTCGCTCAGCCTCAGACCTGTCTATTCTGGGATGTTGTCTTCCCTAAGGGCCTCGCTCATCCTCAGACCTGTCCATTCTGGGATGCTGTCTTCCCTAAGGGCCTCGCTCAGCCTCAGACCTGTCCATTCTGGGATGCTGTCTTCCCTAAGGGCCTCGCTCAGCCTCAGACCTGTCCATTCTGGGATGCTGTCTTCCCTAAGGGCCTCGCTCAGCCTCAGACCTGTCCATTCTGGGATGTTGTCTTCCCTAAGGGCCTCGCTCAGCCTCAGACCTGTCCATTCTGGGATGTTGTCTTCCCATCTTTTTTTTTTGTTTTTTTTTTCTATATTTTTTTTATGGGACAGGCAGGTAGCAGGCAGGTAATGGTGGGCCTCACCTTCCAGCTCCAGGTGCAACTTCCTGATGACGTGGGCGTTGTTGAAGTTGGTGGCCTGGCAGCAGTACCAGCCCTCATCCTCCTCTCGCAGCTTGGGGAAGTAGGCCACCACTTCCAATGAGTACTGGGTCCTGCGCACACACATACAGGCACATACACACATACACAATACACACAAACACATGCACACACACAACACATAAACACACACATAAACACCCACACAACACCCACACACATACACATACATACACACGCGCACATGCACACGCACGCGCGCGCACACACACACACACACAACACAGGCTAAGTCACGCGCAGCAGCCGAGCAGTATTTAGTAGGGTTCCAAACAAAAGTGATAATAATAATCATAATCATGCATTCACAAGGCACTTTCAAAACACTCAAAGGCTTTAGAATTTCGTGTCAATCAGACAACATCCCCCGTCCCCCCCCCCCCCCCCCCCCCCACACACAAACATATTTATGCAGACACACACACGCACGCGCACACAGAGAATATATCTTTATCTACAGAATACAGACATGGAATGGAGTGCCTCAATTATGCAGAGACTGCTTGAAAAGGAATGTTTTCAGTGTTGATGAAAAGAATGTGAGTGAAGTGCTGTGACAGGCTGACAAAAGGCAGTGAATTCAAGGTCTGCACAGCTACAGAACTAAATCTTTCCTACTGTGTTTCTTTCTGTTGAAATTCCACACTTCTGCAAGACCTTTTCCACACCACACCACACCAAAAATTTCCCATACCAAATAAAAAGCCAAACTGACACACACACACACAAATGTGTCTGTTGCACTACTGACAAAAGAGACTGGTGGATATTGTTGTATCAATGCTCAAATTTAATCACTTGTTTGTTTTAAATGCATTAAACTCTTTGTTGATGAACGGTGCCGATCAAGTGGAGGAATTTTGTTTAATGTCCCATCAAACAAATCAGTGACTGAAGACATTTTGTTAAACTATTTATGAATACATTTGAGTATTATCGGTTAGAAGGGGTGGCAGATGTGAATGAATGGAGGGTTGGGGGAAACTGGGCAAATGAGGGTGAAATGATGCCGATCAAGTGTTTTATTAAAATTCCCAGCCTTTTCCAGAACCTGACAGACAAAACTTCTTTTTTTTTCTGAGACTTTTCCGGCTGTGGAAATGGTTCTCTCACTTTCCAAGATTTTGGAAATGGTTCTCTCACTTTCCAAGATTTTTCCAGACTTCCATGACTCTGTACCAACCCCCTGGGTTTAAGTGCTGGAATTTCAGCCTGAGGTTCCTTGATTCGTATCCTGGTCACATGTGCCTGATCTTCACCGTTGCTTGTGAAAGTTAAAGCCTAGCCAACCACACAAGGCCACATGAGGGATGAAAACAATGGCTTGATGGGTCAAGAGATTTTTTATCCCAGTCTCCCACGTCGACACACACTCAGGCCTGCAAAGTGCTTGAAATATCTTTGTGTCCATATGGATGCAGGGAATCAAATGTGCATGTTAGAGATCCTGTAATACTTGACAGCATTTAGTGGGATATGGAAACATAAACGTACCCAGTATGCACACACCCTAACAACAGGAAAAATGGGGTTCAGAGATCTATACTATTCATACTGAAAGAGGCCCCTGGCATTCTCATGAGGGTGTGTGTGTGTGTGTGTGTGTGTTTGTGCATGTGTGTCTGTGTCTGTGTGTCTGTGTGTGTGAGTGTGTGTGTTTGTGCATGTGCATATGCTTGTGTGTGTGTGTGCGTGTGTGTGTCTTTGCATGTGTGAGTAGGGAACTGGGTTTGTGTGGGGAGCGGGAGGGTTGTGGGAGCGTGTGGGTGAGTGAGGGACTTCTCGTTGGGTTAATCTGCTGGTCAGGCATCTACTTAGCAGATGTGGTGCAGCCAGTATGGATTTGCCTGAAGGCAGTGACCCCTCCTTCAGAAACTGAACTGAACTGAGGGACTTCCAGAACAGGATTTCCAGAAAAGTGGAGATGGGGGACCTATTTATAACTGAAAGAGCCTTACCCCTCCCGTCCCACCCACCTACACACCCCCAGGCATTATTAAAGCACGCCTTACCTGCTGTGTGTGAGCTGATAGGATGTATCAACTACTGTGGGGACCAGCGTGGTTTCTATCCGATAACCAGCATCATCACCATCACCACCACCACCACCATCATCACCATCCATGTCGACACTGTCCATTGTGGTGGTGATGTTGTCAGCGTCAGTTCCGTTTATGATGACCAGTGTGCCATTTTTGGAGAGGGTGGGTGGGGGTGAGGTGTAAGGGAAGATGGAAAGGGCCTGGTACATCCACAGGCTGGCTCGGCACACCACACGCACAGAGTCCCCTGGAACTACTGCCCGGTGTGCCATGCTCTTGATCGTCAGCCCATCCTTGTCACTCTCATCTGAAATCAACCGTGCAAATGAAATTAAGTGTTGTCCGAAACACACCATGCACACAAAGTTTTAAGTGCTGGGACTTGACTTCCGCTCAGCGTAGCAACGTGTATTGGTCGCTCTGTGAAAATCATGCCTGTACAATGTGATCCACCTAGCAGCTGGTTGGGAGAGAGTGGGTGACAAGGCTCCAGAAACAGACTGTGTTAATCCAAATACATAAAAAAACCCAAAACAGTTATGGTAAAAGACTATGACCAGCACCTATTGGTAAATATCTGTCACGAAAAGCAGGAGGCAGCAAAAGGAAACCATCCTCCACCTCATCAAGTGACACCTGTGTGAGTGTGGACAGCGGTAACTCAAAAGAAAGACAAGAGGTGAAGAAACAAAGAAAGGACAGTGAAACTAACACTGAAATATACATGGCATCGCATGACACGCTATTCAAGAGATAAAAGAGATGGTCAGTATTTTAGCCACAAAGGAAGATGTTGATAGGGGATGAGACAGGACATGAAACAGGAGACAGACAAAGTGACAACAGCCCTGACTCTTAAGAATCGAAAAAACATAGAAAGTAATGTATTCGACCTGGAAAAGGAAACGGATAGACTGAATACAGAAGTGAAAACATCAAGGGGAGAGAATCAGGAACACATGAAATATGTTTCTGCTTTTGACCTGTGTCATTTGTGAATGATCAGAATGGAACTGGGGTTCCAGAGAGTGTAAAATGTTACCTGACCCTGGTGAAATGATTATAGTTTGTCTTTTTTTTTGGTGACACACCACTGGCATATTGCTGAAAATCATGATTCACACTACTGAAAATGTTTTGTGAGTGACATCACATCTGAGTAACAGTACTTACAGTTTTGTGTGGGTGTGTATAATTTGATCACTCTTCATAACATAACAATATTGATAATGCTTCGGCATGCAATGTGAATACATAGTAATAGTGTATATATACATAGATATATATTTATAAAAACACTGCGTTCATTTCTATGCTGACAAAATGTCAGTGTCCTTTTGTGTGTGTGTGTGTGTGTGTGTGTGTGTATTTTTTTTTTTAATAGTTAAAAATGTACATATAATGATGGAGATTCTTGGGTGCAGCAGGCTTACACAGGAGCCTCTTTGAACTATTGCTGAGATTCAACCTTGAAACAGTGTAACCTTGTAACACAGGACATGAGGTCAGAATATGCCTTTTTTGACTCACTTGTGTAAACAGAGTGAGTCTATGTTTTAACCTGGTGTTCAGTTGTGTGTGTGTGTGTGTGTGTGTGCATGTGTGTGCGTGTGTGTGTGTGTGTCTGTGTCTGTGTGTCCGTGGTAAACTTTAACATTGCCATTTTCTCTGCAAATACTTTGTCAGTTGGCACCAAATTTGGCATAAAAATAGGAAAAATTCAATTCTTTCCAGTCATCTTGTTTAAAACAATATTGCACCTCTGGGATGGGCACAAAAAAATGAAAAAAGAAGCCAAATTATATGCAAACTGAATTTACTGTTATTTCTATATTTTTTTAATTCTCTAAACTTGGCACTTTGATCTGATATTTTGACACAACAACAAGAGCAGTCATTATTATCATTTTTTGTTGGAAAAGGAACTTCTTTTGATAAGCATGGAAGTTATATTTATTTTGCATGTCTTTGGTGCAGAGGTAAAAAAGGGAAATTAATCTGTAATTAATGCTAGGGGGCTTAATTTGCTTTAAACTGATCTTTCTCATCTTAAACATTACATTTTGAAATTATACTGAATATATAAAAAGCTTGTGTGTTTTACTCTCAGTATACAGGGCTTTCACAATGTTCATTCGCCCAAGTGGTACATGGTCTTTTTCGGAAAATATTAAAATCAATACGAGTGAGCCCTGAAGGTCATGGTCAAAAATCAATTGCGTACACATATTTATACATATTCAAAGCGCGTGCTCATATTCTTCACGAACGCGAATGACGCCATTTTGTTTCAAGTTGTTGACATGGCCATTCAATCCTATATTCAATCGACAATACACGATAACAGAGAAAGATTTGTGAACACCTCATCACTTACTGGATTATACCCCAAACTGCCATAAAAATATCCACAGAATCAGTCGGAATTCACAGTTAAAAATAATAAACCATCAGAATTAATACCCTTGAACTGATGAAACATAAAAATTTCCAGTCTTGACTTTTCTCAAAATGAAGTCCTTTTCACTTCATACGACGTTTAGAAGTACTTGTACTTGGCTCTACATATTATAAGTTTAACAAAATACTTAATTTTCATATCAACTTTAAAACTATAAAACTAGAATGAACATAAAAGAGAAATTGAATTGACCGTGTCAACCGGGTGTAACTAAACTTGTAAATCTATCTAGATCCAGAGAAAACGGCAAAATGTTGCAGTGTGATTGCGGCGATAGCCACGTTTCCTTTACCGCGGACTTACAAAGAATTTTTAATTGCCCTTAAAGATTTTTTTAATGTCCACGATACACCAGAATAATATGATTTAAACAGCGTTCTCACTGCGAATACTGCAATTGATTTATCGCCCTTTAAAAAAGCATGTTTAAATGTTATATTTTCAAACGTCAGCTATGGAGCCACGATAGAGTAATGGGTAAGACAGTTTCTTCTCACCCAAACACACAGCATTCGAATCTGCTTTTTTTCCTCTTTTTTCTTTTTCTTTTAACCTGAAGCTTTATAATAAGAAATACAGAACACATTTTAATGACACACACATACACACAAACCTCTATCCAAGAACAATTGCAAACATAACACAAAAAACATTCATGGGAAATGCATGTAGGATTTGTAACTGATTCATGTGCACTTGTGAGAATATGTTTTTGTACAAGATTCCTGCATACTTTTGAACTCTATACCAGATTTGTGCTTTTTGTTTTATTTTATTATTATCTTTCTTATGTCAATTTATATAATTGATTTTTTAATCTTTTTTTTTAGATTTATTTATTTCTTTATATACATTCATTATTATTTTCATTTTATTTTATTTTTTCCAACATTGTGAGTGTCTAAAAGGGAATCCTCTATATTTTCTATTCTGGGTCATTCTGTTGTATTGAAATTATGTTTCAATTACTGTTTCTTACACTGTGTGACCAAGTGACTTATTTAGCATTATTCAGGAGACCAATCCTGTTTTGTTTTTGTTTTTCGTTTAGACCCTCATCCCATCCTAAACACCTGGAAGTGATCTGACCCTGACCCTGACCTGCCACGATGTACTTGATGTCGTCGTGAGCCTCCCCGTAGTGGTTGATGGCGGCACATCGGTACCAGCCCGTCCTGGTGTCCCTGACCTTGAGGAGGTAATGCTCCTGCGACCCCGAGCGCTGGTTCAGCTCCCACTGGCTTTGGTCCAGCTCCCGCCACAGGGTGACATTCTGCGTGAAGTTCCCGGGGGGGACCTGCCACACCACACACACCACTCAGTGCTCACACACCGCTCAGTGCTCACACACCGCTCAGCGCTCACACACCCCTCAGCGCTCACACACCGCTCACACACCCCTCAGTGCTCACACACCCCTCACACACCACTCAGCGCTCACACACCTCTCAGCACTCACACACCGCTCACACACCCCTCAGTGCTCACACACCCCTCAGTGCTCACACACCCCTCAGCACTCACACACTGCTCACACACCCCTCAGTGCTCACACACCCCTCAGTGCTCACACACCGCTCAGCGCTCACACACCCCTCAGCGCTCACACACCTCTCAGCACTCACACACCGCTCACACACCTCTCAGCACTCACACACCGCTCACACACCCCTCAGTGCTCACACACCCCTCAGTGCTCACAGACCGCTCAGCGCTCACACACCACTCAGCGCTCACACACCACTCAGCGCTCACACACCCCTCAGTGCTCACACACCCCTCAGTGCTCACACACCGCTCAGCGCTCACACACCCCTCAGCGCTCACACACCCCTCAGCGCTCACACACCGCTCAGCGCTCACACACCGCTCAGCGCTCACACACCGCTCAGCGCTCACACACCGCTCTCACACACCACTCAGCGCTCACACACCCCTCAGTGCTCACACACCCCTCAGTGCTCACACACCCCTCAGTGCTCACACACCGCTCAGCGCTCACACACCCCTCAGCGCTCACACACCCCTCAGCGCTCACACACCGCTCAGCGCTCACACACCGCTCACACACCCCTCAGCGCTCACACACCCCTCAGCGCTCACACACCGCTCACACACCCCTCAGCGCTCACACACCTCTCAGTGCTCACACACCCCTCAGGGCTCACACACTGCTCAGTGATCACACACCGCTCACACACCACTCAGCGCTCACACACCGCTCACACACCCCTCAGCGCTCACACACCCCTCAGCGCTCACACACCGCTCAGCGCTCACACACCCCTCAGCGCTCACACACCCCTCAGCGCTCAAACACCGCTCAGCGCTCACACACCGCTCACACACCCCTCAGCGCTCACACACCTCTCAGTGCTCACACACCCCTCAGCGCTCACACACCCCTCAGTGCTCACACACCGCTCAGCGCTCACACACCCCTCAGCGCTCACACACCCCTCAGTGCTCACACACCGCTCAGCGCTCACACACCCCTCAGCGCTCACACACCCCTCAGCGCTCACACACCGCTCAGCGCTCACACACCGCTCAGCACTCACACACCGCTCACACACCCCTCAGCGCTCACACACCGCTCACACACCCCTCAGCGCTCACACACCTCTCAGTGCTCACACACCCCTCAGGGCTCACACACTGCTCAGTGATCACACACCGCTCACACACCCCTCAGCGCTCACACACCGCTCACACACCGCTCAGCGCTCACACACCCCTCAGCGCTCACACACCTCTCAGTGCTCACACACCCCTCAGCGCTCACACACCTCTCAGTGCTCACACACCCCTCAGCGCTCACACACCCCTCAGCGCTCACACACCGCTCAGCGCTCACACACCGCTCAGTGCTCACACTCTACATGGTGTGAAAACCCTCAGCACTTTGTACCCAGTCAGTGCAGCTGCACTGCAGTTTCTGTGGACCAGCACTACAAAATCTTTTAAAAAACCTTCACTACTTTGTACCCAGTCAGTGCAGCTGCACTGCAGCTTCTGTGGACCAGCCCTAATACAACTTGAGTGCACTGTCAAAGTTGCAATTTATTCACAAAATGCATACATCATGAAGAGAAACATGCTCATTCTCTTTGAGAATAGCAGCGTACAACATAGAGGCTTAAAGCACCAAGTGATGAATAATAAAACTAAGCGAAAAATGAAACTGAACATGCCCACTCCAGTACTCAGAAGCAACCAGATGTTACAGATAAATCAGTACTCAGGGTACAAATTTGTTAAAAAAAACTTTTTTTTAAAACTATCGCATCAGGAACCCAGATGAAACAGTGTGAGAGAGCATGCAAGAGCGAGCTTGAGCTTGAAAGTTACCAATTGAAGGCACCCAAGATTCAGTCAGTGAGGCGTAATAAAGAAGACTGGCCCAATCTTGAGATACAATACAGTGGCTTATCTTGAATTCCAGGTGTTGGTAACCTCCTTTAATGATGATAATGATAATAACAATGATAATAATAACAACAGTACATTCATATAGTGCTTCCCAACCTCTCAAAGCACCTTACAATTACAAATCAGTCACACACACACACACACACACACACACACACACGTAGAATATACCTTTTTTCATGAACCTTTTATACCTTTTAAACAGTAACATTCAAATGTGAAAACGAATACTTTAACAAAATGTCTATAATCACTAGTTTGTGTGACTGGACATTAAACAAAAGTCCAATAGTTGTGGATCCATCAATACAGAAGCAGAATGGAGTGCCTTGATTATATACTGATTATGTACAGACTGCTTGGAAAGGAGTGTTTCTAGTTTTGTTTTAAAGGATGTGAGTGAAGGACTGTGGTGTGAGTGAAGGACTGTGGTGTGCTGAAAAAGGCAGTGAATACCGCGTTTGTTCAGCTGAAGACTGAAAAGCTCTCCTGTCCTGGGGTTGGGTTGTTTTTTTTTTAGGGGGTGGGTGGGGGGGGGGGGGGTTCCAAAAGACTTAGGGGAAATAAAAGATTCCATCATCACTAAAAGAACGGAGAGATCTTGAAGGATCATACTGCTTAAAAGGTGCAGTTTCTGAAATTATACAAAAACAGAAACACCAGACTATGTGCATAATTCTCTTCTGAATAGGAACGCAGTGTACATCTTTAAAGACAGGTGTACATTGCTCGGACTTCCATGCCTTAAGAATGAGTCTGGCAGCAGAACTGTAGGAGACCTTTGAGCTGCTTCCATGGATAGCCAGTGAGAACAGAACTACACTAGTCTAGCTCTGATAAAATACATGCACAAAAACTAATGGTTTGGTTATGAGGTGTTTGCATATGGGGCGGAGGTGTCAGAGTTCCAGGAAAACCTAGGAGAACTGGACGGTGGCGCCCCTCACCTCCTGGAAGAACCAGGTGACGTTGGAGGCGGGCATGCCCTCCACCTGGCAATACAGCTGCATGTCTGTGTTGGCCTGCACCACCACCTGCCCCTTCTGGGACCCCACCGGCAGGATGCTCACCTCTGGCTTACCTGCCCAAAGCATCACCCTCGTTAGTCACACACATCATCCACTGCCCACACCATCACCATCGTTAGTCACACATCACCCACTGCCCACACCATCACCATCGTTAGTCACACATCACCCACTGCCCACACCATCACTGTCGTTAGTCACACATCACCCACTGCCCACACCATCACCATCGTTAGTCACACATCACCCACTGCCCACACCATCACCATCGTTAGTCACACACATCATCCACTGCCCACACCATCACTGTCGTTAGTCACACATCACCCACTGCCCACACCATCACCGTCGTTAGTCACACACATCATCCACTGCCCACACCATCACTGTCGTTAGTCACACACATCATCCACTGCCCACACCATCACTGTCGTTAGTCACACATCACCCACTGCCCACACCATCACCATCGTTAGTCACACACATCATCCACTGCCCACACCATCACTGTTGTTAGTCACACATCATCCACTGCCCACACCATCACTGTCGTTAGTCACACACATCATCCACTGCCCACACCATCACTGTCGTTAGTCACACACATCACCCACTGCCCACACCATCACCATCGTTAGTCACACACATCACCCACTGCCCACACCATCACTGTCGTTAGTCACACACATCATCCACTGCACACACCATCACCATCGTTAGTCACACACATCACCCACTGCCCACACCATCACCATCGTTAGTCACACACATCACCCACTGCCCACACCATCACTGTCGTTAGTCACACATCACCCACTGCCCACACCATCACTGTCGTTAGTCACACACATCATCCACTGCACACATAAACCCATTCAGTGCCAGTGCCATTCAGTGTTAATATACAATTTCAGTAATCTAAGATGGAATAAAGTAATTAGTGTCTTTCCCCATTATCTGTAAGGTATCTCCATATCAAACTAATTTGTTTCAGCTCACATGAATTGTGAAAACTTACTCACACCCTAAATCAATTAAGTTCATTCAATGTTTCATCAAAAACCCATCCGCAAGCTCCCTTACCATAGACCATGAGAGTGATGTTGGCCGAAGCGTTCTTGTGGCGGGTGGAGGCAAACAGGGTGTACAGGCCACTGTGGGAGGAGCGGGGAACCACAATGTACAAGCTGGCCGCACGCCGCGTTTGTCTGAACAAACCACATGGGAATTCATCACTGTCTGGACAAACCACATGGGAATTCAACACTGTCGGAACAAACCACATGGGAATTCATCACTGAACAAACCACATGGGAATTCATCACTGTCTGAACAAACCACATGGTAATTCATCACTGTCTAAACAAACCACATAGGAATTCATCACTGTCTGAACAAACCACATGGGAATTCATCACTGTCCGGACAAACCACATGGGAATTCATCACTGTCTAAACAAACCACAGGGGAATTCATCTCACATTTCTGAACAACCACCTTTCAATAAAAAAAAACAACAACAACGTTTTGAGACAATGCTTTGTCCACAGTATAAAAAAAAAACAAAAAAAACCACAAAAAACCATCTCACAGGATCTTGACATTTATTTAATTTTCAGTATTTTGACTGCCTTTGTTTTCTCTTTTTGTATATTTATTTACTTATTTGCTTATCTATCTATTCATTTCATTTTTAGAATTAGCAAAATCTTATTCAATGCTGATTCCATGTCCATGAAAGTTACCATGAAAATTTCAAGAATTTTTGAAACCTTGCATGGTATAACATTTCCATGAGGCCCAGCCGAGGAAATGGTCTTCCTATTTTTGCAAGACTTTTCCAGACTTCCTTGACTGTGTGGAAATCTGACTTGAACAGCTAAGACTGACAAATATGGCTAGACTGCTAATGGCATATGATTCATTGCTCATTTACTTCACACATTTACAGTATTTTTTGTTTGTTCTTCTCTTCTTAGTTATGTAAGAAAATCCACCATCAGGATTACCTCAACAAATGTCTCTCTTTTTATTTATTTATTTATTTATCTACATATGTTCACAAATATATCTCTATATCATGCATGTGTGTGCAAAAACATACACACACATACCCATACATGTATCTATTTTATCTTAAATGATAACACTCCAATGTGAAAATAGAATACTTTCAGGTGATGTGAACAATCTGTGTGCGTGACGGGATACTGAACAGAATTCCTCCCTACACACACACACACACACACACACACATTCTTTTCTTCCCTTCATATCTAATTTTTTTTTTTTTTTCGACAATGACAACATTCCAATGTTCAAAATAGAACACTTAAATCACATGTCTACAATTACCAGTATTGTGTGACAGGACAGCTAAAACAGAATTCATTCTAAACACACTCACACTCACACACACACACACACAGTGACACACACACACACACAGTGACACACACACACACACACACACAGAGTGACACACACACACACAGTGACACACACACACACACACACACACACACAGCCTACTTCATTTGATAGAGGATGTTGTTCTGCAGCAGACGACCGTTGTGGAACCACTGCAGTTTGGGTTCAGGGAAGGACTGGATTTCCACATAGAAGTACACAGACTCTGCTGATGAGTTCACCACGAACTCCGTCCGAGAAGGCTTCAGGTAGAGGTACTCCTCCTCTGCCACACACCAAGCACCCGCAGACCTCATCAGCAACAATAGTGTTGTATCGTGCTGCGTTGCCTTTGTCTTGTTGTAGTGCTGTTCTGTCTTGTGTTGTCTTGTCTTGTGTTGTCTTGTCTTGTACTGTATTATATTGTCCTGCAGTGTACTGCTGCCTTGTATTGTCTTGCCTTGTATTGCCTTGTCTCGCATCATCCTGCCTTGCATTGCCTTGTCTCGCATTGTCTTGCCTTGCATTGCCTTGTCTCGCATTGTCTTGCCTTCCATTGTCTTGTCTCGCATTGTCTTGCCTTGCATTGCCTTGCCTTGCATTGTCTTGTCTCGCATTGCCTTGCCTTGCATTGTCTTGCCTTGCATTGCCTTGTCTCGCATTGTCTTGCCTTCCATTGCCTTGTCTCGCATTGTCTTGCCTTCCATTGCCTTGTCTCGCATTGTCTTGCCTTCCATTGCCTTGTCTCGCATTGTCTTGCCTTGCATTGCCTTGCCTTCCATTGTCTTGTCTCGCATTGTCTTGCCTTCCATTGTCTTGTCTCGCATTGTCTTGTCTCGCATTGTCTTGCCTTGTATTGTCTTGTCTCGCATTGTCTTGCCTTCTTGCATTGTCTTGTCTTGCCCTGTCTTGACTTGCATTGCCTTGTCTTGCAATTGCATTGTACTGTCTTGTCTTGCATTGCAGTCTTGCACTGTATTGTACTGTCTAACACAGATTTGTCTCGCAGAACGTTTTGCCACAAGAGATTCCTCATTCAGTCATTGTGAAATTTGGGTTTCTCCACATGGGGAGTGTGTAACACAGTACACACCCGTTGCTCCAGAGCGAGTTGTGAGCACGAACATCATCATTGGCTGCAGAGTGAGTCTGAAGCACAGACCTTCAAGCTCCTGATGCTTTAGTGCCTGCTGTTAGCTTCCACATTGTAAAATAAAAGCAGCAACCACCCCAACATACAATAAAACAGTCCTTTCACAAGCCTTTCCTCACCCCACTCTCACTACAGACACAATGCCTGTCAACACACCTCGTCTTCTTCCAAATTGTGGGCTGCGACTCCCATGTTCATTTGTCATGAATGATGGGCTTCTATATGCATGACTGTCTTTACCCAAACATGTAGGGAACCATACACTGTTTTCAGGGGTGTGCCAGCTGGGTATATTCCTCTTTCCATAACCAAATCAACAGTGACATGGACCACTGAATCTTTAGAGTGGATAGCTGATCTTCTGCATGCATATACACACAAAGGGAATTCAGGCGTTCCCAGGTCTGTACAACGCTCAGCTTATATCACAGATTGACATAACCTTACAGCTGGACCAACAGCAAAGTCAGAGCTGTATGATCAGTGAGACAGATTGACATAACCTTACAGCTGGACCAACAGCAAAGTCAGAGCTGTATGATCAGTGGCTTTTTTTCCACTGGAATGGGAAGTCATTTACAGCTCAGTCTTTTGTGAAGGACTATGACTTTCAAACTAGGAGGCAAGATTGCACTGACTCTTAGTGCTGCAGCTTTGGGGGCTAGCTGTCTTTTGGGAACCATCCCAACACTGACTGTCCTAAAGCCCTCTTGGCCGAGAGAGTCGGGGTGTAACTAGGGCAAGTCTCTCTCAACTATAATCAATTCTAGCCCAGATAGTTGGGACAGCAGTTGCCTCCTCTGCTGTTCTAATGGTCATAGTGTGACACAACTATCATAAATAAAAACATCTCTCTAGCTGGGAGATCAATAAAAATCTCTATCATCAACAGGCACAGCGACAGGGATTTGAAACCCAAGATGCTGTGATTGAAAGTCCAACGCTATAAGTAATCACTTGGATGTTGAGCCCTTGAACATCCTTACTTGATCTTCCCTTCAGGACGGACAGATGTGTGTGTGAATGGGTACTGACTATCAGAATGTCTTGCCTAGATGGAAAAAACACAGGACAATGCTTGCTATGCATTCTTGATTCTCCCTTGCTGCTTAATGTTTTTTCTTGCAATGCTCTGAATTCATGTTGTCCAACAGAAGCAGTTGTCATCATTCTCCAATTCCAGTATTTGGCAACAAGCCATGATCTTCAACTCACAGTCCCCCTCAACGTCCCCACCCCCGTCCCCACCACTCCCACTGCCCCCACATTGCACCCCCAACCAGCTCACCATAGTACTTGATTCGATGTAGCGACCTGTGGTTGTTGTCACATGAGCAGACGCAGCCATGGACCTCACAGCATGTCTTGTCCAGAACTGATTCCGCAATCCAAGCACCTGCATGTCTCCACGCATCCGTCCGAAATGCTCGGTCCACTGGTTCCTTCCGCCACGCACCGCACTGCCCTCACGAAAACATGTGTTTGTCGCACCCTGCCTTGCACTATTGTCTTGTTTCATGCTGTTCGTCTTGCCTGCTTCTTTGCCTCATGTGCCCTCCTTGTCTCCTGTACTGCATTCCATCACTGTCCTCGCATGTACCTGCACTGTCTCCACCTCTGATCCCACATGCATGTCTCACATTGTCATTCTCATGTCTTGCTCATTGCCTTGCACATCTCGCATGTTGCACATGCATCGCATTGTTGCCACATTGTATATGTCTGCCTCCTTGCCTCCTGTATGTCTTGACCTATCTGCTCGCCTCATCTCCTCATTCTGTCTCCATGCTTGCTTGCATCCTGCTCAATTGTCTTGCCTACCATCTCCATTCTGCTTACATCATCCATTGCTCCTTCATTGCTGTCTCGCATTCCCTCCATACCCTTCACCTCATCATCATCATATTCTACCACATACTGCCTTCATTGCCTGTCCGCATATGTCTCCTCATCTTGTCTCGCATTGTCTCCTTCATGCTTGTCTCCATTGTCTTGCCTAGCTTGCTCCATCTCGCTGTCTCCATTGTCTCACCCATTGTCTTGCTCGCATTGTCTCTGCCCATTGTCTTGCATCTGTATGTCTGTCTCGCATTGTCTGCCTTCATTGCATCTCGCATCTTGTCTTCACCCCAACTTCTTGACTTCCATTAAACCTTGTCTTGCATGATTGTACTGTCTATGTACTTCATGCATCTCACTATTGTACGTCTCACAATTTGTCTCGCAAGTTGCACAAAGATCCATTCATCATTTGAATTGGTTTCTCCACATGGAGTGTTAACACATACACACCCGTTGTCCAGAGCATGTAGCACGAACATCATCATTGCTGCACATATCTAACACAGACCTTCAGCTCCATGCTTAGGCCTGCTTAGCTTCCACATTGTAAACATAAACAGCAACCACCCAACATCACCACAAAAAACAGTCCTTCACAAGCCTTTCCTCACCACTCTCACTACAGACACAAGCCTGTACACACACACACTGTCTTCTCAAATGTGCTGCATCCCATGTTCATTCATGAATGAGCTTCATATGCATGACTGCTTACCCAAACATGTAGACACTACACTTTCAGTTGCATGTCAATCTTTCCATAACCAACAACAGTGACATGACCACTAGAATCTTACATAAAAGCTATCTCTGCATGCAATAACACAAACAATCACTTCCCAGTCGTACAACGCTAGCATACACAGATTACATACCTTACAGCTGGACCAACACAAATCAAGCTGTATGATCATGAACAGATTACTACCTTACACTGGACCAACACAAATCAAGCTATGATCATGCTTTATTTTCCACTGAATGAAGTCATTTACAGCTCCACTCTTTTGAAGACTATGACCTTTCAAACTAAGCAAGATTGCACTGACTCTAGTGCTGAAACTTGGCATAGCTCTTGAACCATCCCAACACTACTGTCCTAAAGCCTCTTGCCAAATCGAACTAGCAATCCTCTCCACTAATCAATCACCAGATATTGACGATGCTCCTCTGCTGTTCTAATGTCATATTGACACCAACATCAATAAAACTTCTACTGAACATAAAATCCTCAACAGCACAGCGACGATTTGAAACCCAAGATCTGTACTGAAAGTCCAACGCTATAAGTAATCACTTGGATGTTGAGCCCTGACTACCTACTCCTGATCTTCCTTCACACAGAACGACAGTAGTTAATGTACCTGACTTAGTCAAAAGTAAAATGATAATGAAAAAAACAGACCAATCTCTCTATGCTGATCAATCACTGCCTGCTGCTTAAAAGTTCTTCTTAACCTCGAATATTGAGTCCACACAGAAAGTTCATCAGATTCCATCCAGATTCCAGTAAAATTTGGCATCAAAGCCAATGACTTCAACAAAAGTCCCCCTTCAACCCACACCCCCCACCCACCTCCCCCCCATACCCCAACACATCACCATAGCATGATTCAGTAGCACCTGCGTGTCACACATGACACCAGACCACCACGACCTCACAGCTGTACTGCCAAACTGACTCCACAACACCCACTCACGTCATCTCACAAATGGTCACCACTGTCCCCACAACACCGCACCCACACTCACCACACAAACACACAACACATCACCACACAAACACACAACACATCACCACACAAACACACAACACCCACATCACCACACAAACACACAACACCCACACATCACACACAACACCACACATCACCATCACAACACACAACACCCACACATCACCACACAAACACACAACACATCACCACACAAACACACAACACATCACCACACAAACACCCACACATCACCACACACACACACACATATCACCACACAAACACACAACACCCACACATCACCACACAAACACACAACACCCACACATCACCACACAAACACACAACACCCACACATCACCACACAAACACAACACCACATATCGCCACACAAACACACAACACCCACACATCACCACACAAACACACAACACCCACACATCACCACACAAACACACAACACATCACCACACAAACACCAACACATCACCACACAAACACACAACACATCACCACACAAACACCCACACATCACCACACAAACACACAACACATCACCACACAAACACACAACACCCACACATCACCACACAAACACACAACACCCACACAAACACACAACACCCACACATCACCACACAAACACACAACACATCACCACACAAACACACAACACCCACACATCACCACACAAACACACAACACCCACACATCACCACACAACACACACACATCACCACACAAACACACAACACATCACCACACAAACACCCACACATCACCACACAAACACACAACACATCACCACACAAACACACAACACATCACCACACAAACACCCACACATCACCACACAAACACACAACACATCACCACACAAACACACAACACCCACACATCACCACACAAACACACAACACCCACACAAACACACAACACATCACCACACAAACACCCACACATCACCACACAAACACCCACACATCACCACACAAACACACAACACCCACACATCACCACACAAACACACAACACATCACCACACAAACACACAACACATCACCACACAAACACACAACACCCACACAAACACACAACACCCACACATCACCACACAAACACACAACACATCACCACACAAACACACAACATATCACCACACAAACACACAACACCCACACAAACACACAACACCCACACATCACCACACAAACACACAACACCACACATCACCACACAAACACACAACACCCACACATCACCACACAAACACACAACACCCACACATCACCACACAAACACACATATTTGATATAAATCTGTTCTCTCTTTCTGCTGGCTGGTTCAAGCTGACCTGTTTTTACATTTTGCTTTGGAGGTTTTGTAACAAATGTATTCAAAGTAACATTTATTTGTCTAAGATATCATAAGTATTATAATTTCCAGATGCTTAGAAAACAAATAACAAAATGGAATAATAAAAGTATTTGATAGAGCACTGAATCTCATGCCGCGACTGATGAAGGCCATTACACACCAGACTTTAACACACATACGCATAACTGTAATTCAGAGAGAGATGAAAGACAAAACTGATTAAAAAACAAACAAACAAACATTACATGCAAACAGAATGCTAAAGAAACTTCACACACAGTGTGAATTATCATTACTGTTATATAAACAGACTCACACTATGGTATTCATTGCTATCACACATAGGCCCAACACTCCACTTACATCAAAGGTTGACATAAGTTTACAGTTGGGCCAACAGCAAAGTGAGAGCTGTATTATCAATGGATTCTCCACTGCGGTGGGAAATCATTTGGTGAAGGACTATGACTCTCAAACTTGGAGGCAAGACTGCACTGACTCTTAGCGCTGCAGCCCTGAGGGCTAGTTGGCCTATGGGAACCATCCCAACACCGACCGTCCTGAAACTCTCTTGGCCAAGAGAGTGGGGATGTAACTTGGGCAAGACACTCTCAACTATAATCAAATTCTAGCCCAAACAGATGTAACTTGGGCAAGACACTCTCCACTGTAACCAAATTCTAGCCCAAATAGTCGGGACAGCAGTTGCCTCCTCTGCTGTTCTGGTCACAGTCAGACATGACTATCACACTATCACACTGAACATATGGTCGCTGGATACACACCATGTCAGGCGTCCCCTCTTGCTTGTAGTCCATGTACAGCTCCACATGCTGGTTGGGCTTCACCTTGATCTTGCAGGTCAAGGTCAGGTGGTCTCCCACACGCAGCCGAGAGGCTGAGCTCAGGAAATGGGGAGGTGGAAGGATTTCTGTGTCTGTTGAACACAGGCATGAGCACAGAATGATGGTTATTACTTATATAATGCATGTCTTTCTGTCCTTTACAATGACTTTGTAGCCACGATTATATTTAACAATAAAGTTTCACTAGGAACTGATAATATTCACACAAACTGCATAGGACACACCAACACATGTACACATGCACAGTGTGCGCATGCACGCACACACACACACTATCCATGAAAATGAAACAACAACGACAAAGAAAAAAGTTGGAGAGGAATCACAGTTCTATACATCAGAGAACATGATTGTAAGACTAATGAGAAGAGAGCGCTCCTCTTTTCTTTTTTTTAAAGAAAAATGTGAATAAATACTTAGTACAGTGATAAGCTGTTGTTTTTTTAATTGAAAAAAAACAAAACAAACAAAACTACAGAAATGTAAATGTCAATTCTTCCTAGAGTAACTTTATGCCACAGTCCATCAGATCCAATATCATAGAGGGACTGGTTGTATCTGATACAGAGACACCATTCACTCGTTCCTTTTACTTCCGCTTTGATTCACCACTGCCCACCATTGAAAAAGACAAGGTACGGGAGATGGGATATATATTATATATATATATATATATTACATATATATATATCCACCATCATCTGTCAGTTCCAAGCCCATCAATTCAGAGCAGCAGAGACACTGACCATTTTGCATATGTCTGTGTAAGCAGTACATTCATACTTCAGAGGAGAAAGATCATGAGTGTCTTCCTTGCCATTCATTCATCAGTCACACTACGTTGGGAACAAAGGAGCAGTCCTGAGCTCAAGGTACAAACCATTACAGCATCTCAACAACAAAATTCATTTAAACAAAATACACAAATAACATTTTCAAAGTATTACACAAAACAAAATAAAACTTACATAATCATTTACTGATCTGCACTGTAAAGTGTGATAAAAAAAAAAGAGTAATAAAAGGCTTAATCACAATTAAAAAAAGAAAAAAGTCTGCCATTTCTTTATTTTTCAAACTAGCTGAATCTTGCTGCACAGGACAGAGTTCTACAAATCAGGGTATATTTTACTATCACACATACTGAGACATGTCACGTCACTCCATGTGGCAGTCCAAAGAGATTCTGTTCCCACCATGCCCCCACCCACCCCTTTCCTCCCCCCCACTAATTATCAAATGATTATACCACAAGTGATCAAGGGCATGCGCTCTAGGTGGTACTGGTCAGATCTCCAAAACACCATCCTTGTCACATCGCTGCCAACCTTCCAGACCCTAAATTAGGAATCCTGTTGGGGACTGGGTTCGGGAGGGGGGGGGTGGGGGGGGGGGGGGCATGGTGAATTGATAAATGAAAACTGTTCCTTATACTGTGAAGTTAAGTGCTGATAACCCCCCCTTTTTTTTTTATAATGATTTGTTGGCCACATCACATCGACTTTCACTGCTTGACGTTACGCTGGTAAAGCAGCACTGGTGCCTTGTGTGTGCGCAGTAACTGTTTTCCAGTTGAAAAACATGGATCAGTGTACGGACCCAGCAAGCTGGTTCAGTTTCTTACATTTTTTTTGTTTGTTGTTGTTGTTGTTTTTTTTGTTGTTGAAATTTTTAATTTGGAAACATATGCAGAAAATCGTAATTTCGTAATCAGTGCTAAAATTCGGAAAAATTCCCAAAAATGAGGAACGGTTGGCAGCTATGTTGTCAGCCTCCCACTGACCACGATACACCAGGACCAGCCGTGTGATTTCCTCCATCATTCCGCCGTCGCTCACGTTGGCCCAGGCCCGACACTGAAATGTTCCCTTGAACACGAAGTAGGGGAAGGACACAATGAAGCCTTTCATGGGGTCGTAGGTCACATCCTTTCTGTTGGTGAAGTCTTCCAGTGTGTAGGAATGGCTGAGGGTGACGTTGAAGGAGGGGTCGGACACAGGACAAGGGATGGTCGCTTCGTGGCCATAGTACACAGGCAGAACTTCAAGGCCGTATTGAAATTCTTTCGTGAACATGTGGTTTACATCTGTAAAAAAAAAAAAAAGAAAAAAAAAAAAGAGAGACAAAACATGTTATACTGGGAGGGCTTTTAAACCTTTGAACACATGGTTTGTATGTATAGGAAGCGTGAAAAACAAGACCTGACAACAACAGACACTGGAAGGGGTTTTCAATCCGTTTCCACCCTCCACTCTGTCTGTTGCGTCACTTGCCCATGCCTATTGCTGTGTTAGATTCACTGGCTTCTCACTGCTTATTGCCATTTGGTGCATTTCATAATATCAGCTTCTATACAGTCACTCTCCTCTCTCTGTTTGGCTCTGCTCTAAATCCTTGTCACTGAATAAACAAACGCTGGAGGAAATCAGTCTGTTTCTTCTCACTTCTTTCTTTGTTCTCTCTCCCTGAAGCACACACACAGACACATGTGTATGTGTGTATGTGCATCCACATACCATTACCACAACAACTGCAAAAACCACACAAACGCTTGTGTACACATAATGCTTACATGCATGCACACACACACATAATACCCACTCACTCACATTCACTCACATATATATGCATGCTTGCTCACTTGCGTGTGCACACACACACACACTCACACCCACACATCCACTGGGCAAGGGAGACTGAAAGTGAGATCCAACATTTTTTTTAAAGCCTACTCAATTATTTCAGTCTGAACACTAGTCTTTTTCCTGTAACTTAAAGTATCACAGAAAGAAATGGTCCAAAAATAAGGGAAAAAACAAACAAACTACTCAGTCGCTGCAATCCTAACATTAATATTTCTACTATGGATGAAGGATGGTGAGGGGGGATCCAGAATAAGTTACACTTAATTCTCTACTGGACATTTTGACAGGGTAACTGTGTTGCTGGAATGTATTGGAATACACTCTGTATTTCATTTTGTTATTTTGGTAGTAATGATTATTCAATTCACATAGCCTTCTGCATGTTAAACATGCTCCATTCTGCTGTACAACATAAAAACCTTGGTGTAAAACATGCTTTTAAACACTTAAATGACAGCTTACATACATAACCACACATGTGTATAATCAAACACTCACTCAAACACATTCATATATATGCATCTTCACAAAATATCAAACAAAACATAACTCTCAACACATATCATACATCACAATACCCAAATAACACACATCTCCTATCACAATACACACAAAAACTTACCACAATAATTAAAACCAATCCCAGTACTTAAAAACCAATAACATACCCCACAATGCCCAAAATTAATAAACATATCACTTTCTGCCCAACAATGAGTGCTAATCATCATCATCATCATCATCATCATATTAATGATAATGATGATAATGATAATAACAAAGACAATGATAAAAATGAAAGAAGAAAAAGAAGAAGAACAACAACAATAATTTAATTCATATAGCACCTTTTCATGTAACACATGCTCAACTGTGCTGTGCAATGTCAAAATCAATGTGTAAAACACATGTTTAAACACTAAAACAACAGCTTCCATACAGCACCCTGCACAGACATCACACACTAG
>NC_134882.1:27324198-27329198 GCF_041734735.1 Babylonia areolata | reverse complement strand
CTGCCTGTCAAACTGCTGCAATCTCCACATTACCCCCCCCCCCCACCCCCCCCCAAGAAAATCTTTCGGCATACTACACTGCAAGCCACCCATTCATTCACTCCTCTTGAGTTATTCTTTGATTCATCCATACTGTAAGACAAACAAATGAAAAAAAAAAGCAAAAAAAAAAGCAAAAAAAAATCACACAGAATGCCTATCCTGTACTGTTTTCTTTTAATATCTTTACTCAGCTGGGTTCGGATGTCTTCACAATACTTTAGATTGTTCAGTTTTGTCAATTTATCCACAACAACATTCTGATGTTTCAGCCAATTTCAGATTTTATATTTTATTTTCCATATCAAATTCACACAAATCTTGACTTTATATAGGTTCTGGTTTCTGATTATTTAGGTTCTGGTTTCTAATTATTTACCTGCCTTTTCTTCTTCTTCTTCTTTTTTATATATATATAATTCTTACCCCCATCCCATTTAAAAATACTCTTCTTCTTCTTTCCCTTGACTACCGCCTTCATCATTGTGAAGATTCTGTTAATTTTGAGTTTGTTCAGGCAATTGAAAAAACAGTTTGTAACACTCAACTTGAAACACACACACACACACACAAATGTTCGTAAATGACTCAACGGTGCTAACCTGATTTTGCATCCCAACAGAGTAATAGACAGCCTCTTATTGCTCCATGTTATAAGAATGATGGTGGGGTTTTTTTCAGTTAATACTGTTATCATCCTGAATTCTGGGGCATGTTTTAACAGAGATTTTTGTACATAACCAAAAGGAATCTAATTATGTCGTGACCCATTTTCTGTGGTTTTCCACTCTACCCTTTTGGGGGTTTGTTCTCAGTTTTGATACTGATTCAGCAGCAAAATTAATTATTCGTTTCATTTCTTTTTTTCAAATGCCTTCATTTAAATCTATAGGTTCCCTAGTTTTCGATACTGGATCTGGAAATCACCTCAGACCTTCAGTCCAGTCATTGACACACCGGGTTGTGTGTACAGCATTTCCCACTTCGCTGACTCAGCCATTGGTTTCCGTGTGGGCTGACGGCAACGGATGTGACCAAGAGATCAAGGCATTTCTTCTCGCCATCCATGTGCGTGTGTGTGTGTGTGTGTGTGTTCGTGTTCGTCACACCGTGGTGGCCATTTTGCTCATCACGCACGCGCACTCACTGCCTGACAGTGAGAGGCTGGTTGTGCAACATGTCTCAACTGGGCCCACGGACATTCGTAGTCCATGACTGGTCCCTGTTCGACAACGTTTCTGACTTTGGGCGTGTCCACACCGAACACGAAAGAAAACTGACGATTGTCGTGAGTGCGAACAAAAAAAAAACACAACAACAAAAAAACCAACAACAACAACAAAAAAAAGGAACACTGCACAGTAAATTGCTCTTTCTTGTCTTGAGTACCCATTGGTATAGTGGCCATGAACCCCCGTTTCACCAAAGTGCCCGCACGGTTTTCTGTCCGTCGGTTCAAAGGAATAAACTTTTCACGAGTTTTGATACTTTAGTTTGCTATTGCATTACTTTTCCTCGATAAACACTGACACGTTGTGGAAAATTATCGCAGCGGTAAAGATTAAATTTTGTCCTTATGTTCGTCACAAAAATGTCGAGACCCGGTTGCGGCAGCATGGATGGATTTTAAAATTCAAACTGGCAAAATGACCTCGAGGTGTGTGTGTGTGTGTGTGTGTGTGTGTGTGTGACAGAATTTTGGGCACTTGCAGACACACCTGACACCTTTTTCAGTCCAGCGGATATATATATATATATATATATATATATATATATAATTTATTTATTCATTTTATTTTTATTTTTATGTGGTACATTAAAGCTCTGTGTGTGCGCGCATGTGTGTGTGTGTGTACGCGCGCGCGCGCGCGCATGTGTCTGTGTGCAACGTGTGGGCACGAGCTGGACACTATGCAGGTAGCCGGCACGTACAACGCAATCCACGAACACTCAATACCTCAAGCTGCACACAAGTCACACACTCGGGGACTGTTCGTTTTGGTGGGTTTCTCCCTCCCTACCACCTCCACCATCCCCCATCTCAGTGCCTATTGTCCTAAACCCCTCTTGGCCGAGAGAGTGGGGATGTTACATGGGGATGCTGGTCAAGACGCTCTCCACTATAATCAAATTATAGCCTAGGTAGTTCGGACTGGCCATTGTCGGACACGACTGACTGTCAAACAGTGAGCCTGTGGATCAGTTCGGATGTGCGTGTGTATGTTGTTGTTGTGTTGTTGTTGTGGTGGTGGTGGTGGTGGTGGTGTGTGTGTGTGTGTGTGTGTGTGTGTGTGTGTGTGTGTGCTAAAGTTACTTGGACGTGTCAAGTACAGTGTGGAGCTGTATTTGTGCGTGTATGCGTGTGCGTGAACGTGTACGCGCGCGTGAAAGCGCGTGGTTGCGTATGCATGCCCGTACGCGTATGTGTGTGTGTGTGTGTGTGTGTGTGTGTGTGTGTGTGTGTGTGCGTGCACGCGTGAAAACGCGTGCTTGTGTGTCCGTGCGCGTACAGGCATATGTGTGCATGCGTGCGTGTGTACGCGCATGTGTGCTTGCGTGTATATATGTGTGTGTGTATGTGTGTGTGCGTGTGTGTTTGCAGGGTTTTGTGGGAGGGCAGGGGCCGGTGGAGAGAGCAACAAAGTCACAGCACAACACCAGTTTCAAAACACAACTGACCTGCAGGCTGTGGGCCTTGATGTCCCAGGACCAGCGCACGGGGACGTTGCCGATGCAGTCCAGGGTGGCGTTGTCCCCGGGCCGCAGCACCACGTCGCCCTGGGCCATGATCTCCGGGGGAGGCAGGCCCGACATCAGCTCCTCCTCCGCCGGGTAGCTGCCGCCGCCGCCGCTGTCCGCCCCCTCTCCAGCACCTCCAACATCACCTCCACTGCCCTCACCCGCTGCTGCACGTGCACGCACACACACACACACCGTCAACTCTCGTCACTGTGCCCGTCAGGGATACAGCTTTTTCACATTCCTTAAGTCGACAAAAATGTGGACGTCTTGACCAGACAGTTGGTGTGGCCATGTTTAAAAAAAAAAAAAAAAAAAAAAAAAAGGCACAATACCTTAATATTTGCATGAAATGCGTAACCCCACGGGGTTTCCTGAAATAAACACGTCTTGTCGTCTGCGTCTTCGTCGTCGAAGAAGTAGTAGTAGCAGTAGTAGCAGCAGCAGCAGTAACACTAGTAGTAGCAGTAACACTAGTAGTAGCAGTTGCAGAAATAGTTGTTTTCGTGGTGGCGGCGGTGGTGGTAGTAGTAGCAGCAGTAGTAGTATAGTAGCAGTAGCAGTAACAGTTGTACTTGTTGTGGTGGTGGTGGTGGTAGCAACAATAGTTGCTTTAGTGGTGGTAGTCGTAGTAAAAGCAACAGCAGCAATAATAGTAATAGCAGTAACAATAGTACAGCAGTAGCAGTAATAGTAGTTGTTGTGGTAGTTGTGGTGGTGGTAATAGTAGTAGTAG
The DNA here is from genome assembly GCF_041734735.1 of Babylonia areolata. Taxonomy (NCBI): domain Eukaryota; kingdom Metazoa; phylum Mollusca; class Gastropoda; order Neogastropoda; family Buccinidae; genus Babylonia; species Babylonia areolata. Next base: position 27,325,684 of record NC_134882.1, on the reverse strand, counting down.
TAGTAGCAGCAGCAATAACAGCGTAGGAGTAATAGTTGTTTTAGTGGTTGGAGTAGTGGTGGCGGTAGTAGAAGCAGCAGCAATGACAGTATTAGCAGTAACAGTAGCAGTAATAGTAGCTGTTGTGGTAGTTGTGGTGGTGGTAATAGTAGTAGCAGTAGCAGCAGCATTAACAGTTGTTGCAATAACAATAGTAAAGCAGTAGCAGTAATAGTTGCTGTAGTGGTAGTTGTGGTAGTAGTCGTGGTAGTGGTGATGGTGGTAATAGTAGCAGTAAAAGTAGTAGTAGTAGTAGTAGTAGTAGCAGCAGCAATAACAGTAGGAGCAATTACAGTAGTAGTAGGAGTAGCAGTTGTTGTGGTGATAGTTGTGGTGATGGTGCTAGTAGAAGCAGCAGCAGTAATAGTAGCAGTAGCAGTAGCAATAGTTGTGGTAGTAGTCGTGGTGGTGGTGACGGCGATGGTGGTGGTAATAGTAGTAGTAGTAGTAGTAGTAGTTGTTGTTGTTGTAGTTGTAGCTGCACCATAATATGCTCACTGACACACAAGCCACAACCACTGAAGAGCAAATACAATATTATGTTTAATAAATAATACAGGTCACTGACAATTACCGGCCACTGAGAAGTTTATTTTCCATAAAACGTAGCGCGTAAAATTGTAGCGTAGTTGTGACTGGCTGTAGAAGTGATGAAAATAACAACGATGGTGACGATGACGACAACAACAACGATCAAAATCAAAACGACTGTACTGTCTCAGAAAGAGGAGAAAAAGAAAAAAAGAAGACTGGAAATTCACCATCTTTATCAAGGAACAACAATCATCATCATCATAATTATCATTAACATTATCACCATAATTATCAGCATCAACATCACTATTATCATCATTACATCATATCAAACAAAAAACACAGCGATAAATACCACATCAAACAAGTTGGGTTTTTTTTAATCCCATTGAACGACGTGGCATTTAAAGTGCTTGCAGAAAAAGCCGACTCGTACAAACACGTGCGTGCGTGTGTGTGTGTGTGTGTGTGCGTGCGTGTGTGTGCGCGCGCGCGCGCGTGTGTGTGTGTGACACGTCAGCGTCATGTCACCCTGACCGGTGGGTGAACGACTCCCATCCCCGACACCTTCATCTACCTCCCCCCCTCCTCCCCCCACCCCAAACCCCTTAGTTAACGAGGAGGGAACTAATTGTTACACATCATTCTGTTGAAGACCCGAGTGGGAAGAAGGTGAGGAGGATGAGAGGAGGAAGCGAAGGAAGACGAAAATAAGGCGGTGAAAAGCAGTGTGTGTGTGTGTGTGTGTGTGTGTGTGTGTATTTGTGTGTGTGTGTGTGTGTGTATTTGTATGTGTGTGTGTATGTGCATGTGTGTGTGCGCACGTGTGTCTACACACACACACACACACACACACACACACATATATATATATATATATATATATATATATTATGCGTAGGAAACAAACAAA
>NC_134882.1:27314198-27319198 GCF_041734735.1 Babylonia areolata | reverse complement strand
AGTGCGAAAGAAACGAAAATGCCTTATCTTTTCCACTGCGAAGTACTGAACGATAAGATCTACAACAGAAATAAATCATATTCCTTTCAAATATATATATAGATAAACACACACACACACACACACACACACACACACACACACACATCTGCGTCCCGACTCGGTCTTTCTCCTCTGTCACCCCACCCCACCCCCCACGCCCCCTCCCCAATGCCCCACCATATCCCCCTCTCACTTACCCATGCCTCAACTAGTCCCTCCTCACATAGCTCCTCTCGCTCTCAGACCTTGCAGGCGTGATGAGGCGCGATTGTGACTGATAAGCCCGGACGATGTGACGGGGGTCAGGGGGCACTTACTCCAGTTAATACACCCTTCCCTCCCCTGCGCTTGTCCTGTCTCACTGCACTCACCTGCCGCTTGTCTGACTGCCCCACTGACCTATAAATACGATCTCAGTGGACTGCCCTCACCGTGTGTGTGTGTGTGTGTGTGTTTGTGTGTTCGTGTGTGTGTGTGTGCGCGTGTGTGTGCATGCGTACTTTTGTGTGTGTGTGTTAGTTTGAGTGGGGATGGGAGGGATGGGATGGGGGGCGGGGGGAGGGGCGGGGGTTGCAGAAATAGAGAAACAGAAAGACAGGCAGATAAACAGACTGTAAACAGACAAAATGAGACAAGAATAACGATTGCAATCACACACACACACGCACACACACACACACACGCACGCACACACACACACACACACACACACACACACACACACACAGAGCAGAGCCGATGTTAATTAAAGACAGAAGTCTCCTCTGCACACAAAAAAAGGTTCACATACACCCGACAGGCCCAGGGTAGCAGTTGTACACAACATTATGCCTCTCTCACTGGTGATTGGTTGATGATAGCACATACAGCACGCCGACAGACAACTTGTGCACAGCATCATGTCATGATGGATGAGTAATACGGACAGCTGCCTGTGATGAACAACACTTACACTTGTGTGCACTGCCAACACCGTTATCATTAAGCTGACTCTCTGACTCTGAACCCTTTTACCTGCGTACACTCACACAGGACATCCAATACGCATTTTAAAGATCTCGATAGCCCATGCCAGCTTTCGGTGGGTTTTTGGAAACGCGAACGTACCCAAGCTGCAACCCCCCCCCCCCCCCCACCCCCCGCCCGAAAACGGTAGTACGGCTGCCTAACCGGCCGCCGTAAAAACAGCCATGGTCACGCAAAAATTAAAAAGGAAGGCAACTCGTGGATACGAGTGAACGTGGGAATTCCAGCCCATGTTGTGGTGGAAAACAAAACAAAACAACGACAACAAACAAACTCTGCATTGAAATGCAGGGCAAGAACTGGATAAAACCAAACACTAGATGAACGAATGAATTGATAAATGAATGAATAAATAAACAGAAAGAAAGAATGATCGATTAAATGAATTTATAAAGTAAGCAAATGTTTTTTTTTAAAGGAGGTTTACATGACATCCAAAAGACAACGAAGCAAATCAGACAACTATGTGAATATTACTACAATAACAACGCATTTCTGTACGCATGCAATACGCACGCACGCACACACACACACACACACACACACACACACACACACACACATGTCAGAGTAACAGTTGATGCCAGTGAAGGGAAGCTGTTGGTGTGTGACATCCTCAATCCACCAGAAACTAGCCACACTCAGACAGCATGCTGATCTTTTCTTTCTTTCTTTTATGTACATATCTACTTTTTTTTCTTAATTTTTATTTGTGCGTGGGCTGCAACTCCCATGTTCACTTATTTCGATCTAAATGGCCTTTATAATATGTCTGACCGTTTTTACCCCGCCATGTAGCCAGCCATCATTCCGATTTCGGGTGAAAGGCATAGATAGGTCTGAACAGAAAACTCCCATCGATTCACGTCATCCATGTTGGTTCTCTTAATATTTTTTTTTTTGCGCCCAGAACATTACGCGGATATATAGCGAGACAGTACAGTTCTGGCATTATGTAATACACACCATCTGCCCTGGCCACCCTCGCTCTGAATGTGGTGGTTGCTTTGTTGTTGTTGTTGTTGCTGTTGTTTGTTTGTTTGTTTTTTTAATGCTCTCCTCCCCCAACTCAACTCGCGCCATGCTAAATTTCGTTCTCCCACTAACTTCGTACTCTCCACCCTCCCTCCCTACCCACCTCCCCTCTCGTACCCTCTCCCCTCCACCCAGCCCTTCCTTCCGTCTCTCCCCCCCCACCCCCACCCCCCCATACCCTCCCACCCCTCCTCCCGTCCAACCACCTCCATCGTCAGAGGGCGGGTGATTGGGGGTCTGGGACAGTGCCAAAAAACCCTCGGCACCTCCCACCCCCCTCTCCCCCGGCCCCTCCACCAACCTCCTCCCCCATTCACCCATCCCCCGGTCCCCCCCCCCTCCCCCGACACTCGAGTGAGTTATGTAAAGGACTTTGGCTGAGTTCGTACTCGCTGTATCCCCCGTGTGCCTGAAGCACCTTCACACGAACTCCCTCCACCCCTTCCGCTCCTCATTGAGACAAATCTCTGTATTTATATAGATATATACGTACCAGTATAAAAATGTTCAGTGTCTTTCCCCTACCCCCTATTCCTCCTCACCCCTCTCTCTCTTTTCACTTTTTACAAACAGACCTCTCTCTCTCTCTCCTCTTTGAATTATATCCTTATCTCATTTCCGTTTCTTTCTTCCTCAGTCTGTCTCTCACACACCCAGACATTCTGCTACACACACACACACACACACACACACACACACACACACACACACACACACAGAGGCGTACGCGCACAGAAACACACACACGCAGATCCAGTACGTGAACGCCCGCGCGGAATCACACACACATACACGCACGCAAGCAAGCACGCACACACAGAACACACAAACACCTGTGAAGCTGGGTACTATTTCAAGGTGTATCTCACACAAAAAAGATAGCGATGCGCACTGCCAGACGTGGTTCAAGATTGGACACAGAACCTTCTTACAAACACACACACACACACACACACACACACACACACACACACACACACACACACACACACACACACATCAGTACCCGCTAGAAATACCCGTGTCTGGCCGTTATAGAACCTTCACGCAAAGACCCTTTGAAGACGCACTAATAAGATGGATGTGATGGGCGTTTCTGAACAAGACATTGCTAAGCGTGTGTCTTCAATGCTTGCCTCGCATTCGGTTTTGGTGGGGGAAGAGGGGCAAGATTTCGGAGTGCCTCCCTTCCTCCCCCTGTCTGTCTATCACCTCTTTCTGTCTGTGTGTGTGTGTGTGTGTGTGTGTGTGTGTGTGTGTGTGTTTGGTGTGAGGTGTGTGTGTGTTTGGTGTGAGGTGTGTGTGTGTGTGTGTTTGGTGTGAGGTGTGTGTGTGTTTGGTGTGAGGTGTGTGTGTGTGTGTGTGTGTGTGTGTGTGTGTGTGTGTGTGTGTGTGTGTTTGGTGTGTGTGTGTGTGTGTGTGCGTTTCGTGTGAGGTATGTGTGTGTGTGTGTGTGTGTGTGTGTGTGTGTGTGTGTGCGCGCGTTTGGTGTGAGGTGTGTGTGTGTGTGTGTGTGTGTGTGTGTGTGTGTTTGGTGTGAGGTGTGTGTGTGTGCATGTATGTGTGTGTATTTGTGTGTGTGTGTGTGTGTGTGTGTGTTTGGTGTGAGGTGTGAGGTGTGAGGTGTGTGTGTGTGTGTGTGTGTTTGGTGTGAGGTGTGTGTGTGTGTGTGTGTTTGGTGTGAGTTTGAGTGTGTGTGTGTGTGTATGTGTGTTTGTGTGGTGGTGGTGGTGGTGGTGGTGGTGGTGGTGTGTGTGTGTGTGTGTCTGTGTGTGTGTGTGTGTGTGTGTGTGTTGATGACATCGTACTATTTATAACTTACTATCATCAAGAACGTAAAGTAGGTCAGTGACGGGTAAATGACGCTCACAGGTAGCCTGCAGTCACGTAGCAGAAAAGGACAGACCTTCCAGACCTCAGATAAAGACAATGCACTGTCCCCTTTGGTACGTGCACCCACAATGGCAGGACACCCATCTGATCCGGTACCATTTCCTGACAGTCAAGGGGCCTATGATACTGCGCACTCTTTCTCGTATCGGCTAACTAGTTACCAGAAACACTTACACTCCTTGTTTTTCCCCTGGAGGGCGGTGTGTGTGTGTGTGTGTGTGTGTGTGTGTGTGTGTGTGTGTGTGTGTGTGTGGCTAAATGTTTTTGGGCTTTGTTGTTGTTGTTCTTGTGTGCGCCGGAAGATTGCTTGCTTTCAGTGTACTTTATTGATTTTTCAGATTTAATGATTTATGGAAACAACAATTTATGGAGAAATGTGTACATTGCAGTTTTTAGCCATTCTGTCAGTGCTGAGATACTTGGATTTGTAACTGTTTTGCCTTAACAGTCAGGAACCACACACACACACACACACACACACACACACACACACACACACACATGGACGCACGCACACTCACGTACACGCAAACACACATTCGTCTAAAAACACACATCATATAATGAATAAATAAATGAATTAATCAATTAATATATATATATATATATATATATATATATATATATATAGTGTGTGTGTGTGTGTGTGTGTGTGTGTGTGTGTGTGGGTGGGTGGGTGGGTGTGTGTAAAGATGTCAAAGAAGAGAAACACATACACATCTATACATACACACAGACACAGACAACACAAACACACACACACACACAGAGATAAACACACACAGATAAACACACACACACACACACACACATGGGAAGGAGAGGGGCAGGTGTGTGGGGGGGGGGAAGAAAGAGAGAGAGAGAGACAGACAGACAGACAGAGACAGAGACAGACAGAGACAGACAGAGCCAGAGAGACAGAGACGGGGAGAAAAACCAGAGCAGAACGAAAAAACCATACGGCACAGATCATGTGGCCAGGGAAGGCACTCACAGCTTGACAG
>NC_134882.1:27299198-27311698 GCF_041734735.1 Babylonia areolata | reverse complement strand
TTCACTCACAGAGAGACAGGGAGACGGGGGGATGGGGGGGGGGGCAGAAGAACACGCGCGCGCGCGCGCGCACACACACACACACACACACACACGCACACATACACACACACTGCACTCAACTCAAAAACCGTGCGGTCAAGTCAGGTACTAGGTACCCATTCCTTGACCCGACCTGAACCACGATCTACAGCTCCATTCAATTCATTGTGGCAGGCGCGATACCACCATCCTACCACAAGCACACCCAACAACATCATTACCGCCACCACCACCACACTATTCGACTAATGGGGAAGCATAATATACGGAAATACCGATACTGTAACCTCCTCCTCCCTCTCCTACAAACACACACACACACACACACACACACACACACACACACACACCACACCACACACACACATTCAACCACATAATAAAACCCCCAACATCCTTGACCGAAGCTATGTGACCCCACGACCTGGCAACACCTGAAGCCAAAGCGGCCACCACTATCCAGGTGTCATTAGCCAGGTGGGTGCAGGGCTGGAAGTGGGAGGGGTAGAGGTGCGGGTTTACCAGTCCTTACCCGAACAAGTGTGTGTGTGTGTGTGTGTGTGTGTGTGTGTGTGTCTGTGTCTGTGTGTCTGTGTGTATGTATGTAGATAGGCAGACAGACAGATATATATAGATAGAAAGATAGATAGATAGATGGATAGATAGATAATTTTCTGTCATGCATTTCGCAGCTGTTGTCAGCATCAGAAAAAAAAGGTATCTCACAGTCTTAGGTGTAAACTGTTTACAATGTGAAAGCCTGCAGAATCTAGTATTCAGTGTGAAAACCCCTCATCTCAAACTGTTTTCAGTGTCAATCAATGCCACGAAGTCTGCTATAGATCTGCAAAATGCTTTGATTGATCTTTAATACCCCGAAGTCTGTTAACTTGAATTTTGTTTTCAGTGTTAATACCTCAACGACTGTCGACTCAAAACTGTTTTCATTAACTGAAGACTGTTTTCATTGTTAATACCTTAAAGACTGTCGACAGAAAACTGTTTTCATTAACTGAAGACTGTTTTCATTGTTAATACCTCAAAGACTGTCAACTGAAAACAGTTTTCATTGACTGAAGACTGTTTTCATTGTTAATACCTTAAAGACTGTCGACAGAAAACTGTTTTCATTAACTGAAGACTGTTTTCATTGTTAATACCTCAAAGACTGTCAACTGAAAACTGTTTCCAGTGTTAATACCTCAAAGACTGTCAACTGAAAACTGTTTCCAGTGTTAATACCTCAAAGACTGTCAACTGAAAACTGTTTCCAGTGTTAATACCTCAAAGACTGTCGACTGAAAACTGTTTCCAGTGTTAATACCTCAAAGACTGTCAACTGAAAGCTGACGTGTGCAGTGGAATCCCGCAGGGCAGCATACTTGGTCCGTTTCTCTTCGTTATTTTTATTAACGACTTGCCAAGCATTACAAGGTCTCCTGCGAAGATGTTTGCGGACGATACAAAGATGTACGTACGAAGCGATACCCCAGGCTCAACAGACCAGCTACAACAGGACCTGTATAAGTTAGAGGAATGGTCCAACACCTGGCTCCTCAGGTTCCATCCACAGAAGTGCTGTGTCATGAAACTGGGCAACCAGAAATCTAACGCCAAGTATCAGATGAGGGACACAAACAAGGACGGCACCACTAACCATCTCACACTGGCAGAAACCGAGGCAGAAAAGGACCTAGGGGTGACCATAGACAACAAACAAACCTTCAGGAGACATGTCGAACAAGCAACTGCCAAGGCCAACAGAATGGTGGGAATCATAAGAAGAACTTTCAGCCATCTCACAGAAAATACCTTCACTCTGCTGTTCAAGAGCCTGGTCAGACCAATCCTAGAATATGGTCACGCTGTCTGGCAGCCACACCAGAAAGGCCTCTGCAGCGAGATAGAGGACGTTCAGAGACGAGCAACCAAGCTACTGGCCAAGCTCAAAGACAAGCCCTACCCAGAGAGACTGAGAACCCTCAAACTGCCCACACTGGAACACAGAAGATTGCGGGGGGACATGACTGAATGCTTCAAATACATTCACAAAATGTACAAGACTGATAGGCCACCCCTGACAAAAGCAGACAACCAGCAGAGACAACTCAGAGGGCATTCACTCAAACTGAAGAAAACATGCAGTAGACTCAACCTTAGGGCAAACTACTTCTCAAACAGAATCATTTCAACATGGAACAGTCTCCCAGATGAGATAGTCACTGCACAAACAGTCAATGCTTTCAAGAACAGGCTAGACAACCACTAGAGAAACGAACCATCAGTCTTTCACCCGAAATGCCAGGAATAACTGCCCTTAGCCTCCAACCACGCATGCAGTGTGGTAAATACCCAGACCAGCGTACAGGTCTACAAGGACCTACACCGCTGACACAGTAAAGTAAAGTAAGTAAAGTTAATACCTCAAAGACCGTCAACTGAAGACAGTTTTCATTGCTAATACCTTACACAGTCTGTCAACTGAACAGAGTCACTACCTCAAAGACTCTCAACTGAAAACTGTTTTCAGCGTGAAAACCTCAACACACATGCATACGATGGACTTTGCACGGAAAAAACGGTTTTCGGACAAGAACTTGACTGTCGATGACAATGCGTCGTGAATGCCTTCATCAGTGGACATCATCTGTGGACACGCATGTGGCATAATAGCCCCCAAGTTACGAAACGACCCAGCAGCGAATGAGACCAAGGTCAAGGCGGCTGCTGTGTTCAATACGGAAGGGGGGGGGGGGTCGTTAGAGTAGTTGTTCACGTGCGTTAGGGCAGGGGGTTGCCTGCCAACAATCCACTGCCATCATTAGTTGAAGGCCAATCATCGCCAGCCCAGACGTAACTTAATGGTTTCAGAATTAGCGTCGCGCATTCGCCATCCGGTGTGGGATAGGTGTTGAGTAGAACACAATAATAATTTGTCTTGCCCCCCCTCCCCTCCCCTTTCCCACTTCTCTCACACCCCCACACCCCTCTCTCAAAGACTCCCCCCCCCCGCTCCCCCAATTGCCTTGTTAAGTTTATATACACTGTTCTAGTGAGTCAAACCCCCTCTACTAAGCTTAATGGGAAAGCTGCTTTTTCCCAGAAAGTGAGCTTCCACTCCCACAAACTACACGAGAACTTGAATGCGTCGTGTGTCTGTGTGTGTGTGTGTGGAGGGGTGACAAGGGTGTGGATGTGGAACTGGGATTTGGAGGGGGCCGCAGGGGATGGGTGGGGGGGGGGGAGCTGACAAATGGGTGTGTGTGTCAGAAAGACAGACAGACAGGCAGTGACACAGAAATGGTTTCCCTTCGCTTGGTCCAATTTTCAAACCACGTCTCTCACCCTCAACCAACCAACACACAGAGACCCTTCCAGCACGCGTGACACATCTCGGTATAAAGTAAGGCACTTGATGAATAAATAAATGAACAAATGAATTAACAAACAATAAATAAACCAATATATATAAACAATCACATGAACTTCATAGTAATGTAACAAACCAACCAGCAATGGGCGCTGAGCACCTCAACTGTGAAGAGCTAAGAGTGCAAGCACGATATTAATAATAAACAAATGAATATATAGAATAAATGAATGAATAAATTTATTAATAAATAAATCAATTGATTAATTAATGTAATTAACACTTTTTAAAAGCGAGTCCGCTTGCATTCCACTCGCACAGGACAACACACCTGCTTGACTTGCAAATTTGACTGTCTCCACGTCTCTCTCTCTCTCTCTCTCACCATAACCGTACAGGGTAGTTGCATGAATATGGCATAGGTATATAACAGTTTGCTGTACCCCCCCCCCCCCTCACTCTCTCTCTCTCTCTCTCTCTCACACACACACACACACACACAGTTACACACACACACACACACACACACACACACACACACACGCACACACACACACACACACACACAATCACGTCACTTCAAGTCACATCACGCAAATTCTCTGAGACCACAGGTGGCCACAAGGGAAGCAGTGGGGGTGGATGGGGGAGAGATCCTCCCCGCAATACAAACATTCTTCTCACAGATTACAACCATGACCAAACAAGAGAGACGCTGGAACGGAATGCGGACTTTCATGTTTGGAAGCAGAAGGGGGGAACGGAATGGAGGAACGGGGGGAGGGGGGGGAGGGAGGGGGGGACAGTCCGGGAAGAGGGGCGGGCGGGGGGGGGGGGGGCGTGAAGCGGGAGGAGGAGGAAGGAAGTGTGGGGGTTGGGGGGGGGGGAGAGGTGGAGTCCCTAGATGCACCGCTCTGATTCTATTCCCTGCCCCTCCCGCTCTTAATGCCTTCAACAGATTCCAGAGCGCGATAAGAGATGAAGAAGAAGCAACAACAGCAGCAGTGGTGCCGCCGCAAGCGAGAGAGGGATACACGTGTGGAAGATGAAGGGGTGCCGCCGGCAAGCGGGTAGCGCCGAACTATGCAGGCCATTGCCCCTGTCTCCCCAAGCATGCCGACCCCCCTCCAGCCCCCGCACACCCCCTTCTGTGGGGCAGGAGGGTGAGGGAATCTACAGGTAATAGAATGGCAGACACAGGCACAGCGCAGAACAGGTCGGAATCTTAACTGAAACGACCACGTTGGTATATATAAATGAAAGAAAAAGAAAGAGCAAGGAGGAGGAGGAGGAAGAGGAGGAGGACTGAGCAGGCGGAGAAGAAGGAGGAGGAGGTTGAGGAGGAGGCGGAGAAAAAGAAGAAGAAGTAGAAAAGGAAAAAAAAGAAGAAGGACAAGAAAAAAAAGAAAAAAAAAAGAATTAACGAGTAAAAGCAGAAGAAGAGAAGGCACACGATGACGATGAAAGTGGTGATGGTGGTAATGAGGATATAGTCTTAAATGTGAGGTGGTGACACCAGTGATGATAACGATGATAATGGCGACGATGATAATGGAGACGACGATAATGGTGCCCAAAAGACGAGGGTGTCATTCACAGACTGTGCGGGCGATATATATCGCCAAACACTCCCACCCTCCTCCCCCGTCCCCTTTCTCTCTCCATACATACATACATATATATATATATATATATATGTGTGTGTGTGTGTGTGTGTGTGTGTGTGTGTGTGTGTGTGTGTGTGTGTGTGTGTGTGTGTGTGTGTGAGAGAGAGAGAGAGAGAGATAGTCAGTCGTGTCCGACTATGACCATCAGAACAGCAGAGGAGGCAACTGCTGTTCCGACTATTTGGGCTAGAATTTGATTATAGTGGAGAGTGTCTTGCCCAAGTACATCCCCACTCTCTCGGCCAAGAGGGTTTTAGGACAGTCGGCGTTGGGATGGTTCCCAAAGGTCAACTAGCCCACAAGGCTGCAGCACTAAGAGCCAGTGCAATTTTGCCTCCGAGCCATCAGTGTGTGTGTGTGTGTGTGAACTCAGAACTCAAAACGTTTTTATTAATTCAAGGATTAAGATTTTAGGCATGGCCCATTCTTCCAATCTGATGCCTCCGAGCCATCAGTGTGTGTGTGTGTACAGTAAGAGAACTCAGAACTCAAAACGTTTTTATTAATTCAAGGATTAAGATTTTAGGCATGGCCCATTCTTCCAATCTGTCCTTGCTAATCTGCATTAGTTACAGTAGCACACATGTATTTAATGAAAAGATGAGAAGATAAAATACAAAAAAAAAGTCCCGCAGAAGGAATATGATAAAGCACACACAGAGAGAGAGAGAGAGAGAGAGAGAGAGAGAGAGAGAGAGAGAGAGAGAGATTGACAGATGGATAAGACAGACAGACAGACAGATATATATATATATATACATATATATATATATATATATATATATATATATATCATCAGTATCAACATCCGGATGACCAAACTACATTGTTGTTATCATGAAATCCACGTCCGATAGTTGTAATTAATACTAAAATGACTACTACCATCACCAATATCACTTATACATCAGCTACTGTCACTGTGTTGATGGAATGAAATGAATATATTCATGCATGTACACAAATTAGAAGAAAATGAAAGAAATGCAAACAAGCAAACAAAACAAATTAACTGTAAAGAAAATAGGACAGAGAATATTTGTATTTGTATTTCTTTTATCACAACAGATTTCTCTGTGTGAAATTCGGGCTGCTCTAGAGCCCCAGGGAGAGCGCGTCGCTATACTACAGCGCCACCCTCTTTTTTTTAAAAGAATAACAAGAGCAAAACAAGAACAAGGAGAAATGATAACAAGGTTCCAATAAGTGGGACATACAAATACTCTCTTTGTTACTGCCAACGGTCGCTTCCATATCTCTCTCTATCTATATATATATATATATATATATATAATCTGAGTCATAAATTTATGGTTGGAAGGATTAAAGATATTTATAGAGATTTGACTTGAAAGTAGGTGGAAAACTGCTCGTTTGTATGTGTACATGGAGTGAGCTCCACGGGGATGCACCTGAAAATGCAAAACATGTCAACTGAATGCGGGTGCGTGGTCAAATGTACTTGTTCGAACCGTATCGGCGTGAGAGAGAGAGAGAGAGAGAGATCAGTATCAGTATCAGTAGCTCAAGGAGGCGTCACTGCGTTCGGACAAATCCATATATGCTACACCACATCTGCCAAGCAGATGCCTGACCAGCAGCGTAACCCAACGCGCTTAGTCAGGCCTTGAGAAGAGACAGAGAATGAATACATGAATAAATGAATGAATCATATATTTTTTAGTATAACAGAATCAACAGAGAGAGAGAGAGAAAATGTGTGTGTGTGTGTGTGTGTGTGTGTGTGCGTGCGTGTGTGTGAGAGAGAGTGTGTGTTTGTGGAAACCACAGAGAAGCAGTGGGTGAGAACACAGAAAGGTCCGTGGCACAAACAAAACACACGCCGAGAAGATGGCTTCTCTGCTCAACATGTGGCCCCCCAAGTCAATGCCCCTGGTAGATGGCTGGCTATACACACAGCGAAGTGAGCGGCAGACCGACCGTGTGGTGTGTGATGATAAACAGCAGTGCACGTGTGTGTGGAAACAAGGCTCCAGGTAGCACTCATTGCTGCTGTAAACATAGCCACGGCGAGCCAGCCAGTGTACTTTTGGAGAAGCCGGATTCAGGTGAACAGCACTCAAACACCACAAAACTGTAAGTGTAGTGATAGTCACGTGCTGGGGCGGTGGAATGAACAGTGGTATAACCAATGGGGACAGGCTTACCCCTCTTCCAGTCCACTGCCATTGTTTTTATTTCCCAATCAAGGCCTGCCACTCCTCGGTAGATTTGGCTTTATCCACCTTACCCCTTCCCTCGCCTCTGGTACTGGTAGTTTCCACTCTGTTATTTATAGGATATTACACGCTCATAAAAAAAGATAGGGGTGTGAGTGAGTGAGAGTGTGCGCGCGCGCTCGAACGCAGGAATGACTGCAATAGTGAGCACTGATGACGTACGTATTTGCGTGTGTATATTATATATGTTTGTAACTCTGAGGTAATTGCGTTCGGAACTGAATAGTTTTCTAGCCGGGGATTATTTATGACGGGTTCTTCTCTTGTTATTCTCTCTCTCTCTCTCTCTCTCTCTCTTGCCTGTTTTTCTCTGATTGGATCAGCTCCAAATTTGCTACATAAATAAACCTTCAAAACATACAGTGAAATTTGGCAAGAAACACACACACACACACACACACACACACACACACACACTCACACACTCACGCACGCATGCACGCACACACACACGTATTTAAAAATGAATGTCTGCGCGTGGCAGCACACACGTACATGCGCTCACGCGTGTGTGTGTGCGCGCGCGCGCGCGCGTGTGTGTGTGTGTGTGTGTGTGTGTGTGTGTGTTCACCATTTTTTTTCTCTTCAAAAGCTACCCCCTCTTCGCATCCTCTTTCATTTATCTTTTTTTTTAAACCTCGTCTAAATCACAAACGTGAAAAAGAGGTTAAAATGAAATAAACGAAAGCAACACGCACACACACACACACACACACACACACACACAGAGAGAAAGACGGGAGGGGGTGGGGGGGGGCAGAGAAAGAGATAAAGGGAAGATGGAAATGAGGAAATCAGATAAGGACAGAAAAAAAAACCCAGGAAACGGAAGGAAACAAAGAAAGATACAGAAGACATATAAACACACCACCACACCCAGCCCCCCATCCTGTCCAAACCCACCTCTCTCCTTCCATCCATGCACTCTCCATCCCCATCCCACCCCCTTCCAACCCTCCCACCCCCCATAGCGAGAGAGGACAGACAGACAGACAGAGGAAACGACTTGATGGAAACACAGATATAATCTTCCACTGACGTCAAAGAGGGAAGTGGTGTATGTGCGTGGGGGTGGGGGGATACGGGGGGTGGGGGGTTACTTGTCCATCTCTGTCATGCTTTCATCCTCCTTCCTTTTCGCAGATGACATTTGGCTGTTCTTCATTCATTCAACCATTTATTCATTCATTTAAATAATCATGAGCAGCTCTCTCCGTCCGAACTATTCTGCCCTTCTGCCCAACCCAACGCTGGCATGGATAACGGGATCCTTGACGTGTATATATATTTGATCTTCTGCATGCATGTAATGATACACAGGAACGGGGTTCAGCAGCTTGGCGGTCTGCATGTCTGTTGACATGAGAGACCTGGGGGAGGGGGGAGGGAATCCCCATTATAAACCCACCCAGCGCCGACATCGGAATGGAACCCAGGTCTCTCAGACTGAAAGTTCAACGCTTTAACCACTCGGCTGTTGCTCAGACACCCAAATGAACTTGAAAAGAAAAAAGAAAAAAGAATGCGGATGAGGGAATGTTAACACTTCTTTTACCTTAACTGACGAAAACGTTATGATAAATCTAGAAGTGGTTTTGCTTTTGCTAGTTATCTGAAATCCTCCATGCCCCAGCTGCGGCCAACTAAGAGCACGCAAAAGCCTCCTAGAAGTCTTGCACAGATCTAAATACTTTGTTGTTGTTGTTGTTTTCCAGAATAGCCCCTCTCTCCCCTCACTATTTCCCCCTGAATATACTTATATAGTTCCTCTAGCCTTCTATCTACAGGCACTTATAGTATAACATAGGTCAAGTGTTTCATCATCCCTCTCATTTACAGTTGTGCGTTGCCTCTGAATGTCTGGTGTGGAATGAAAACGTTCTGGCTTTTCTCTGCACGAGATTCTGCGACAAATAAATATTATTATGATTATCATTAGCAGTAGTGCTAGTGTTTTATCATCACTGTAATAACTACTACTACTACTGCTATTACTACCAAGAATAATGATAAATATTATCATTATTACTAGTATCATTCTTCTTGTTCTTATTATCATTATCACAGTGGGCTTGCGCCTTAGCGACGCGCTCTCCTTGGAAAGTGCAGCTCGATTTTCAAACAGAGAAATCTTTTGTGACAAAAAGTAAACACTACATTATACTGCACCTCACTACACAGCACTACACTACACAACACAACAAAACACAACACAATACTACACTTCACTACACACAACACAACACAACACTCTACACAACACAACACAGCACTACACTTCACTACACACAACACAACACTACACTACACAAACAAAATACAACGCTACACTCATCGTCGTTGGTGGCTGCCGCGTTTCGTGGACCATTTCTACAGCAGGCACGACATGCCTGGGCATTGAGTGTCACTTCCGCTTGCCCCACATGGCCACTTGCCGTACGTATATTTTGGGGTTCTTTACTTGTCCACCACACCACTACACCATGGAAACACAGTTGCCACGTCGGAGCCTCTAGCTCTCGGCGCCCTGGCGTCTCCACGTCTCCGCTCATCATAATTATTGTCACCTCTGGCCTTGATTAGTTTTTTTTTCCGTTGATGATAACATTATGCATTTAAAGTCCTGTGACAGACCAGGTCAGAAAGAGCTGGAGAGGTCTGCATGAACAGCTTGTATCGTGGGGGGGAAAAAACAACAACAAAAACTGTAAACTCGTGAAGAAAAGTATAAAGAAAAAAAGACGTCCCACATTATCATCACCATTATTCTCTTCAGCAGCAGCTGCAGCAGCATCAGTATTAGTAGAAGTGGCAATAGCAACAGCAGCGTTGGTAGTGCTAGTATCATCCAGCCATATTGCGGAATGCTATCTGTACTGTATACGAGGACAGGGTGTAGGTAAGGGGGTCCCGTGAAGTGACGGGGGATACGGGCCAAAGAAGAGACAGGCCAATGGGAAGACAGGCCAATGCGGAGATAGGCCAATGAGGAGAATAGCCAATGGGGAGACAGGCCAATAATTATGGAGACAGGCCAATGGGGAGATAGGCTCAAGGGAAAAACTGACCAATGGGGGAGGAAGGGCAACGGGGAGAATGGGAAAACAGACCAATGGGGAGATAGACCAATGTGGAGATAGACCAATGGAGAGATAGACCAATGGAGAGATAGACCAATGGGGAGATAGACTATGGGGAGACAGACCAATGGACCAATGGAGAGATAGACCAATGGAGAGATAGACCAATGGAGAGACAGACCAATGGACCAATGGAGAGATAGACCAATGGAGAGATAGACCGATGGAGAGATAGCCAATGGAGAGATAGACCAATGGAGAGATAGACCAATGGGGAGATAGACAAATGGAGAGATAGCCAATGGAGAGATAGCCAATGGAGAGATAGACTAATGGGGAGATAGATTATGGGCAGACAGACCGATGGAGAGATAGCCAATGGAGAGATAGACCAATGGAGAGATAGACCAATGGGGAGATAGACCAATGGAGAGATAGCCAATGGAGAGATAGACTATGGGGAGACAGACCAATGGAGAGACAGACCACAGGGAGACAGACCAATGGAGAGATAGACCAATGGAGAGACAGACCAATGGAGAGACAGACAGACCAATGGAGAGATAGACCAATGGAGAGATAGACTATGGGGAGACAGACCAATGGAGAGATAGACCAATGGAGAGACAGACCAATGGAGAGACAGACCAATGGAGAGATAGACTATGGGGAGACAGACCACAGGGAGACAGACCAATGGAGAGATAGACTATGGGGAGACAGACCAATGGAGAGACAGACCAATGGGGAGACAGACCAATGGAGAGACAGACCAATGGAGAGACAGACTATGGGGAGACAGACCAATGGAGAGATAGACCAGTGGAGAGACAGACCAATGGAGAGACAGACTATGGGGAGACAGACCAATGGAGAGACAGACTATGGGGAGACAGACCAGTGGAGAGACAGACCAATGGAGAGACAGACTATGGGGAGACAGACCAATGGAGAGATAGACTATGGGGAGACAGACCAATGGAGAGATAGACTATGGGGAGACAGACCACAGGGAGACAGACCAATGGAGAGATAGACTATGGGGCGACAGACCACAGGGAGACAGACCAATGGAGAGATAGACTATGGGGAGACAGACCAATGGAGAGATAGACTATGGGGAGACAGACCACAGGGAGACAGACCAATGGAGAGATAGACTATGGGGAGACAGACCAATGGAGAGATAGACCAATGGGGAGATAGACTATGGGGAGACAGACCAATGGAGAGATAGACTATGGGGAGATAGACCAATGGAGAGATAGACCAATGGAGAGACAGACCAATGGAGAGATAGACCAATGGGGAGATAGACTATGGGGAGACAGACCAATGGAGAGATAGACTATGGGGAGATAGACCAATGGAGAGATAGACCAATGGAGAGACAGACCAATGGAGAGATAGACCAATGGAGAGATAGACTATGGGGAGACAGACCAATGGAGAGATAGACCAATGGAGAGACAGACCAATGGAGAGACAGACCAATGGAGAGACAGACTATGGGGAGACAGACCAATGGAGAGATAGACCAGTGGAGATACAGACCAATGGAGAGACAGACTATGGGGAGACAGACCAATGGAGAGACAGACTATGGGGAGACAGACCAATGGAGAGATAGACCAGTGGAGAGATAGACCAATGGAGAGATAGACTATGGGGAGACAGACCAATGGAGAGATAGACCAATGGAGAGACAGACCACAGGGAGACAGACCAATGGAGAGATAGACTATGGGGAGACAGACCAATGGAGAGACAGACCAATGGGGAGACAGACCAATGGAGAGACAGACCAATGGAGAGATAGACTATGGGGAGACAGACCAATGGAGAGACAGACCAATGGAGAGATAGACCAATGGAGAGACAGACCAATGGAGAGATAGACCAGTGGAGAGATAGACTATGGGGAGACAGACCAATGGAGAGATAGACCAATGGGGAGACAGACCACAGGGAGACAGACCAATGGAGAGATAGACTATGGGGAGACAGACCACAGGGAGACAGACCAATGGAGAGATAGACTATGGGGAGACAGACCAATGGAGAGATAGACTATGGGGAGACAGACCACAGGGAGACAGAC
>NC_134882.1:27291698-27294198 GCF_041734735.1 Babylonia areolata | reverse complement strand
CCTCTCTCTCTCTCTGTATGTGTTCTCTCTCCCCTCCCCCCTCTCTCTCTCTATGTATGTGTCCTCTCTCCCCTCCACTCTCTCTCTTTCTCTCTCTCTCTATGTATGTGTCCTCTCTCCCCTCCACTCTCTCTCTCTCTGTGTATGTGTCCTCTCTCCCCTCCACTCTCTCTCTCTCTCTCTCTCTGTCCTCTCTCCCCTCCACTCTCTCTCTCTCTCTCTCTCTCTGTATATGTCCTCCCTCCCCTCCACTCTCTCTCTCTCTCTCTCTGGGTGAACGTTAACGGGTGGAGATCCTTCCGATCGATCTCCCAGCGAAAAGAAAAACAACAAGCACAAAAGACACGTGTTAGGTGTATAACTTTTTTTCTTTTTTTTTCTGTCCAGAGTCATTTTAGTGAACAGACGTTAAATTAATGACCAAACACAAAACCAAACCCCAACCTCCTCTCTGTTATATAACACGTACAAGCCTTCCCCAGTATAGACACACGCAGGGCACAGCACGCCACATGCCCTCCCCCCACTCACCCCCCTTCGCTGTGCAACGTGCCAGCCACCTTGCTGACATGCCCCCCCCCCCCCCCGCCCCCCCATGTCATCGCCGCCCTGACTGTTTGTTTACTCACTGTACGTCGCTCAGACACGTCGCCAACACGTCAACAGTCACACTCACGCGACACAACCGTGCACACATGCACCATGCACGTTCGCTCCTCTGTGTGTGTGTGTGTGTGTGTGTGTGTGTGTGTTGGTGTGTGTGTGTCTTTCCGTCCTCCCACCCCAGCTCTCGCCCCCAACTTTTTTTTCCCTCCACCCTTGTCCCTGAGTGTATGCGTAGGTCAGACATCGTCGATTTCAAGTAGATGTTGTGTTGCGTGTGTGTGTGTGTGTGTGTGTGTGTGTGTGTGTGTGTGTGTGTGTGTGTGTGTGTATAAAAGGAATAGTCCGCACGCCTTGACCCTACTTGAAACTGAAACTACGCAGAGCACAACTGTCTGTTCAAAATCACTGTGTCCGTGTGAGTGACAATAAAGCCATGACAACAACATCTGTATAATATTAAACACTCCGGCAGCCGTTTCAGCCGTTCACTGCCAACAGGAAAACAAGGTGTCAGACATTGTCACCTCCCCCTCCAGCATCCTCACCATTCACTCTCTCCCTGCACCCCCCACCCCCACCCCACACACCCTACAAATCTCTCTCTCTCTCTCTCACCACCCACAACCGGACACAAACACGACAAACTTACCGTCAGTGACACTACTTTCATTCTCTCACAAAAGTGTCACTTGAGTAACCCACTCACGAACGCACACACAAGAGGTATAAACACAGAGAGAGAGAGAGAGAGAGAGAGAGAGAGAGAGAGAGAGAGCAAGCAGTGACACTACTTTCATTCCCCCACTAAAGTGTCAGGTAACCACACACAGAGGCACACAAGCACACTCATATACGCACACGTGCAAGCACACGCACGCACGCACACACACACACACACACACACAAAACAAACACACACCCAAAAACAAAAAGAAAACAAAAAACACACACAAAAACGCACATATTCACTCACTACATACAATAATACACCACTACGCACCCACAAACAAACACAGAACACCCACCCAACCCTCTAAACCCCACACTACAGGCAATGGTGACAAGCGACACAAAGCATCCATTTCACATTGTCCACCGGTTATGTGGAGGGAGGGAGGAGAAAGAGAGAGAGAGATCTCTCTGTGCTCAGAGTGGACACTATGACAGTGGTCAGCAGGGGGAAAGGTCAGTGACCATTGCCACGGGTCACAAAACTGGCTGGAACCCAGAGAAGGAGGGTGGGGATGGGGGTGGTGAACAGGGTTCCTGGCTGCAAGCCACGGACACCAAACCTTCCGCTGTTAAAAAAAAAAAAAAAGAAAAGGAAAAAAAAAGAAAAAAAGAAGAAAGATAGAAAAATGGCGTGTCCAGCCAACATGAATCCAGTTTCATGCGCGTATGCTGCTGTAACAGTGGCGCGTTGTGTTGTGGTCATACCCTGGTTGAAACATTCAGTGTGTGTGTGCGCGCGTTCCTGTGTGTGTGTGTGTGTGTGTGTGTGTGTGTGTGTGTGTGTGTTTGCACGCGCGCTCATGAATACGAACGTACATGTTTCTCTTCCCTTTCTCTCCCTATGCGGACAGCGAACAGCAGTGATATGACAGTAATACCGTGAAAGCCCCCCCAGCCCCCTCCGCCCTCCCCCACTCCACCCCCCACACCCACACAAACGCGATCACCGAGAGCACTGTTATTATGACAGCTACCACCACCACCACCACCACCACACGCCCTCTCTACTCCTGACACCATTCTCCTTGTCCCAGTTCAGGGATGAGAGCAGATCTGATTGGCTGGATCTTGACATGGCGCAGCCACTCCATGGACGTTTTTGGGTCATTCTCTTGAAATATGCACAACGCGCGTTTATATTATGTTATTAGCAGCTCAAGTA
>NC_134882.1:27284198-27286698 GCF_041734735.1 Babylonia areolata | reverse complement strand
CATTGTGCATTCAGTATCATAATGAAGAGGACGCAGTTGCAGAGAAAAGTTCAAGTTTACCACGCACGCACTCCCCCCCCCCCCCCCCACCCCCCCACGCACCCCCCCCCCCCACACACACACACACACGCACGCACCCCCCCCCCCACCCCCCACACACACATAATTCTATAGAAAAAAAGCCCTCTTTGACAGCAAAAACGAATACACTTGCAGACCCCCCCCCCCCCCCCCCCCCCCCCCCCCCCCCAAAAAAAAAAAAAGAAACGGAAAAAAAAAAGACACGGTGGTGATGCGCTCTCGATGTTTGAGTGCAGCCCGAGTTTCACACAAACAGATATACATTGTGTGACAAAAAGTAATACAATACAATACAATACAACACAGTACAATACAACACAGTACAACACAGAGCAATGCAATACAACACAATGCAATGCAATTGAATACAATACGATACAATGCAATACAATAAACACATTACATTGCAATATATTACAATACAACGCAGTACAATACAACAAAAACAACACAACACAATACAATACAATACAACACGATACAATACAATACAACTGTCAGGGGGCTAGGACTGCAGAGAACTGGGACAGGGACAGACGAACACCCATCCATCATCGCCCGTCTTTCCTGACGATCGATACAGCCTGGCCATTACCAACTTCCGTCCGCCTGACCCATCAGCGTCCGTCAGAAAATAACTGTACGGATAGGAGTGCTGGCCTAGATGTAACGCGTCCGCCTGGGAAGCCAGAGAATATGAGCACACTGGTTCCAATCGCACCGGCAGTCGCCAGAATTTTCTCACCCTCCACTAGACTTTGAGCGGTGGTCGGGGACGCTAGACGTTCGGATGAGACGATAAACCGTGTTCCCGTGTGCAGCATGCATTTAGCGCACGTAAAATAACCCACGGCAACAAAAGGTTGTCCTTGGCGAAATTCTGTAGAAAGATCAACTTCGATAAGGAAAACAAATAAACAAAAGATTGCATGCAGAAAAAAAACACACACTAAACAATGGGTGGCGCTGTCAGTGTAGCGACGCGCTCTCCCTGGGGACAGCAGTCCGAATTTTATACAGAGAAATCTGTTGTGACAAAAAAGAGTAATTAATCTGCTCATCTTTTTGTTCTTTTATGCGTTCAATACCCCCTCCCCATCCAATAATTATCAACTTCCGCTGTTATAACGTTGATGAGACTTGTTTAAGTGACTGGATTCAGAAGACTGTTTGTGTGTGCGTGCGTGCGTGCGTGCGTGTGTGTGTGTGTGTGTGTGTGTGTGTGTGTGTGTGTGTAAGTGTGTGCTTGTGAGAGAGAGAGAGAGAGAGAGAGAGAGAGAGTAAAACAGAGAGAGACGGAGAGAGAAATAAGAACACAGAGAGAGTGGAACAGAGTGATAGTGAGAGAAAGTGAGAAGACGTGTTATACACAGACACAAACAGAACCAGAGTTACGAAAGGAGAAACGCAATGTTCACACAGTGCACGAGTTTCCAATATGAACAGACTGCGCGCGAATCAAATCATTTTCGAAAAAACCTATAGTATCAATACTTCTTATGAGTTCTCTCCTTGTAATATATATATATATATATATATATATATATATATATATATATATATATATATATATATATCTTAATACATTTAATATTAAACAGTTTGCCTCTCTCTCTCTCTCTCTCTCTCTCTCCTCCCTTCCACCTCTCCCTCCACCCACCCATCCTTCCCCTCTCTTAAAGCTGATCCCCGCCCCCATCACCCCACCCCACCCCAACACATACCTGCACGTGTACACCCACCACCCGCTAAAAACTCCCATTCCGACATGTTGCCAATTACCTCCCAACCTATATTTAGGCGGGGTGGACCTTCTGCATTGAGGGCTTCGATATACATTCTTGGGAGCTGAGAGAGGGAGAGAGAAGTGAGGGGGGAGTTAGGGGGCAGGGGAGGTGGGGGGTGGGGGGAGGAGTGTTAGTCTTGGAGATTGGGTCATTAACGAGCACGTCTCTCACGGACTTAAGAATGGGAGAGGGATCCGCCTGCACCCCATGACCTGGCTGCTAATCTCCCTCCTCAACCCCCCCCCCCCCTCCTTCCCCCACCACCACCTCCCTCCGAACCCCAACCACCCATTTCCGCCCCCCCACCCACACATAATGCAGGACGCGGATGGGGAAAGGAGGGAGGGGGGAGGGAGCGAAATGGGGGTTGGGGTGGAGGGGGGGGGTACAGACTGCCCAAAACTTGGCTTCGAGGGGGCCGGGGTGGGTGGGGGTGGGGGGATGGGGTCTATTTCTTGAAGATTTTCCAATGACAAAATTCAACAATTCGAGGATGCCCTTCCAAGATTTCCTGGGGGTGGAAGGGGGAGGAGTGGCGGGGGAGGGGAGGGGGGGCTTTTTTTTTTCTTCAGAAATCGAGGGTTGCACTTCCAATAAGACTACGTGCTGAGATTAAGAACTTTTAAGCAACC
>NC_134882.1:27269198-27274198 GCF_041734735.1 Babylonia areolata | reverse complement strand
GTTGTTGTTGTTGTTGGTGGTGGTGGTGGTGGTGGTGGTGGTGGTGGTGGTGCTGCTGCTGCTGCTGCTCTTCAGACAGCAATCCTACATACCGACAACACCAGAAGCACGGGGGGTGTGGGGCGTGGGGGGGGGGGGGAAGTTGGGGAGGTGGGGGGAGGGGGGGTACAGGGGAGGTGTATGGTCGAGGGGGTGGGGTAGCTGTTAAAGGCGGAAGGGAGAACGATACAGCGGCTTTTCCTCCTGAAAGCACTCAACTGTGACGCAGAAGTACAACTGACCTGTGTGGTGGGGTCACAATGCCCCCTGACCTCGTTCCACACACTGACACAGCCACCTCCAGCTAGCGTCCCCGCACCTCCATTACCAACCCCTCCTCCATTTTCCCGTGATTAAAGGTTAAGGTTAATAGATCCTATAACCTTTTACGGCCATCCGGGCAGTTAATTTTATATCCACTGTCTCTCGTGCTCGGTATTGGAAGGCGGGGCCCAATCCTCTCTCCAGCCGAATATACACATGTACCCATTCACACAATGGTGGAGTGAGCAAAATCGGAGTATATCGTCTTTCCCAAGACCATAGTTCACCATGCCGAAACGGGGCCTCGAACCCTAATCAGTGTTGAACAACTGGATCAGAAGTCCAACGCCTTACAGTTTCTGTCACGGAGCCTTCATGCTTCCAGCTGAATTCCCTCCTGTCCACCCACTGAAGTCTTCCGACACAGGATATCATGTTCGCCTTCAACTTGTCAAAAGGAGATTGTATCATGTTAAAAACCTGCAATTTTTGCACTTATGAAATCGCGCAAATGTAAAAGATCATTCTTGCCCATTCTGTACAAATGTCCCTGAAACAGAGAAGCATTTCCTGCTTGAATGTCTAAAATACAGTGAAACCAGGAATGACACAATTCCCTATAAATATCACAGACATCCGTCTACGTTTAGATTTGCATTATTGATGGCTGCCGAAAACAAATAGTGATGAATGTTGTTAACTTCCCACATGAAGCTCTTGTCATTAGGAAGCAGAGTTTAAGTCAGTGATTCATTCTGTTTGTGCACTTCATTTGTAAAATGCCAAAGACTATACAATTGAACCACTTGTGTCCATTCTCTCTCTCTCTCTCTCACACACACACACACACATTTTATGGTGTCTTTTCTCTTTCTGTGTTTCCCTCCCCCCCCCCCCCCCGGCCCCCCTTCACCGCTCCCAAACTCCGGTCGCTCACACCATTATCTCCCCTTTACTTCACACACTGACGCCAAAACGATCCGCAACGTGTCTGTCAATCGGTCCATGAGTGGGTGAGAGGGCACACTCACACTCGTATTCAGCCGTCATTGAGCAAACCAGGCCACCCTCCACATTGCTGTGACAACAAATATTATTATTATTATTATTTTTTTTTAAATTATATTATTATTATTTAGTTATTTATTTATTTTGTTTTGTTGTTTTTTTGTACGCCTATAGTTGACTTCATCAAGTTTTTGCGCCTTATACATATTATTAGTAGTAGTAGTAGTTTTTTTTATGTATTTATCTTGGGGGGGAATCCAATCTTATAAGAATACACTGTACAGATCTCCATCCGCACATAGGAAAAGGGAAGGAAAAAAGCAAGAAGGGTGGCGCTGCATTGTGGCGACGCGTTCTCCCAGGAGAGAACGGTACGAATTTCGCACAAAAACCAGTTTGTTGCGAAAGAAAACACTAATACAAATAATACAACACGGAATACAACCCCCTACAATACAATACTAACCGAACCCTTGGAAACCCTGCCAGACCTCGTCTTCAGTCATCTTTGGACAAGTTCAACAAACCCGTCTGCCACATCCAGATACCACCAGTAACAGTACTTCACAGCACGTGCGGTGCTTTAAAAATTTATACGCGTTTTGTGTTTGTGCCGGGGGCAATGCTGCTGTATCGGAGAGCGTGTGGGGGGTGGGGGGTGGGGTGGTGGGGGTAGGGGTCGGGGTCTGGGGGGGGGGAGGGACGTGGGGGGCTAATGCTGTCCTATGTATTAATGGCATCCAAGGCTCGAAATACCCACCCGTCCGACTGTCCGGGACAACTAAACCCTCTGGCGGACGACTGAAAAATGCTCTCTCCACTTGTCCGCTGGGCAACCAGTAGCTGACAGTGAAAGCCAAGTTTGACTGGAAAACCAAACTGAGCGTCTTGTCATTCGGATGAGGCGAAGCCCCCGTGTGCAGTGCGCACTGAAAAAGAACCCATGGCAACGAGAGTGTTGTCCTCTGGCAAAATTATGTAAAAGAAATCCACTGTGATAGGTACACAACTATGAGCATGCACTCAAAGCCTGACAGGCACGTTGGGATGCTGTCTGGCATCTGTCTAGCAGATAGATTGGTGTAATATATATGGATTTGTCCGAACGCAGTGACGCCTCCTTGAGAAACTGAAACTGAAACTGAAACTACACGTCAGTCGCACCTCCCTTCTCCCCTTCTGGCTTTTCGCTTGAACATCCCCACCCCGGGTATTTTCTCTTCCTGTAACTAGTTGCATGCTACGTACATAATGAATCATGTCTGTTGACTTGTCAATGCGTTACCAAAAGCTACTTTTATGAAACGTGTTTTTACTACGGGAAGGCATGCAGAAATTTGCGGGGACAAGCAGATTTTATATATATCTGCTGCAACTAAAAATGATCTAGTAGTTTCTAGCAACAGCGTCCCAGGAAATCCTGTCAGTACTGTCCTTCAGCCGTCAGTGAACACTGCACGTGCAGCACCCATAAAATACGTCTGTTGCGTTTGTGCCACGGGGCCCGATGTTGCTGTGTGTGTTGGAACAATACTGTCCTGTGTATCAATTAAAAGCAGCATCCCTGGAAATCCTGCCTCCGTTTTGTCATGACCACTCCTGTACAAATAATTCAGTCGAGTCCTGAACAAAGTTCAACAATGGGTTTGACCATGGCTTCGCAATGTGCACACACTACAACTGCGAACTGGATATTTATAAAAAATATTAAAAAAAAAAAAAAAATTCGGTAACACCAAACGTGTAGCTTTTGCCATCGACCTCTTTTGCTATGTAGTTCACCCTAAAAATAGTAATTAAAAAAAACGTGTCTAAACACGTAATCTAAGGGATCATTTCCGAACCAATTCATCACTGCTCACGACGAGTGTGAAAAGGGAAGGAAAACAACGAAGAATGATAAGAAAACTCCTTCCCTGTATTAAACAATTTCAGTCACCATCCACTGTCCATACTGTAGGTTAAACCTTTTCTTTCCCTGTATTAAACAATTTCAGTCACCATCCACTGTCCATGCTGTATGTTAAACCTTTTCTTTCCCTGTATTAAACAATTTCAGTCACCATCCACTGTCCATACTGTAGGTTAAACCTTTTCTTTCCCTGTATTAAACAATTCCAGTCACCATCCACTGTCCATACTGTAGGTTAAACCTTCTTTCCCTGTATTGAACAATTCAGTCACCATCCACTGTCCATGCTGCAGGTTAAACCTTCTTTCCCTGTATTAAACAATTTCAGTCACCATCCACTGTCCATGCTGTAGGTTAAACCTTTTCTTTCCCTGTATTAAACAATTTCAGTCACCATCCACTGTCCATGCTGTATGTTAAACCTTTTCTTTCCCTGTATTAAACAATTTCAGTCAGTATCCACTGTCCATACTGTATGTTAAACCTTTTCTTTCCCTGTATTGAACAATTCAGTCAGTATCCACTGTCCATGCTGTAGGTTAAACCTTTTCTTTCCCTGTATTAAACAATTTCAGTCAGTATCCACTGTCCATACTGTATGTTAAACCTTTTCTTTCCCTGTATTAAACAATTTCAGTCAGTATCCACTGTCCATACTGTAGGTTAAACCTTTTCTTTCCCTGTATTAAACAATTCCAGTCACCATCCATTGTCCATACTGTAGGTTAAGCTAACAGCAAGCACGTTGCTGTCTGGAGAAATGCTAATTCTGTCAGTGTTCATCAGTCATCATTACCAGTCTCCTCCGAAAACTGTCAGCGTGATGAAAGGTGGCCCCAGTGGACACAACACCTGAATCAGAAATAACACGTCCTGGGTTCAAGTCACAGGTCAGAACCGACAGTTTGACTCCCCCCGCCCCCCACCCCCCCTCCCAACCTATGCTCCCCATAACTCCTCACCTACCATCCATACACCAGCCCTCTCCTCCTCCCGCTTCCCTTCCCGTTCTAGACCTTGGGTTTGAAGGGAGCGGGGGGGAGGAGGGGGGGGGGGGTGGGGGGGGGAAACGTGGCAACGATCTCTCACCGGCGGAGATCAACCCGACTTCCGACTGGGTACATTATGTACGGATTTTTGTTGTTGTTGTTGTTTGTTTGTTTGTTTGTTTTTTGTTTTGTGATGGTAATCTGTGTTTCCTTCCATCTGAATAGACAGATCTATCTCTCTCTTGCGTTCATCGTTCTATTTCGTAGCTCGAAAAACATACCCCCCCTCTCCTTCCCTTACCTCCAGACCCCCCTCCCCCACCCAAAAGTCTGTAGACCTGAATATTATGTTCTTTGAGCCGACTACGCGGTGCTCCGGAAACCATTTCCTGAAGAAAAAAGAATAGTCATTTGTCACAGCCTGCAGATTATGTGCGAGCCATTTCACTTCAACCTCGATTCAATGCGCTTACCGCTGCTGCTAAAAAAGTTGCGCCCGACAACCACTTCGTAAGCCTTACAACTTCTTTCTTTCTTAATTAATTAATTTTATATTGGCCTATATATAGGCCTACAGGCCCCAAAACAGAAAGATTGGCACAACCAAATGAACATGGTATTGCAAACGATTTTTCGGACATTGCAATACCGTGAATACGGCTGCACGTTAGTTTCGCCATTGATTCTGTATCAAAACTGAACACAATAAACCTCAAAATAGAGCTGAAAACCACTGACAATGGGTCACAACATATTAAGTTCCGTTTTGCGGTCCCCTTAAGGTTTTG
>NC_134882.1:27236698-27264198 GCF_041734735.1 Babylonia areolata | reverse complement strand
CTTATTACACATTCATAATGCATCAACAATCAACAAATATTTACCAGCTGAAAATCATGCCAGCAGAACACCAAGGTTCAAGCTGCCCACCACTGAAACTATTCTTTCTTTGATGTAATTTAACATCTTTTTACTTTGAATGATATTAGACATGAAACTATTCTGTATTGATGAAAGTGTGAAAATGGCATTCCAACATCATCAGCAATCAATTCATTGTGAAAAATGTGTATGGTCCTCTATCAAACAAAATATATCTAAATACAACAAGAGGAGTGCAGTCTGCACAGTAAAAATATGTGTCGTTTTTGTTGTTGTTAATGTTATATTATTATCATTATTATCGTTGCTGTTGGTGGTGGTATTAGTGGTATTTTTATCATAATTTAATATCATCATCATTTCTGATATAGTGCTAATATTATTAACATTATTAATGCTAGTATGTGCTCTGAGAAATTCAACAACTAACTTGGCATTCCAACCAGGAGTACCTCAAGACAACAATACGTTCCATGTTCAATACAGGTATGTGTGAGAAATAACCTCCACATCCATCCCCAATAAAGGAAGTTAAATAATAAAAATTTTAAAAACCTTCATTACATTAGTCCAAGTCTACACCCATTCTTTACTCCATCTGTGCATGGAAACTTAGAAAGGGGAAAAGGGACAGCCCCTGGGCAAATTGTGTGTTTGTTTTGTTGTTGTTTTTTGTTTATTTTTTGTTATTGTTTTTTTGTTGTTGTTTTGTTTTGTTTGTTGTTTTTTGCTTAGAAAATGCAAAGTGGCTAGGTGTCTAGAACTTTGCTTTGCCTGTAGACACTTGAAAGAAAATACCTCCATAAAGTTGTTATAATTACTTGCCTTTTTCAGTTTTTGGCTTGTTTTCTTTGCATATTTTGCTTTTTGCCTTTGTGACAAAAAATAAGTTCTTGGGTTCAACGTGAAGATAGATATAATAATTGTAATATATATATGTATGTATACCAGACCTGTATCCCTTTTCTCTTTTTTTCAAAATGATTTAAAAATTGGCACAACTTTGGATGTGTTCATGACTGCCATGGACTGGAACACATCCTGAATACAGCAAGTAAAGTTCAGTGTCAAGGATCTTATGGCATAGAAACATAATACAGAATCTGTTATGTTACTTGTTCTGCCATTAATTAACTGACAAAACTTTAATATTTCATGCTGATCAAGCACTCAAGGTTTGTTCTTTTTCATTTTTTCTTCTTCTTCTTTTTTTTTTTTTTCATTTTTTCTTCTTTTTTTTTTCAGTGAATGGAGAGTCCAGTGAGACTGCTGACAAATGGGCATGGAACCAGCAGCCCTCCTACCAATTCTGTTGCCTGTGTGAGTATGGGCGTGATTGCAACATCTACCATACAACATTAATTAGGATAATGGGCTGCTTTGTGGGCTGCCCCACCTTCTCATTTTGTGGCATGGTGTTTGTTCGTTTGGTGTTAGCTGCAATATGCCTGGTCTGGCCCGAATTCCTTGCTGATGCATTCATTCAGAGAACATTACACAATAAGCTGACAACAAATGAACAGTGGCAAATTAGCGCGCGCGCGCACACACACACACACACATTATATACACACATGCGTGAGTGCGCGCACGCACACACACACAGACACATACAGTATACCCCACGGATGTACAGTACAGCTTGCCACTGTGTTGAACAGTTTTATTACTTTTAATAAAAACTTTTATGCTGAGTAAAACATCACATAGCAGTATATAATTTTTGCTCACTTCATAAACCTGTATGCATGTTGCACATGTTATGGGTGCCATATAATTCTTCTGTCTTTCTTTCTTTCTTTTTTCATTTTTTTTTTCATTCAACTAAAATTTGCAGATTCAAAAACTAAATAAATTTTTTTCTTCATTAATATTATGTGTTTTTTATGTGTTCCTGAATTCAACTGTATTCTAATGACAGTAACGTTTTCAAAGTCTGGGTTAAGTGAAAGTAAAATCTTTTGTTCTGAAAAGTGTATGATAAGATCCTAATAATGAGTGAATAAGCCAACAACAGTAATGAAGAAAATTTTTGAATGAATTAATCAAGTTTATGTAAGAACATAATATTTTCTAAAATAACAAATCTAATATATTTCTAAGAATAATATATATATATATATATATGATTTATAAGAAGACAAGTTAAGGCACTAAAGATTTTAAACCATCACTCCTTGTCCACTGCTGATAATAGACCGCTGGAGAGTTCCATGATAACATGACCTAAGTTGTAGAGTCCTGAGTGTCACATGATCTGAGCTCTTGAAGTTGAATGGCTCTTTAAAACTGTGAGCAAAAATGGTGATCAAGAGAGGCAGAACGTGTGGAACAGCATAATTCTTTTTTTTTTTTTTTTTTTTACTTTTTGCTTCATATTTTTAAATATTCTTTTCTTCTGTATATCATGGCACTTCATTGTATTTGTACAGTCTGGTAGTAGCAAGGAAGGCTGTCAACGAAAGAAATGGAGGACAGCACATGTTCGATGCTTTTGTCTGTGTCAGTCACCTTTGCCATGGCTCGCAATTTCAAGCAAAATTATATGCGCATGGGCAAGGTCCAAGATAGCCACATACCTCTCCAGTGGTCTATTATCCATCAGTGATCTAAAGGCTGACGTCTCCCTGTGGTGAAACTGATCTTACAGGTCAGGATGACGATCATCTTCCTGTATCTGGATTTCCTCCTTTTAGGACTGCATTACTTTTGTTCAGGAAAACCAGTTACACAACTCAAAAGTGCACAAACTCAAAGCAGTAACATTTGCCCTTAGATTCCTGTACTGCACTGATCTCATATCACTCTGGTTCAGCAGTCAAAGACTTAGAAGTCAGTAATTTAAGAAAAAGAAAGTCTCAGAAGTGATGCTCTAGTTTAAAACCTTTCTCATCACCTGTGCTCAACCTGAGGCACTGGTTTTGAAAATAGTTTGGGGGTGTAATGGCTCTGCCTGTTTTCTGGGTCTGAGCCAAAATGGCAAAGTGTTCTCAACAGTATGGACACAAAGTGTTCTCAACAGTATGGACACAAAGTCAAAACCACAGTTTGCAAAAAAATCACCAGGACAGGAATTTGGGTTTAGGATGTTTTGGGGGACCTATCTAAATCAGTAAATGGCATAAACTGCGATGTATTCTACGGTAAAACACACACATACACAATAATATTACCCTGAATATTCTCTATCTCTCCCAACTTTCTCTCTTTTTCCTTTCTTTCTTTCTTTTTTTTTTTTTTTTTTTTTTTTGTGTGTGTGTGTGTGTGTGTGTGTGTGTATGTGTGTGTGTCCACTGTAGGCTACAAGCCTGATATACATATATATTTTTTAATATAAATAATATATTTCACTTGGAATAAGGGCATAAATTATTCAATAACACAAAAACACCAGCAGATTTTCTCTGTATAGATCAGTTGAGGTTACCGGATCTGAACACTCACCAATCACCATTTTATTTATTAAATATAAAAGTAAACCAATAAGTTTTGGTTGTTGCTGTTATTGTTTTTTTGTTTTTTTTTTGTTTTGTTTTGTTTTTTGTTTCGTTTTTTACTCACGGTCAAATTTCGGACTCAATGGTTACATTAAATGATTAATCCTTTCAGTGCCAAGCCTATTTTATGTTCAGGGACAAATTCTGTAATTGCCAAAGGATGCTTTGATCATGGAGGGTAATATCTCAACCCTGTCCCTCCCCTCTCTCTCAACCCTCCCTCCCCCAAAACGTATTTCTCCATCCACAGACACATACACGTTTGTTAAAAATGACACCTTGTCAGATGAATGTCACGTGGATCAAAGAAGAAGACACAAAATGTTACAGGTGAGGCTCTGAACGAGTTGGAATGCTCTTGAATCATGCATAAAAATAATTGCAGCACATGCGTGCAAGCAGCAACGTTTTGTGACACTGCACATCAACCACCTTGCCCCTCCCCACTTTTCTTTTCCTCCTTTCTTTCACAAATTGTTCGTACACTCACCTGCAAGGGCCGCTGACCAGACTGGGTTGAGCTGCAGAAACACAACTCCGATGCTCCACAGAGCCACCGAAAGGGCAGTCCTTTTCCTATCCATTTAGCACTCACACAAGCGGCACAACTTTATAACTCAGCTTCTCCCGAGTTTCCGTGTGTCCCAACGAAAAGTTCCCAGGTAAACGTCCAACAATGTTCGGTCTACCTAATTTCATTTGAAGTCAACATGATCATTAAGGTGTTTTTTAAAAAAAAGTACACAAATCAAGTGAAACACATTCAACAACGTCACACACAACACAAACTGGGAGCCGACTTCTGAGGAAGCTGCCTCTCCCAGAACACTATCGCCTGCTTTCCCAAGTCACTTGCGGGCATCCCCCCTCTGTTGGACTGGCCAAGTTTTCTTGGTCGCTGCCATTCTATCATTTGAACGCAAATGACGACAAGAATGGATTATAATACAAACGATCCATTGATGTTTCAAGAAAAGTCTGCTTAGCTGCGTATATATCTCATTTGATAAAAAAATATATCAGTAGTTCCTTCTATATAATCAACAAGGCACACAGCTATCACTGCTTTTAAAAATTACAAGGCACATACAACATAAATGAACAGCCAAGCTAAGAATGGATTCTCTCTTGACGTCAGCTCTCAGTCACTTCTCCGGCTCGCTGCGCAAGTGCGGAAGTTAAGAAATCAACATGGTGAGTGAAAATGCTTCTGCTCCTACTAATCTTCAATTTAGTTGCTTAATCATAGTAAAGTGCGTTGTTCAGTATTTGATAGTATGTCTGCATGAGTAGTTTTTTTTCTGATGCATCGTTATTCAATGAGTTATATTGCTTTTATAAGTTTAACTCACGGTTAAATCAGGTTTCTGGTGTTGTCTTTTCAAATTTGCTTGTCATCGGTTATCAATGTATCAAGTCACAGAGTCGGTGTCATGGAAATCAAAGTGAAAGATGACGTAACTCAGCCTTGTTGAGGTTGTTTAGAGAAAAATATTGCAGTGACAATGAATGATGAATTTCAATAGAACTTGTATTACTGTAGACGTATACATGTCCATACGAGCGCGCGCACGCAGGATCGTACACATACACACAAACACGGGGCACAGAAAAGTAAGCTACCACCCAAAAATAAACTTAACAACAGCACAGCGTGTATCTAGTTCACAATTATGAAAAATATACTCAGTATTGTGGGGAAAAAAACTGTATACTGATTTTCGAACAGGTTGTACCAGTGTATGGTGGCGCATGAAAAAAACCACATTGAATTTTATTTATATATATATATATATATATATATATATATCCCCTTGATGTGAGAGGTTTATAAGGTTTGGCAGCAGTACATGTGTGATAGCACTGTAGTGTTAAGAATAGCATTGCTATGTACTACCCTGTTGCAGAGTTTCGGCTACCCCTCCCTGCGTCCCCAGCCTGAGGCCAGCAAGACCCTGAAGGTGCCAGAGGGTCCCTACAAGGCACCTGACCTCATGCTGCATGGGTAAGTGGAACTGAAAGGGAGGCAGTGAGGGATGTTATTGTCCCATAGACTTTCACTGCCAGTGGAACAGTGAATTCATATTCACTATGTCAAGGGTTTGGCATAGGAATGTAGGGCCTATCCTATCCTTTTACCATTTTCACTTTCCCCAGCCTGTCTCGGGTACCCATTTACACTTGGGTAAAGTGAGAAAAATCAGAGCAAAATGTCTTCCCCAAGGACATAAAACCATGCTGAAGTGGGGTCTCGAACCCTGACCACTGGTGAACACCGGATTAGAAGCCCAATGCCTAACCAGTTCTGCTGTGGTGCATTTGGGAAAAGAGGTACTACGTTAGTCAAAAGTACTGTCAGTAACTGAGTAAGTGCTTTCACTGATGTGCACAGTTAGAGAAACCATGGCACTGTTAAAGAATGATCAGGCAGGCAGCGCTGTTTAGCTTTCTGTTCAGCTTTCAGTTTGACTTCGAAGATCCTTTTTTGATTGATGACTATATTTAAACTGCTACTGAATATGTGGTAATGAATAATAAATAACATGTATAGTTAAATTATGGATATGACTCCTTTCTTACTGAGTGTACTGGTCCAGCACATTGATATACTATGATACAGACACGTGTTTACACTCAGATTGAAAATCCCAGAGATAATCTTTTAAATCTCAGCTTTATACTGTTACAATGATGATGATAAGGGGAACAAAGAAAGAGTGAATTAAAACATAGACTCACTTTGTTTACACAAGTGAGTCAAAAATTGTTTTGACAGTTGGATTGGTATTGATCTGATTCATGTATGTTTTATAACCGTACATTCTTTAGTTCAGTGAGATGTTTTTTTCAGTTTGCTTTCTTAGAGTTGAAGGATTTGTGATCAGTCAATAATAAGGATGTTACTGAAATGTTTATTTGGTAACATCTCAGAAAGTGATACTATATAATGTATAACGCAAACATTATCTCCTCATTCAGATTCTTGAGTGAACTATTTATATTAGTTATATAATATCAGTGAATAATTGTGGAAAATATTTATCAATGAAGAGTAGACAATAATCTATCTTTTCAGGTGGTACTTTTGTTTTTTTGCTGTGGTTGCAGACTGAACAAGACACATGCTGCAGAGGGTCTGGTATCATCACACCCTTTGGAATTTTCTGAGAAAAATGTAAGTAATGGTTTGCTTTCAGTCATTCAGAAGAACAGTTCAGTTGCTTCAAAGGAAATTATGTATTGGTCATTGTTCAATGCTGTGGGTGTATGGGTCACTCACTGAAATTATCCAGGAAAGCAACATGTTTTGGTGTAATGATTGATTGTATGTGTGGTCATATGTTGAATAAAGTTTACAGGATGAACACTTATTGCCCAAAAAAGAAATTTGGGATAAATGGTTGTAGAATAAAATGCAAAATGTCATGAGAAAATGGCAGCCAAAAATGGGGAAAATGAACCCTGCTGCTGTTCTGCCTTATTTAAAACTCAAGTTTCAGTAAAGTTAAATCTGTGCGTCTGAACAGACTTACAAAAAGCCAGACTTCACCTTGGCATCTTAAAACACAGTCACGATCACTAATTTCTTCACATAAGACATTGATTGAAGCTTATTTTTGGCATCGTTTATGTTGTGCTTGATGCAAGCATTCAACAGTTTTACTCAACAACAAAGCTGTGAATGGAAGTTGGTACGGTTGCAAGGTTATTACTATCATACCCTTTTTGTTTTGTTTTTTTACATTTTTCAAGAAAATTTACTTCAAATGTTCAGCAAGTTAATTTCTTTTGAATCGCTCTGACAACAAAGGGTTGATATCAGTGACAACAAGTTAACACCACAGATTGAATCAGGAAAATTCTGTGACTTTTGAGGCCCATAGTTTAACAACTTTGCATCCCTTTTTTCATATAAGTTAGCGTAAAGTTTTGGCTGTTTTTTCATTGTGTTAAATTATTATGCTTGTGCTGTGTGACTCCGCTTAAAAAATGACTTTTTCAGTACTACTTTATTTTTCATTGAAAAACAAAAAAATGATGAAATCAAGACACTTTTAATGTGAAAAACAGGTTGAAAAGAGAAGAAGAAAGATTTGAACACAAGTTGGTCCATGTTTGACTTTGACTTATCATTCCTTTTTGTAAAGTGTTCACATCACAAGCGTTGCCCCTTTAGATTTATTGCCCAGTAACTCTGAGAATATCAGTTTGTCTTGTATATTGATAATCGCTTTGTTTCTTTGATTTCATAAGTTGCATGACATAGTATTATTTCTTGTCAACAAAGTTCTGTTTGAATATTAAAAATTATTTGAGCTGAAACACTCATGATGTGTCAGTGTGTCACATTTAATTTTCAAATATTTCAAAATGTGTGCATGAAAACAGTGCATTGATATTTTTTATTTGTCATGTGTACTGCTACTAGATGTCTTCCAAGTTCCAAAGAAATTTGATTGCTTCTGTCAGATATTTGTGTCCGGTATAAAGCACTTTGAGTTAGTTCACAAGTGTTATCGAAGTGCTCAGCTTCACATTATGGTTATCCATATGTACAGCATGGAAATAATAAGTAAATTTTGTTGTTTTCCTTCAGTTGTGCATGAAAATAAGCCTTAGTTAGATCATTACACAAACAGTTTAGACTGTATTTAATCAGTTTTAAATTTTGCCTCCAACTCTTGTGTGACCAGCGCTGAAGAATTAACCTTATTACAAATGGCAAGCTGAAATTGTGTTTAAAAACTAATAGCAAGATTAATTTTCTCTGTGTGTGTGTGTGTGACACTGAGAGAGAGAGAGCATGTCAGAGTGTGTTATGCATGTTGAGGCCATTAAACTTTAAAGAAATCTCCCCAGTGTTACTATTTTTGTGTGTGTATTCTTTCCATCTGTGTCTGATTATAAGAAAAAGGAGAGTTGAGGATTTAAAGATTGCTGAGTTTGAGGGGTTATTTTGAAGTATACTGTGCACATCTTTGCATTAATGATTGATAATGTATCTGTAGATGTTTCATCTGATTTTAAGTTTTGTCATCTGTTAATCATTCTGTGCCTATCTGTAGATGTTTCTTCTGTATTTTTGTCTTTCATCCCTTTGATGCAGAGTCATGCTTGCATTTGAATGTCTGGTGTGAAAGGGATTTGATTTGTCTCCACACAAACTTCAGTGCTAAATTGATTATTTTAGATACATTTATGATGATGATGATTGTTTTTATTATTATGAAGGAATAACAAGCATTACACTTACAGGTATACACCTGATAATTATAGAGCTGTCCAGTATCTGTTTTTGAAACTCGACAGTCAAAGTGAGAAGTTATGTCACTATGAACATGTGTTGCAGTGGCTGTCCCATCAACAGAAGATGGACATGGTGATGCTTAGAAACTCCCAGGGAATCCACGCCCCTATGCGTTTACACATGGAGCAGCACTTTGCCCAGAAGGTCAGTACACGTCTGTTTTGGCTTTGGACGAAGATTTTTTTCTTCTTCTTCTTACCAGGTTTTGGTCAGGAGAATTTGTGTGTGTGTGTGTGATAACTATTATTTTTGTGAAGACTGGTTATCAATATTTTTTCATTTGGATATTGTTGTTATTCTTAGTTGTTCTGTGTGATGTATTGTCAGTTTCTTTCAAAGATTTGTTTCAGCTGTGCCCAGTGTGGCAAATGTGGGAAGTAAAAGTATTAAGTTTGTGTTGTGGGTGTATGTACTATGTGCAGACCTACCAGCTGTTACGCATTGAGCATAGCATGTCCTGCTAGGCTTCACAATGCTACACTTCTTTGCTCTCAGTAAAAATGTTACGCTGAAGTAAAAGCGAAATCAAGCAATGTTGTTTTTCTGTGCTTAATTCTTTGACACTGTGAAGGAAGTGAACTCTTGTCTCAAGTCTGTCGCTATGAAATGTGCACATTTCCAAGATCAGTGTAAGATAAATGCCATATTTCTAAAAATTCATTTGTGTCAAGCTGTGTGTGTCTAATATAATTTGTATAAGATGTGTATCTACAGGTCTACATGAGCAGAATCTGTCTGAAGTCAGTGTTAGAGCGTGGGATGTGCATGAATGATGTCAGGAATTGAGAAAGTGAGATGGGTTTTGTGATACCAGATGCAGCGACTTCCCTGCCTTCCCAGCTCCAATATACTGCTGGACACCCTGACTGGCCGTGATGAGATGATCGGCTTCGAGGACATCCTCAACGGTCAGAACCTGCCCTTTCTCTCTCTCTCTCTCTATGTCTGTCTGTCTCTCTCTCTCTCTCTCTCTCTCTCTCTCTCTCTCTCTCTCTCTCTCAATATCTATGTGTATTTTTGTATCAAGCATTTATGATAGAGAGGCTGTGCTCATAACAGACTGTGTACCAAAATTTTTGTGTGACAGTATAATTATGTTGTTACATACCCCTTTGTTTAGAGGCCTTGGCCTATAATGAATAAACCATTCATTAATTCATTCTATGTCTCTGTCTCTCTCTCTCTGTGTCTCTGTCTCTCTCTCTCTTGGCTTATAATGAATAAACCATTCATAAATTTATTCTCTCTCTCTCTCTCTCTCTCTCTCTCTCTCTCTGTCTCTCTCTCTCTGTCTCTCTCTTTCTCTTTCTCTCAATCTCTCTTATTTTCTCACACATGCACACACACCTGTGCTCAAGGGTACACATAACAGTGGCATGTACAATGCTGTCTGGATGTTACGGAAATCAACAAAAGAATGACATACTTTGTTTCTCACTCCTTTGTACGTGAACTGCCCCTTTGGAAAGGAATATATGCCACATTCATACTACAAGCGGAAGAGGGGATTTTCATAAATACCATTGTTACTGTGTAGTTAATGTCTGCTCATCCCAGAGAGAAAACGAGTCAGATGGGCAAAGTAGAGGGTAATGAATGACACAGGGGGAATACAACAACGATCCTGTCTTTTTTCTCACATACTTCCATCTCCTCCTCTCCCATGGTCCTGCTAGTGGTTCTAGTGGCTGGGAGTACTCTTGTATTATTCTGATTTCTGTATCAATGATGTTTTTTGTTTATATGTGTGTATATATTTTCTTCTTCTTTTTTTTTTCTTTTTTTTTTTCTTTTTTTTTTTTTTGAGTAAGCACCCCATCAGACAGCCTTTAGATCCTGAATGCAAACTTCTCAGTATTACAAATATCAACCACTCCCACATATGGTTCTGAGTTCAGGGTGTGGTTGTTTCAGATCCATCCATGGCTGAGGTGGTGGGACATCCCCACATCCTG
Source organism: Babylonia areolata (assembly GCF_041734735.1). Taxonomy (NCBI): domain Eukaryota; kingdom Metazoa; phylum Mollusca; class Gastropoda; order Neogastropoda; family Buccinidae; genus Babylonia; species Babylonia areolata. The sequence goes on along the minus strand of NC_134882.1, from coordinate 27,253,396 downwards.
ATGGAGAAACGTCTGGGAATTCTCTAGACTGCTGCCACCAGCCTGTGACTGACTGGTCGTGTGCAAATTGTTGACTGTATTTGGGTGTCTTTTTTGTGTGTGTCGTTGCTTTTCTAGATAACGTGGTGTTGTTTATCATGAAATAAATCATTGTTTTCATTTACAACATGTGTGTGTGTTCCTGTGCTTTAAACTTTTACACAGTATCAGTCTGCCAGATAATCTTCAAAAACATGGAATTGTGCTCTTGGAATAGATGCATACTCTTATTATTCCAGTGCTAATTGATACAGTGTTTTTGTTTTTTGCACACTGGAGCAATGTTTCAGTTTTTCTCAGTCACTGAAATCAACACAAACTTAATTGTAATATAGTTTATCCGCATCTCTGGAGGTTATGAATAAATTTCAGATGTTTAGGGTGCTTTTTGCAGTTTTTTAATTTTTGTATTTTTATTTTTTATATCTTTTATGCCAGTTAAAATCAGGTATAAATCTATTTGAATAAGGATGATTTCATTCCAGTTTAATGCAGGGTTAATATCAGGTCAATTGAAAAGGTAAGAAAACAAAACACAAAAACTGAAATGTGGAACCAGTCGGGTCTAATCTGGAATGTATACTGACCAGATGACTGGACTGAAGGTGTGAGAAGATGAATTTATTCCAGAGAGGAAACAAAGACAATATGAAAAAGAAGTTTCTGCTGGGGTTGGGGATGGGATTTGTCTCCTATATATTAACCATTAAGCTGAAAGTTGTAGTTCCAGTCTACTGTGTGAATTAAGTGTTCCATTTTGTTTATATAGTAAATCCTTTTCATTTTCATCTGGTCTGATCATAACACACTACAGTAACTTTAAGATGTATGTGAAGACAATCAAGGAAGTCATGACAATGTTTTGAAATAAATAATGTTATTTGAATAAAATATAAAGTGAGATAAAGATTTAAAAAAATATTTAAAGAAAACATGAAGAGGGAGAGATTACCACATACCTACCCTTACCCACCTGACTGCTTCCTAACCCATTGCCATCCAGTTGAACTCCCTGGTCCCACCTCCACTTAACTCATTCTACCCCTCAGCTACATGCCTGTTACAACTCCCCTGGGCCAGCACTACATGAAACTACTGCAGAAAAAACAGGGTGGTTCACTAAAACAGTGAACATCAATGGAAAATTGTTCTGATCGGTCAAACAAAGCTTCGTTTTCATACTTACAGAATCAGTAAAGGGTTCAGTTTAGAATGGCAACTGTACCAAGCAAGAATGAATGGAATTAGAACAGTGTGTTGGGATGAGAACACTCATACCTGGTCCATAGAGGAAGTAACCATGGTACAAGTTATCTGGTACCTGGAGTAGAATGAATGAATTGCACTCCACACCATCATTGCTCTTTCTTGTGTCATGTCTTCACCTGGTACTCCCTCTCCCCTGGGCTTTGCAGGCCTGCTAATTCCCTTGCTCTCCACATGAACAATGCCAGTGTCAGTCACTGTCATGGAAACAGGAAGATAGTGATTCAAATTATTATAAGAAAAAGAACCCCAGGTTTTTACAGAAGTGTCTGTGAGAACTGCTGCCTGAAGTGTGGAAGTTCTGTCCTGTTGAATAGTAGCTATGCATTTGAGGAATTTCCCTGCACAATAACTCCACCATGAGGAAAAGGAAGCTGAAACTTGCAGCACACAATTAATGTTTGTTTAACTGACAAAAAGTAATTGTTGCTATTGTTACTTGGTTCAGCATGTCATCTGTATCAGCCCACAATCCTCCACTTTGCTTTTTAAAACCAAACCAACACCAACACGAGAGGAAGAAAGAAAACTGATGCGGACACCAACAGACAACACGCAATGAAATTCTGAACAGATCAACGCAATACAAGACTTCACCATACTTTATTTACCCACTTGTTCTTAAGACTCATGTCTATGACCCATCTTATATAATCAATATAGCAATGCTTTCCTATCTGTACATTATGGGTCAAATACCAACACTTTTTTCGTGCCATGGGACATGCACACAAAATCAAGCCTGCCAACATAAAACATGGCATGAGAAGACTCACTTGTGATACACTTAAAAAGCTTGGATTTTTTTTTTTTTTTTTTTTATGTATTGAGTATAATTTCAAAATGTAATGTTTAAGATGAGAAAGATCAGTTTAAAGCGAATTAAGTTCCCTAGCATTAATTACAGAGTAATTTCCCTTTTTTTACAGCTGCACCAAAACGTTTGCAAAATAAATAAAACTTCCATGCTTAGCAAAAGAAGTTCCTGTTTGAACAAAAAATGATAATAATGACTGCTCTTGTTGTTGGGTCAGAATATCAGATCAAAGTGCCATGTTTAGAGAATACAAAAAATATAAATATAACAGTAAATGCAGTTTGCATATAATTAGGCTTCATTTTTTTATTTTTTTGTGCCCATCCCAGAGGTGCAATATTGTTTTAAACAAGATGACTGGAAAGAACTGAATTTTCCTATTTTTATGCCAAATTTGGTGTCAACTGACAAAGTATTTGCAGAGAAAATGTCAATGTTAAAGTTTACCACGGACACACACACACACACACACACACAGACAACCAAACACCAGGTGAAAACATAGACTCACTTTGTTTAGACAAGTGAGTCAAAAATGAGAGGGATGCTTCAGGTGGAGGCTGTCTGAAAATGGGTAATGATGAAGGTACAAGACGCATGGCAAACAGTGAAAGGTACGCATTGTCTCAGAGAACCCCTCCCTGACCCCTGTCAGCTTCACTCCCTGCTTCTCCTCGATCACTGTACTTACTTTTTAAAGGATTACAAGGATGCCTAACGTCAAGATATTTCTTTATTACTTTTTATTGTCTTTCATGCTAAATGAAAAGAACGCTGCAGTTTGAATAGCACGGAGCCGACCCACCAGTGTGACTTGTAAGACAGATACTGTCTTTCACTCATTGGCCTGTTCAGCCACAGGCAATGCTGTACCAGGAGGGAGGACATGAACTGGGATTTATCCATGGTCAACACTGACCAATGGAGGCCTATGATTGCTTACTAAGAGTAATAATAATGGATACTTATATAGCACACTATCCAGAAATCTGCTCTAGGTGCTTTACAAAAACGCTTTTGTTAACATAAAACATTATATCTATGTTACATACACACACCAAAATGTGACCACACACACACACACACACACACTGCATACATAGTTTAACATACATGTGTATCTAACAGCTGCCCTAACACATACGCACACATAGGCAGGCACAAACTTACATAAACACACGCACACACAATACACATTCATATACATGCATGTAGTTATGTACACATACATATGTATATACACATAGTCGAGCACACCTAACGAAAAGGAAGTGGACTTGCCACAATTGAACTTATTGCTGAGGGAAAAGGTGAGTTTTGAGACGAGATTTAAAAGATGCGAGGGAATCAGAATGACGGAGGTTATCAGGGAGCTTGTTCCACGTCTTTGGCGATTGAAAAGAAAACGATCTGTGTCCATTACAAGGATGCCTGATGTCAAGATATTTCTTTGTTACTTTTTATTGTCTTTCATAGTCTGTCGGTATTCTTATTGTCATCACCAAATAACTGAACATTACAGTTGGCTTTTTTTTTTTTTTTTTTTTTTTTTTTTTTTTTTTTTTCTTTTTTTTTTTTTTTTTTAACAATATATTCTCTCGTACAAGCATTACAGTTGCTGCATTAATTTCGTTTTCTGCAATGAACTGTCAACTGGCTCGTCTGAGTTTATAAGGGAGACAACTTCGCTGTTCACTTCTCTTAGCCATGTCAGTTGCATTTACTTCCCGTTACATTGCAAAGCATGGCACTTTTCGCTTCATTTTATGCAAGAAAAAAGTTTGTTATAAAACATGAAAGTACTGCTTGTCTTTATTTCATGTGGTATCTGCAAAACATCAAACCATAAAGTATTGCCTGTTATTGTTTCATGCTACAAGAACAAAATATATAGTTTTTAATACAACAATAACAAAATTATAGATAATCAAAGTACTGCTTGTATTTCTTTTAAAGCTACATTTATTGTAAGCTATATTTGGTTTCGTACTGATCATTTTATCGATGCCAACTCGGATCCACGTGCTAATGAATATGATATGGATGCTTTTATAGCGCCCATCCCCGCTCAGAGACCAACTGAAAGCGCTTTAGAAAGTCATTTACACAACGGGTTGCCAACCGTGACTGCCAATATTTTGACTGTTATGCTCAGCTGCGGCGTCAATGTCAATGTTTTAAATGTCCATTCAGCAGTTAAGTCTTCCGGACTAGGGGCATGACAAACGATTGTGAGCACAATTAATATTGCACACGCATCTCTCTTATCTAAGAGAGAGAAAAAAATGTTTTTTTCACAAAACAAGAGCAGTTACTATTGTCCATTTGCAAATTTTACACGTGTATGTAAAAATGATTAGGTGGAGTCTTTCATCTACTTGGGAAGCGTGGTTGACCGACAGGGAGGCACGGACCGAGACGTCACAGCCAGAATCGGCAAGGCAAGAACAGCTTTCATCATGCTCAAGAACATCTGGGCATCTGGAATAATCAGTATGAAAACCAAACTCTGCATCTTCAACTCCAGTGTGAAGTCAGTTCTGCTCTACGGATGCGAGACATGGCGGACAACAGACGATGCAGCAGAAGATTCAGACATTCTTCAACACCTGTCTGAGGCGCATCTGCAAGATCCGATGGCAGGAGATCCGAAACGATGATCTGTGGGAGCGAGCGGGACAGGAACCAGTGGCCAAGCAGATACTGCGGAGGAAGTGGGGCTGGATCGGACACACCCTCAGGAAGCCAGCGTCCAGCATCACATACCAAGCCCTGACCTGGAACTCGCAGGGAAAGAGGAAGAGAGGCCAGCCTCGCAACAGCTGGAGGCGAGATACCGAGGCAGAGCTGAAGCAGCAAGGGACCAACTGGACTGGAATGGCCAGAACAGCCCAGAACAGAGTGTGATGGCGATGGGTCGTCGATGGCCTATGCTCCACCAGGAGCGATGGGCATAATGAAATGAATGAATGATGTAAAATCGATTAGTCTCCCTTACATTGAAAACCATAATTATAATTATTATTGTATTCTGATGTCTTTGATCTTTGTTGAGTTGGAAGTGAATTTTCAGTATTGTGATACGGTTTTTGTGTATTGTGATATCAGGAGTAGTTTTAAGCATTGTGATATGATACTGCATTATTTGGGCTTTTTCATGTGATATGTATGAGACGTGTGTATAGTCCGTGATGAGTGTGTGTGTGTGTGTGTGTGTGTGAGATATTTTCATTTCAGCGTTTGAATGCATGTAAAAAGTCGGTATTGACATTGTACAGCGCAACAGAGCATGTCTTACATGGAAAGGTTCCTTACGAATTATATATATATATATATATATATATATATGTATATATATATATCGATAGATTTTTTTCGTCCGCTTTTATCATTTTTTGTTGTTTTGTACTCCTTTTTTGCGATAAAAAGAGTTGTGTGTGTGTGTGTGTGTGTGTGTGTGTGTCAGTGTGTGTTCTGTTCCTCTTTCCCCCACCCCTCATTCTCTCTCACTCAGAGGCCTGCACTGACACGCACCTCCACCACTTACCCACACAGTGTTGATACCCACCAGGGGTAAACAGGGGGCATGGACGGAAGTAGGCCACTGAAGCAACTGCCCCAGGTCATGTATTTCAACTGCTGCCATGTGTGTTGTGATGTGTTACATTGTCACGCTCTCCAGTCCTGTGCTTGACTGACGGAGTGAACGTCTGCACCTGGTTGTGAATGCTGTTCAATTCGTATTGAGGGGAAAAATTGTGGATATTGCCTCACGCTCCATAAGAAAACAGGTTAGTAAACCCCACCCATCCCAGCACTAACACGCAGGAAACGTAAACACAGACTATAACAATGAAAAGCTCAAAATATCCTTCAGTACAATATGATTTACAAAATAAACAACAACAAAAAAATACACAGAGGGACGTAATCACACACAACAAAGAAAACAACAGAGCACAAAGACAGACAATCCAATGAATCAAGCAATCAAGAAAGGGTATGAAAAATGGCATAAAGACTGGACTGATTCATCACTGACAACCGATCGTAATCCAAGCGAAGGCCGATTGTCCCCAGAACGACGAAACAAATAAATCCACTGACATTTCTTGGAGGAAGAACTGGTGTCGATGAAGCACAGATGAGGTGTGAGTGTGTGAATGTGTATGTGTACACAATCACTGAGGTGTGTATGTGTGTGACTGTGTGAATATGTATGTGTACACAATCACTGAGGTGTGTATGTGTGTGACTGTGTGAATATGTATGTGTACACAATCACTGAGGTGTGTATGTGTGTGAATATGTATGTGTACACAATCACTGAGGTGTGTATGTGTGTGACTGTGTGAATGTGTATGTGTACACAATCACTGAGGTGTGTATGTGTGTGACTGTGTGAATATGTATGTGTACACAATCACTGAGGTGTGTATGTGTGTGACTGTGTGAATATGTATGTGTACACAATCACTGAGGTGTGTATGTGTGTGACTGTGTGAATATGTATGTGTACACAATCACTGAGGTGTGTATGTGTGTGACTGTGTGAATATGTATGTGTACACAATCACTGAGGTGTGTTTGTGTGTGACTGTGTGAATATAAGTGATGTGTACACAATCACTGAGGTGTGTATGTATGTGACTGTGTGAATATGTATGTGTACACAATCACTGAGGTGTGTATGTGTGTGACTGTGTGAATATGTATGTGTACACAATCACTGGGGTGTGTATGTGTGTGACTGTGTGAATATGTATGTGTACACAATCACTGAGGTGTGTATGTGTGTGACTGTGTGAATATGTGTGTGTGTACACAATCACTGAGGTGTGTATGTATGTGACTGTGTGAATATGTATGTGTACACAATCACTGAGGTGTGTATGTGTGTGACTGTGTGAATATAAGTATGTGTACACAATCACTGAGGTGTGTATGTATGTGACTGTGTGAATATGTATGTGTACACAATCACTGAGGTGTGTATGTGTGTGACTGTGTGAATATAAGTGATGTGTACACAATCACAGGAGGTTATGACACGAAATAACACTGACACTACACTGATTGTGACGATGGAACACTGACTAAAATAAAGACCATCGACGACAGTGAAGACGACGACCACGACGAAACTGGGGAAGACGAAAAAAAGGCAATGTCCACATTTCTTCCACTGTGTTCTTTCCATTCAGTTTCGTTTCACAGACAGAAAAATCATAAATTTGTTTAAATAACATTGTAATATATACTGTACATTTCTTCCCCTGTCAAGAGACGTAAAGAAGGCCAGTCAAGGAGTGGAGGGGAAGAAATGTGGAGTATATATTACAATCTTATTAACCAATTCACAAGTTTTTTCCGTCTTATAAATTGATATATGCGGGGGAAGAAATGTGGATATTGCCCGAAATAAGGTAAGACGATGAAGTTGGAAGACAAACGTAGAATTTCTGGTAGGTACTCAGTGGAAATGTTGAATTCAAAGGGCAGAGAGCACTAGCAAGTGAAGGCAGTGGAAGGCAACAGAGGCCAGTGAAAGACCACGTGACGGAAGTCCAAGGCAGGCAGTGGAAGTCAAGGGAAGATGGGGTGGACAGTGGAAGGCTTTGGAAGTGGGACCATTGAAACACTGCATAATTATAGTCGTTTTTGGGATTTTTTTTTACAGACTAATATATATATATATATATATATATATATATATATATATATATACTGGTCACACAGGCATATGTATATATAAATGTGTGTGTGTGTGTGTGTGTGTGTGTTTGATTAAGCTAAACATGAAATACATCGACAAAAAAACAAATCTCTCTCTCTCTCTCTCTCTCTCTCTCTCTCTCACACACACACACACACACACACACACACACACACACACACACACACACACACACAGAGAGAGAGAGAGAGAGAGAGAGAGAGAGAGAGAGAACAACATTTTTGATAACCGCCTACAGCTGTTAAAGAATCGTTTATCATGCAGAGAGGAACCGTCTCATTGTAGTGATAAACACGGTAAGCGGACTGGTATGTTGGCAGTAAATTGTCAGCGCCCATATGAGTCAAAATTTGAGACAACTTTTTTCCAGTAATATGGACACAGAAAGGGAGATTGGATACTGGTGTGTCATCCTTTAAAGATGCCGGAGAAGGGTGTTTCATCATTATCAAAACCGTCAGACTGCGATGCTTCTGGGATTCTCGCTGTGTGACCAGAGCATGAGAAAGCACAGTGTGTCGTTCAGTTGTTTATTAATTCTGTACAAATACCACTTTCCCTCCACAACCCACCCCTTCCCTGAATGTATCTCCACAAAGCATACCGACGGTCAGAAGTCTGCCTGCTTCTCGTTAGGAAACACGTTACTTCCGTACATACTTGACGTGCTCACAGTGAACCACACACATGACAACAGCTTCTGTCCGCCACACTGCACGTGTGTCTCCCACCTTCATGTCAATGCTGGAGCGGTGGTGGCCCAGTGGTTTTGCGTCCAAACTAGCAAGTGAGTGTCTACAGGTTTGAGTCCCATTAATTAAAGACCGGGATTGTCACTACTCCTCCCCCCCTCCCTCCCTTCCCCCCTCCCGTTCCCTCCACTACACTTTGAGTGGTGGTCTGAGTGAAAAATCTTCTTTCGGATGAGACCGGATAAACTGAGGTTCCCCTTCGTGTGTAGCATATACTTATCGAATTTAAAAGAACTCATGGCAACAAAAAAAAGGGTTGACCCCTGTTAGCGGAATTCTGCAGAAAAAAAAAATCAAATTAGATGTAGTAACACACTGTGACAACCGACAACTGTGACTGTGACAAACGACGCGGGGTATGTTTGTTTCTGGGGGCTAATAGGGGTCAGAGGGGGGTCGGAGGGGGGCGTGGGCAGGGGCACAAGGTGGGTGGGGATGGTACAGGCTGGGTCAGACAGCGGTCGACAGGTCGTTAGAATTCTCATGTTGTTGTTGTTGCTGTTGTTGACTAGCATTTTCTGCACTCCTGTCCACGTTTATACTCTGTCCGTTCAGTCTGTCTTCCCAGGCATCGTTCGTATTTGTATACATGTCAGTTTTAGCACGCGCGTGCACGTGTGTGTGTGTGTGTGTGTGTGTGTGTGTGTGTGTGTGTGTGACAGGCATTCACTGAGACAGAAAAACAAGATGTTTGGGTTTTTTTTTAAACAATTCCAGAAAAAACAGGTAAATAAGTAAACAACTGTACGTTGATCGCACCTGCATTACTCCTCACAAATGTCCATGCAACAGCAAAACAACTTCCGAAAAAAACAAAAACAAAACAAAACAGAAAACCAAACAAACACAAAAAACAAAACAAAACAAAAACAAACAAAAAACAAAAAAACAAACGACAAAACCCATAGACATACCCTTTGCCACTTCTCTCTGTCTCTCTGTCTCTGTCCTTTTCATAAATGAACTGGCCATTGATGTTATTAATAACGGAAGACATGGTGCCACTTTTTCTTTTGATGCATTTGAATTATTTATCTTGTTATTAGCAGATGACGTTGTACTTTTGTCAGAAACTATTGTTGGTCTACAGACTCAGCTGAATAACTTACAACGTGCAGCAAGTTCCCTTCAACTGAAAGTCAACATGTGTAAGAGTAATATCATTGTATTCAGAAAGGGGGGATATTTAGGTTCACGGGAAAGATGGTTTTATGATAGTATTACAATGCCTGTTGTCAATGTTTATAAATATTTGGGGATAAATTTTACTACACGTTTGAGCTTTGTTTCTGCTTGTAAAGACCTTGCTAGCAGGGCCAAAAATGTCTTATTGTGTGTTATAAAAAGATTATCTTCGTTAAATAACACTTCTCTACAATTGTTTTTGAAAATTTTTGATGCTCAGGTACAACCCGTCATGCAATATGCGTTGGAATGTGAATCTGTGCACTTGTTTGCGTTGAAGAAATTTCTAGGCGTAGATCTGCGTACACCTAATGATCTTGTTTATGGTGAAACAAATAGACATCCGATATATATTAACTCTGCTATACAGTGTATACGTTATTGGCTTAAGTTGTTACAAATGGAAGATTATAGAATACCTTATAGAGCTTACAAAATGTTGTATGAGTTAGATATTAGGGGAAAGAGAAATTGGGTCACAGATGTACGTATTTGTTTATTTAGATATGGATTTGGTGATGTATGGTTGAATCAAGGTGTTGGTAGTATAAATCAGTTTGTAAGACTTTTCCGGCAACGCTTTATTGATTGTAGATGGCAGGACTGGGATTACCATATTCAAAACAGTGAAAGATTTAGCTTCTATAGAACTTTTGGACATACGCATGATGTTAAACAGTACTTGGTATGTAACATGGACATGTATTTGAAGTATGTAACAACAAGATTTAGGTTAGGCGTGTCAGACTTAGCTACACATTACTATAGATACAGAGATTTTACTGACAATGATTTAATTTGCCCACTATGTAAAGAAGACAAAGAAGACGAGGTACATTTTGTTTTTCGTTGTCCAGCTCTTTGCAGAATTAGAGAAAAATATATACCACCTAAGTACTATCGACAGCCATGTTTATTCAAACTGAGTTTATTATTGTCATCCATGAGACATGCTGATATATGGAATCTGGTACTGTTTTTACACCAGGCATTTAAATTTCGGGATATCGTGACATCTTAAGATGCTGTACTTCATTGCAGCGTTTATGTAATGTGTGTACTTATTATGGTTGGTTATATATTTTCATTTTGTTTGTTATTACTTATATTGTCACTTACCCCTTCATAAGGGGCCTAGGCCTATTAATGAATAAATAATCTGAATCTGAATCTGTCTCTGTCTCTCTCTCTCTCTCTCTGTCTGTCTCCCGCGATTCATTTTTTTTGTTTTTTGCTCTAATCTTGAATGTAAAACGATTGTAGCAGAGACTTGGGAGAGACAGAGAGACAGGACAGAGACAGAGACACAGAGAGAGAGAGAGAGAAAGAGAGAGAGAGAGGAAGGGGTGGGTGTGGAGGGAGTGTGGAAGAGCCAGCAGGCAGGAGAGAAGCGTCAGCTCAGCTTCCCAAAGCCATCTAGCATGGGGTCATGTTCGCTTCAACGTCTCCTCAAAATAGCTGTGGCTGAAAGAAAAAAAAAACAAAAACAAAAAAACACTGACCCTCCGCTCATGTCTGCTTCCACCCCGCAACCATGGAAACCTGCCTGCCATTTTAACGAGCTTTTTCCAGAGAAAAGAGATAAACAGAGAGAGAGGGGGGGGAGGGAGGGAGAGAGAGGGAGAGAGAGAAAGAGAGGAGAGAAAGAGAGAGGGAGAAAGAGAGGAAGAGAGGGAGAGAGAGAGAGAGAGAGAAAGATAAGAAGAGAGAGAGAAAGATAGGAAGAGAGAGAGAGAGAGAGGTAGAGAGAGAAAGAGAGGAAGAGAGAGAGAGAATTAGATCACAGAGAGAGATGAGAAGAGAGACAGAGACAGAGAGACACACACACACACAGAGGAAGTGACAGAGAGACAGATAGCGAGACAAACAGACAGAAGGGAAAGCAAGAGCAAGACAAACAGAAAGATACGGACAGAAACACAGACAGAAAGACACACATGATTATAGTTTAAGAGGAAGAAAAAAAAAAAGACAAAACAAAACAATGAAAAAAACCACACAAAAAACCCTAAAAACAAACAAACACGTGAATGAGAAGTGTGTGCAGACGAAGTCACTTCCTCCAATCAATACTAACTGGTCCTTTTGGAGCGGAAGCAAGGGCCTCAAGTGCGCTGGAAAAATCGCTGCAGCAGCGGAAAGACCTGACTGAGGTTTTTTGCCCACAGTGTCTCTGATGGATTCACTGACTCCATCCCCCCGCCCCCAACCCCACCCCACCCCCACTCCCACCCCAGCGCACCCCACTTTTCAATAAACCTTGCTTCCATGTATCAGACTGCAGCTCTTGTCTTTATGATTTTGTTTGTGAGTGTGTGTGTGTGTGTGTGTGCTCAAGTGGGTGTGTGTGTGTGTGTGTGTGTGTGTGTGTGTGTGTGTGTGTGTGTGTGTGTTTGACAGAGACAGAGACAAGAGAGAGAGAGGGAGAGAAAGAATTAGGACAGAGAGAGAAAAGAGAGAAGGGGGAGCAGAGAGAGAAAGACAAAGAGAGATAGAGGAAGTGACAGCGAGACAGGGAGAGAGAAGGAGAGACAGACAGAGACACAGACAGAGAGAAAGAATGAACGAACGAACCAACGAACGGAAGAACGGACGATCGAATTTTTAGTGAGAGAGAGAGAGAGAGGGTGGGGTTGCGGGTGGAAAGTGAAGAAGGAGACAGAGAGAGAGAGGGAGAGAGACAGACAGACAGAGAGAAAGCAAGACACAGAGAGAGGGAGACAGACAGACAGACAGACAAGAGACAGAGACCAAAAAACAGACAGAGACCAAAAAACAGACAGAGACAGAGATATATACAAAGAAAAGTAACAGCGACAAAAGTGAAGAAGTGTGTGCAGACGAAGTCACTTCCTCCAATCAATACTAACTGGTCCTTTTGGAGCGGAAGCAAGGGCCTCAAGTGCGCTGGAAAAATCGCTGCAGCAGCGGAAAGACCTGACTGAGGTTTTTTGCCCGCAGTGTCTCTGATGGATTCACTGACTCCTGGCTGGTGCATTGTGTTATTTTGGTTTGTGTTTTGCTTTATCGTATTCTATTGCATTGTATTGCTTTACATAGTATTTTGGTGCACTGTGTAGTGTATTGATTTGAATGCACGATTATTGCATAGCCCTGCTCTGTATTGTATTGCTCATATTGAATTGTATGGTTGTCGTAAGACATCTGTCTAGTAGATATTGATGTCTCATCCTGTGATTGGCGCAACGCCACTTTTATTATGGAGTGCACACACACACACACACACACAATATATATATATATATATATATATATATATATATATATATATATATATATATATACCCCTACTCCCAAATTTCAGATTTGAAAGTTTTAAACTCTGGAAGGTTTTTAAACTTTGAGTGGAAAAGCTGGACTACTTTTTATTGTACATTTTTACCCTTGACATGAAGTAGGAGCTAACGTGGCGATAGCCTTGAGATGGCCTTAGTGGTCGGCGAGGCTCAAAGTACTATAATTTGATTTGATTTGACCCCCAAATTAATAAAGTGAAATTCCCCAGCGAATTCTGCGAGGGGACCTGGTTTCTCTCTGTGTGTTCAATTTTCGTGTGAGAAGTAAATGATGCAAACTGTACCACAGTTCATTGTCCGTTCTGAGTGAACTGAAACCCAAACATCGCTGTTTCACAGAGAATGGAATGGCAGACAAATTCCTGTCCGTACGCTATTCATCGGTTTAACCAGAGGCACTAAACATTCTACACTCTCTGGTTTAACTCTCCGCGTGGCCGGTCAGCTGACTGCAGTGCGTCTTTCTGCAAGCGTGCTTTATCTTACGTCATTTCTGTGAGCGTGCTTTATCTCACGTCATTTCCGGGAAGACCAAGCAACAAAGGATATTGAGCGTGCAGATAAATATGGGCGAAAAAAGAGTAAGCTGACAAGTAAAGTAACTCGGTTTTGTTTTAGATCCAAAACTTTGTTTTCAGTACTTATGTTGACATCGTGAGCAAGGAAGCTAGCTAACCCAGTGATTTACACCTTAGCGAGGCAGCAGAAATTAACATGCGGGCAGCCATACTCCTGGAAACCGTCTGCAGGTCACAGATTGAGAGCATCTCATCGTTCAACATGATGGCGTGGTATGGAGATTTTAACAGTTAGACATCCAGCAGGATTGTCACGAGTTGTCAAACCAGCAGATAAAAGTGAGGCAGATCGAAGCAGAGTGCATTTTGTATTTATATTTGTATTTGTATTTCTTTTTATCACAACAGATTTCTCTGTGTGAAATTCGGGCTGCTCTCCCCAAGGAGAGCGCGTCACTACACTACAGCGCCACCCATTTTTTTGTATTTTTTCCTGCGTGCAGTTTTATTTGTTTTTCCTATCGAGGTGGATTTTTCTACAGAATTTTGCCAGGACCAACCCTTTTGTTGCCGTGGGTTCTTTTACGTGCGCTAAGTGCATGCTGCACACGGGACCTCGGTTTATCGTCTCATCCGAATGACTAGCGTCCAGACCACCACTCAAGGTCTAATGGAGGGGAAGAAAATATCGGCGGCTGAGCCGTGATTCGAACCAGCGCGCTCAGATTCTCTCGCTTCCTAGGCGGACGCGTTACCTCTAGGCCATCACTCCATTTCCCAAGGGCATTACACCATGCCGAAATGTATCCTCGAACCCTCATCACTGGTGGACACCGATTCACAAGTCCAGCGCTTAACCCACCCTGCCACGTATATGATTATCTATATGTATTATTATTATTCCCAATGCCACAGAATATTTTTTTTAAATCCATACTGATCTGTTGTTTTTTTAAATGGACTAAAAGTGTTCTTCAATCTCGAATCTTGAATGTTTTGCGTGGAGCGTCTTTGCTTGTGCAGATATAACGATGATCCGGAGACACGTAGCCTGTCTGTTCAGTTTCCATTCAGAACAGCCTCTGCCTCTCTGTATCGATGTGCGACTGTCGGTGACAATGGATCGGCAAGTGAAAGTATGTCAGGCTGTTTGCTTGTTGTTGTTTTGCGGGTTTTGTTGTTTTCGTTTTTGTTTTCGCTTTTTTTTTCTTCTTTTTTCCCCCCCAACGCAGCAGTTAGTTACCGGTGCTAGGAAAACACGGCAATTACCTGCACATCACTTGAGAGGCGTCTCTGACGTCAGTAAGCTTTAATAGCTCATCTTCATTTTTTGTTCTCTAATCTTCATTCACAGACAAGCGTCGTTAGACCTGCAGCACAGCACAATGGAAAAATCTACAAGTTGATTTATTCATCTTCAGTTGTCAAGTCATTCAGCACCACCTTTTGAAAGCTAATGAATCGCACAAAATGTCTTCTGTATACTTTCGGGTTTTTGTTGTGTTTTTTTATGTCACGGGCTATTGTGAAAGAAAAAAAAAAAGAACCACTGAGAGCACTCTCTCTCTCTCTCTCTCTCTCTCTCTCTCTCTCTCTTCTCTCTCCCTCTCTCTCTCTGTCTACCTACCTACCTACCTACCTATCTACGTGGGTTTCTAACGTCTCACAAAGTTTAACGTCTCTTTGCATTTGCATTTGCTTGGGATAAACAGGACGTTCACAGTACCTCAGGATTCTTGAAATGTTTCAGGTCAAAGAACAATTGACTGTAGGTGGCAGGACTGGGACGACCATAAAATGTACATCAGTGATAGATTTTTCAGTACAGACTTTAAAAAACAACAACCACATAACATAACTATATACTTGAATGAAAAGGAACAGATGCACAAAGAGTCCTTAAAGTAAATTTTAATTCGGTGTCGGACATGGCTTGCCATTGCTTTAGATATCAGTAACGTAAGTGCTCAGTAAAAGGACCAAATGTGTCACTTGAGCAATGTGCCCCCAAAATGATGAAAATCATCTGTTTTGTTGCCCTGATCGTAAAAGGAAACATAGTCATTCAAAATATCGCACACAGCCTTGTGATTCCAGGGTTAAGATGTTGCAAACAGAAAAAAACGAGACAGTCTTTTCCATTTGGCTGTGTGTGTAATTTACAAAGCAAACAAGGCGCTACCCACTGTGGTCTCTTCATATTCCTTTGCAGCGCACATGCTTATCGACTGTTAGTTTTAGTTATTGTGTTATTTATGTAAGCCCTTTCAGTATGGTGCCAAATCCTTAATCTCAGAACATCTGGGCGTGTGTGTGTAGATACCGTGTACTTTGTGATCTCCGTTGTCCATTATTTTGTTTTTGCCAGAGGTGTTTTTTTTTTCTATTTGTTTCATTATCAGAAATTGCACCCCTTTGGCATAACAGCTAAAGAAGCTATCGTGAATAAATTAACCAGTCAATCTCTCTCTCTGTCTCTCTGTCTCTCTCTCTGTCTCTCTCTCTCTCTCCTTAATTCAACCTAAATATTATAAAGATCCCTGTGCTTTTAGATTTAATTTGCTCATGTCCTCAAAACATGAGCTTACTCAACAAAGCTTGGCCATATACTTATATGAGGCATTGAAGAGACTTCGAATTGTCATTTTGTGAATGTTGTCGAGTATTGTATTAGCTACTTCTGGTTGATTTGTGATGTTGGTTTATCGTGTCATGTCATTTTCTTTATTTATTTTCTTGTGTGACCCCCCCTTCAGTAGGGGCTTTGCCCTTAATCTGAATAAAAGGTCGTTATAGTTATCGTTATCTCCCTCTCTCTCCACACACACGCGCATACACATACACACGGGCGCGCGCGCGCACAAACGTACATTCCGTCTCACTATCGAATTCACAATATCATCCACACAAAATTACACACACACACGCGCGCGCGCGCGTGCGCGTGCGCGATACTGTGTCAGAATATCGACCTGCATTCCGTCTACTCTGCATGATACCAGACTGTTCCCAATACATCGACAAGTTTCACTCCAAATGTCAGAGTAACAGTTATCTATTTCTTTCT
>NC_134882.1:27211698-27231698 GCF_041734735.1 Babylonia areolata | reverse complement strand
AGTAATCCATGGGGACGGGGAAGCATAACAACTGAAGGGGAAGGCACAGTAATCCATGGGGACGGGGAAGCATAACAACTGAAGGGGAAGGCACAGTAATCCATGGGGACGGGGAAGCATAACAACTGAAGGGGAAGGCACGGAATGGGGAGAACACGACACTGGATGGGAACAGTAGAGGAACAAAAGCAGGAGAAGGTAAGATAATCCATGAAAATGGGGAGATAACAAAGACAGGGGAAGACATGGTGATCAATGGGTGTGGAAAGACAAAGGGGAAGACATAGTGATTCGTGGGGAGTAGAAGGACAAAGACAGGGAAGACATGGTGATCAATGGGGAGTGGAAGGATAAACGGGAAGGCATGGTGATCAATGGGGAGTGGAAGGACAAAGACAGGGAAGACATGGTGATCAATGGGGAGTGGAAGGACAAAGACAAAGGGGAAGACATGGTGATCAATGGGGAGTGGAAGGACAAAGACAGGGAAGACATGGTGATCAATGGGGAGTGGAAGGACAAAGACAGGGAAGACATGGTGATCAATGGGGAGTGGAAGGACAAAGACAGGGAAGACATGGTGATCAATGGGGAGTGGAAGGACAAAGACAGGGAAGACATGGTGATCAATGGGGAGTGGAAGGACAAAGACAGGGAAGACATGGTGATCAATGGGGAGTGGAAGGACAAAGACAGGGAAGACATGGTGATCAATGGGGAGTGGAAGGACAAAGGGGAAGGCATGGTGATCAATGGGGAGTGGAAGGACAAAGACAGGGAAGACATGGTGATCAATGGGGAGTGGAAGGACAAAGACAGGCAAGACATGGTGATCAATGGGGAGTGGGGGAAGAGGACAGACAGGGGAAGAACACTGTATCTATGGGGAAAGGGAGGGGGGGGGGGTAGCAAATGAAGGAGAAGACATCGTAATCCATGGGAACGATAGACAGTAGAAAAAAAAGGCAGGGAGAAGCAAACCCTGAGGTGGGGAGTGAGGGGGTCGGGGGGGGGGGGGGTGGAGGGGGGAGGCGTGATAGTCATCCATAGTGTGCGAGGGGGAGAAAACAAGGTGGAGAGATGGCCTAGGGGTAACGCGTCCGCCTTGGCAGCGAGAGAGTCTGAGCGTGCTGGTTCGAATCACAGCTCAGTCGCCGGTATTTTCTCCCCCTCCACTAGACCTTGAGTGGTGGTCTGGACGCTAGACACTCGGATGAGACGATAAACCGAGGTCCCGTGTGCAGCATGCGCTTAGCGCACGTAAAAGAACCCACGGCAGCAAAAGGTTTGTCCCTGGTAAAATTCTGTAGAAAAATCCACTTCGATAGGAAAAACAAATAAAACTGCACGCAGGAAAAAAATACCCCCCAAAATGGGTGGCGCTCTCAGTGTAGCGACGCGCTTTCCCTGGGGAGAGCAGCCCGAATTTCACACAGAGAAATCTGTTGTGACAAAAAAGAGAAATACAATACAATACAATACAAAACAATGCAATACAATACAATACAAAGGCGGCGTTGTGTTGAGCGACGACACCTGTCGTGTTTCACCCACTCGCCTTGCCGGCGGTGATGATGATGACGACACAGGCGATGGGCCTGTCCTGTCACAGCACCACAGGTGTCGGCAGAGACGGATCGTCTGTCCCCTCTCTCTACCCCTCTACCACTTCCCCCCCTTCCCACTGCCCCCTCCTCTCCCATTCTCCTAGGCCGTCCGTCCACGGGCGTGTCAAGTTCTCAGGCTGGGTTTCACCTATCCGGGGTGGAAAGCAGGCCTTGAGAGGGGTTTTTTTTTTTTTTTTTTTTTTCCACCACAGACCTTTCCTCAATATTGATGGGCGCCGTATTGAAGGAATGGGAACGGGTCTTTATTCCAGATATGTGCCTACAGAAAAAAAAAATCCCGCAGCCGTCCAGGCAAGCGAGAGAATCAGAGCGCACTGGTTCGAAGTGGAGTGATGGCCTAGATGTAACGCGTCCGCCGAGGAAGCGAGAGAATCTCAGCGCACTGGTTCGAATCCCGGCACAATCGCCAGCAATTTTCTCCTTCTCCACTAGACCTTAAGTGCTGATCTGGACGCTAGTCATTCGGATGAGACGATAAACCGAGGTCGCATGTGCAGCATGCATTTAGCGCACGTAAAAGAACCCACGGCAGCAAAAGGATTGTCCTTGGTAAAATTCTGTAGAAAAATCCACCTCGATAGGAAAAACAAACAAAACTGCACGCAGGTAAAAAAAAATACCCCAAAAATGGGTGGCGCTCTCAGTGTAGCAACGCGCGTTCCCTGGGGAGAGCAGCCCGACTTTCACACAGAGAAATCTGTTGTGACCAAAAGCGTAATACAGACACAAACAGGAGTGGAGGGGAAGAAATGTGAATGTTACCGAAAAAGTCTTAAAAAAAAAAAAAAAAAAAATCTTCACCCCCGTTACCCACCCGATGCAGCAGAGATCGGAATCCAGAACCTCAGACTGGATACCCAATGTTTGAACCACTGGGCTTTCCCGCCCGTCGAGGATTTCCAAACTGACAACGAGAATGCCGATGTTTGATGACTGCGGCCATGACAGTGCAGAGCAAGAAGTGAAGGGAGGGGTGGGGGAAATGGTGTTGTGGTGGTGGTGGTGGTGGTGATAGTGGTGAGAGAGAGAGAGAGAGGTGAAGAGTAGGGGCCGGAAGGGGGAGGGGGGAGAGATGCTTTTGCAGTCACCCCTCTGTGTTCAATCAGCTCTGAAAAGACTGATTAACTGCCTGTTTTTTTGTTTTTGTTGTTGTTGTTTTTCAAAGGGCTGTGTAAACACCTTGACCGAACATCATCATCGCTCGTAACTTTTCACTGGGATGAAAATCTGGCATTAACGAGCAGGCTGAAGAGAGAGAGAGAGAGAGAGAGGGGGGGGGGGAGAGAGAAGAGCGGGAGAGAGAGAGAGAATTACGCTCTAAACCTCTCATTATCTTTGCTGTCTCTCCCATTTTCTCTCAGTCATCCCCCTCCTTTTCTTTTCTTAGCACACACACACACACACACACACACACACACACACACACACACACACATACACGCACACATACACACACACACACATACACGCACACACACACACACACATACACGCACACACTCACACACACACACACACACACACACACACACACACACAAAATGCACGCTGTGGAACGAGAATCCAAGGATGATGATATTGAGCATCTCTAGCATTAGACATCTAACTCACTCCTGTTAAAGACCCCCCACCCCCTCCAGTTCAAGCTTCTGCCGCCAAAAACCTTGGTAAAAGCTGACCCCGCCTGACCCCATTCCTCCCCAAGCTCTGACGTAAAGCCCTCTCAGCTCGGAACCATGGAAACGTGTCCAATTAAAAAAAAAAAAAAAAAATCAACGAAGGAAATTATAAAAAGTCCAGTACAGACGAGACATACAGGGGGGGTGGGGGGGAGGGTGGAAGAGGAGGAGGGGGAAGGAGGGGAGGGGAGGAGGGAGAGGAAGGCTGAATGACAGACACACACAGAGAGATGGAAGAGGGTCATGGGTGGCGGGGGGAAGAGGAGGAGGAGGGAGGGAGGGAGGAAGGAAGGAAGGGCGAAAGGAAAGAAAGAAAGAAAGAATGAATGACAACAATACAGAAGAAAGAGGAATAGGAGGAGAAGCGGAATAAAGAAAGAACGAAAGAAAGAATAAAACGAGAAGACAAAAGAAGAAGAAGAAGGGAGAAAGAAAGAATAAAACGAGAAGACAAAAAAAAGAAGAAGGGAGAAAGAAAGAAAGAGAGAAAGAAAATGAATAATACAAACCATACAAGGGGAAAAAAAAGACGAAAGAACGAAAATAGAAAGAAGAAGTGGAAGAAAACGAGGAGGAGAAGCAGAATAAGGAAGAGAAAGAAAGAAAGAATGAATGAATGAATTAAACAAATAGAAGAAAGAAATAGCATAAAACATAACTAAGAAGAAAATAAGAGGCAGAGGGAGACACAGGGTGAGAGAGAGAGAGAGGAAGAGGAGAGAGAGAGAGGGGATTGTGATGTGGTGTGGTGTGATCTGATGTGATGTGGTGTGATCTGATGTGATGTGGTGTGATTTGGTGTGATGTGATGTGGTGTGATGTGGTATGTGAAGTGGTGTGATATGATGTGGTGTGATGTGATGTGGTGTGGTGTGGTGTGGTGTGATGTGATGTGATGTGGTGTGATGTGATGTGATGTGGTGTGATGTGGTGTGATCTGATGTGATGTGGTGTGGTGTGATGTGATCTGATGTGGTGTGATCTGATGTGATGTGATGTGGTGTGATATGATGTGATATGTGATGTGATGTTGTGCAATGTGAGAGAAAGATGAAGAAAAGGAGGGAGGCGGGGGGTGGGGAGAGAGAGAGAGAGAGAGAGAGAGAGAGAGAAGAAGAAGAAGAGAGAAGGAGAGACACAGAGACAGACAGAGACAAAGAGAGGCGCGCAAAACAAAGTGAGATAGATAAGAGAGCAGGATATGAAGGTGTCAGAGAAAGAAGAAAAATAACAGAACTAATGAAAGAAAGGGGTGGCGATGTGAGTGTAAGAGGGGGGAGGGAGGAAGAGTTGAAAACAAATCAAGCACATAACAGATTTATAAAATAAATAAACAAATAAAATAACTAAATGAAAAGAAGAAAGTATGCTAAACATATAAAACCTTTTCTCCTCAATAAGACATCTTTCCTTCTCGTCCCCACAATTGCTACTTCTGTGTCACATGGGTTTGAGATCTGTGAGCGAGAAGAAGAAAGCTAAAGGGGGTGGATGGAAGAGGGGAACGAGGGAATGAAAAGGACAGGAAGAAGGAGGGAATAGGACAGGAAGAAGGACAGGAAGAAGGAGGGAATAGGACAGGAAGAAGGAGGGAAAAGGACAGGAAGAAGGAGGGAATGAAAAGGACAGGAAGAAGGAGGGAAAAGGACAGGAAGAAGGAGGGAAAAGGACAGGAAGAAGGAGGGGAAAGGACAGGAAGAAGGAGGGAATAGGACAGGAAGAAGGACAGGAAGGTGGAGGGAATAGGACAGGAACAAGGAGGGAAAAGGACAGGAAGAAAGAGTGAAAAGGACAGGAGGAGGGAATAGGACAGAAAAGGAGAAAAGAAAAGAGGAGGGAATAAGGACAGGAAGAAGGAGGGAAAAGGACAGGAAGAAGGGGGGAAAGGACAGGAAGAAGGGGGAAAGGAAGGAAGAGGGGGATGTTTTGAAAAAAAAAAAAAAAAAAGGGGGGGGGGGGGGGGGGGGGGGGGGGGGGGGGGGGGGGGGGGGTGTGATGTGATGTGGTGTGATGTGATGTGATGTGTTGATGTGGTGTGATCTGATGTGATGTGTGTGGTGTGATGTGATCTGATGTGGTGTGATCTGATGTGATGTGATGTGGTGTGATATGATGTGATATGTGATGTGATGTTGTGCAATGTGAGAGAAAGATGAAGAAAAGGAGGGAGGCGGGGGGTGGGGAGAGAGAGAGAGAGAGAGAGAGAGAGAGAAGAAGAATAGAAGAAAGAGAAAGGAGAGACACAGAGACAGACAGAGACAAAGAGAGGCGCGCAAAACAAAGTGAGATAGATAAGAGAGCAGGATATGAAGGTGTCAGAGAAAGAAGAAAAATAACAGAACTAATGAAAGAAAGGGGTGGCGATGTGAGTGTAAGAGGGGGCGGGGGGGGGGGGGGGGGGAAGAGTTGAAAACAAATCAAGCACATAACAGATTTATAAAATAAATAAACAAATAAAATAACTAAATAAAAAGAAGAAAGTATGCTAAACATATAAAACCTTTTCTCCTCAATAAGACATCTTTCCTTCTCGTCCCCACAATTGCTACTTCTGTGTCACATGGGTTTGAGATCTGTGAGCGAGAAGAAGAAAGCTAAAGAGGGTGGATGGAAGAGGCAAACGAGGGAATGAAAAGGACAGGAAGAAGGAGGGAATAGGACAGGAAGAAGGACAGGAAGGTGGAGGGAATAGGACAGGAAGGTGGAGGGAAAAGGACAGGAAGAAGGAGGGAAAAGGACAGGAAGAAGGAGGGAAAAGGACAGGAAGAAGGAGGGAATAGGACAGGAAGAAGGACAGGAAGGTGGAGGGAATAGGACAGGAAGGTGGAGGGAATAGGACAGGAAGAAGGACAGGAAGGTGGAGGAAATAGAACAGGAAGAAGGAGGGAAAAGGACAGGAAGAAGGAGGGAAAAGGACAGGAAGAAGGACAGGAAGGTGGAGGGAATAGGACAGGAAGAAGGAGGGAAAAGGACAGGAAGAAGGAGGGAATAGGACAGGAAGAAGGAGGGAATAGGACAGGAAGGTGGAGGGAAAAGGACAGGAAGAAGGAGGGAAAAGGACAGGAAGAAGGAGGCAAAAGGACAGGAAGAAGGAGGGAATAGGACAGGAAGAAGGACAGGAAGGTGGAGGGAATAGGACAGGAAGGTGGAGGGAAAAGGACAGGAAGAAGGAGGGAAAAGGACAGGAAGAAGGAGGGAAAAGGACAGGAAGAAGGAGGGAAAAGGACAGGAAGAAGGACAGGAAGAAGGAGGGAAAAGGACAGGAAGAAGGACAGGAAGGTGGAGGGAATAGGACAGGAAGAAGGAGGGAATAGGACAGGAAGAAGGAGGGAAAAGGACAGGAAGAAGGAGGGAATAGGACAGGAAGAAGGAGGGAAAAGGACAGGAAGAAGGGGGGAAAAGGACAGGAAGAAGGAGGGAAAAGGACAGGAAGAAGGAGGGAAAAGGACAGGAAGAAGGACAGGAAGAAGGAGGGAAAAGGACAGGAAGAAGGACAGGAAGGTGGAGGGAATAGGACAGGAAGAAGAGGGGAAAAGGACAGGAAGGTGGAGGGAAAAGGACAGGAAGAAGGAGGGAATAGGACAGGAAGAAGGAGGGAAAAGGACAGGAAGAAGGGGGGAATAGGACAGGAAGAAGGAGGGAAAAGGACAGGAAGAAGGGGGGAATAGGACAGGAAGAAGGAGGGAAAAGGACAGGAAGAAGGGGGGAAAAGGACAGGAAGAAGGAGGGAAAAGGAAACAGAGGGGAGAATTGACTAGGGGGAGGCGGGAGGAAGGGGGTGGGGAGGCGGGGAGAGGGCGGGGGACAGAAAAATAAAGCGTTTGAGACTGGTTTCAAAATTCACATCTGTCAACAGAAGAACGAGGAATACAAGCCAGAGAAGAAAAAAAAAAAGAGAGAAAAAGAACAGCCAAGCTGTCTGCAGTCTGTGGCGCTCGTTCTTCCCATCGCATCGCGCTGTTAACTGCTGCAACAAACAACACAGGAAATATAGCTGTAGCTTCTTTGTTTGTTTGTTTGTTTTTTCCTTTCTGTTAGCTTTTGTTCTTTGCCTCTGTTATCTTTCAGTGCATCGCTCATGATTCTCAAGGGAGATGCTGAATAGGGGAGGAGAAAGTAAGCAACCTTGCCTGACTCCAACAGTTGTCCTGAAACAGATACACAGCAATGCATGACGTCAGCACTGTCACAGGTACACAACAATGCATGACGTCAGCACTGTCACAGGTACCCAACAATGTATGACGTCAGTACTGTCACAGGTACACAACAATGCATGACGACAACACTGTCACCGGTACACAACAATGCATGACTACACCACTGTCACCGGTACACAACAATCCATGACGACAACACTGTCACCGGTACACAACAATCCATGACGACACACTGTCACAGAGACACAACAACGCATGACGACAAACCGTACAACACACACACCTTCCGACATCCTCACTCCCACCATCCCATTCCCACCCCTCTCCTCTCTCCAGTCATCCACAACACCCCCCTGCCAACACTCAGAGAAAGGAAAGGGGAGAGTGAAAGAGGGAAGGAGAGAAAGAGAGACACAGACATACAGACAGACAAAAGAACAACTGGAGAGAGAGAGAGAGAGAGATGGGGGCGGGAGGGCGGGGGGAGGCGCAGTTTCCAAATCAATACAGGCCATGGCTCCTCATGAAAGGGATTCAGTTAAAACACATCACAGAACAACAGTTGACGATGTACATCAAAAAGAAAACGATTAACTACAAAGTTAGCAATGCATACCAAATAGTAATTTACTACATGTGAAACTGATTTCAATGATCAAAGATAATCACTTTCATATGTCGTAAATACATGTAAATAACGATTTTTTTTTTTCATGATAGTTCCCTTTATTAATGGCAAACAAGGAAAGTCAAATCAGAGAGAGAAAGAGTGAGAGAGACATAGACAGACAGGCAGAGAGAGAGAGGGGCGGGGGGGGGGGGGGGGACAGAACTCAAAACGTTTTTTTATTCAAGGATTAAAATTTCAGGCATAGCATATTCTACCAATCTGAGAAACAGACAGACTGAGACAGACAATAACAGAAGAAAAAGAAGAAGAGTTCAGAAAATGATAATACAACCCAAGCGTGGCACACACTTCGGGTGGAGGGGCGGGTTATGACGACAAGAGACAGGGGCAGGGAAACTGACGAGGTATCCCAGCAAAGCACGGACCTGGCCCATGCTGGACACACACGGCCACAGACGTGTACAGATTGACGACACCATCTTCCGTCTCTGTCTCTCTTTGTCATTGTCTGTGTGTCTGAGTGCCTCTCTCTCTTCATCTCTGTCTGTCTGTGTCTCTGTCTCTCTTCATCTCTGTCTTGTGTGTATCTTAGTGTAAAATATATGTATGTCTTTATGAATGTGCTTTTTCGTTAAGCATTTCTTATTTCATTATATCATTTGCCAAGTGCCAGACGTGCATGCATGCTTATTCCACTCTCCATATCAAAAAGTGTTTCTCATTTGTTCTACTCTCTCTCTTTCTCTCTCTTTGTGTGTCTCCGTCTCTGTCTGTCTGTTTGTTTGTCTCTGTCTCTCTCTCGCTCTCTGTCTCTTGACCCCTATATTGCTTTCTTCTTTTTTTCTTTTTTTTTCTATCAGACGCCATGAAATGAACAAGACAGTATCGCGTAGTTTCATCAACGATGAGACTGTGGAAAAGATTGCCTGGTTTTATGCTTCCTTTATGAATGGTAGATTTCTTTATTTTTCTTTGTGTACACCGTTCAAGACAGGTGCTAGTTCTGTGTGGTGTGGTGTGGTGTGGTGTGGTGTGGCGTGGCGTGGTGTGGTGTGGTGTGGTGTGGTGTGGTGTGGCGTGGCGTGGCGTGGTGTGGTGTGGTGTGGTGTGGTGTGGTGTGGCGTGGCGTGGTGTGGTGTGGTGTGATGTGGTGTGGCGTGGCGTGGTGTGGTGTGGTGTGGTGTGGCGTGGCGTGGTGTGGTGTGGTGTGGTGTGGCGTGGCGTGGTGTGGTGTGGTGTGGCATCGTGTGGCGTGGCGTGGTGTGGTGTGGTGTGGCATCGTGTGGCGTGGCGTGGTGTGGTGTGGTGTGGCATCGTGTGGCGTGGTGTGATGTGGCATCGTGTGGCGTAGTGTGGCGTGGTGTGGTGTGGTGTGGCATCGTGTGGCGTGGTGTGGTGTGGCATCGTGTGGCGTGGCGTGGTGTGGTGTGGTGTGGCATCGTGTGGCGTGGTGTGGTGTGGCATCGTGTGGCGTGGTGTGGTGTGGCATCGTGTGGCGTGGTGTGGTGTGGCATCGTGTGGCGTGGTGTGATGTGGCATCGTGTGGCGTGATGTGATGTGTGTGGTGTGGTGTGGCATCGTGTGGTGTGGTGTGGCATCGTGTGGTGTGGTGTGGCGTGGTGTGGTGTGGTGTGGCGTGGTGTGATGTGTGTGGTGTGGTGTGGCGTCCTGTGGTGTGGTGTGGCGTGGTGTTATGTGTGTGGTGTGGCGTCCTGTGGTGTGGTGTGGTGTGGTGTGGCGTGGTGTTATGTGTGTGGTGTGGTGTGGCGTGGTGTGGCGTGGTGTGGTGCGTGGTGTGGTGTGGTGTGGTGTGGTGTGGCGTGATGTCGTGTCGTGTCGAGTCGTGTCGTATAGCGTAGTGTGATGTGGTGTGATGTAATGTGATGTGACGTGATGTGGTGCGGTGTGGCATGATGTAGCGTGATGTGATGTGGTGAGATACTGTGCGATGTGTTGTGTGAAAGAAGAAGAGAAGGATGACGGTGGAGAAGAAGAAGAAGAAGGGTCCAGAAAAAAATAGTGCTAGAACCCAAGCGTGGCACACACTTCAGGTGGGGGGGCGGGTTGTGACGACAAGAGACAGAGGCAGGGAAACTGATGAGGTATCCCAGCAAAGCACGGACCTGGCCCATGCTGGGCACACACGGCCACAGACGTGTACAGATTGACGACACCATCTTCCGTCTCTGTCTCTCTTTGTCATTGTCTGTGTGTCTGAGTGCCTCTCTCTCTTCATCTCTGTCTGTCTGTGTCTCTGTCTCTCTTCATCTCTGTCTTGTGTGTATCTTAGTGTAAAATATATGTATGTCTTTATGTATGTGCTTTTTCGTTAAGCATTTCTTATTTCATTATATCATTTGCCAAGTGCCAGACGTGCATGCATGCTTATTCCACTCTCCATATCAAAAAGTGTTTCTCATTTGTTCTACTCTCTCTCTTTCTCTCTCTTTGTGTGTCTCCGTCTCTGTCTGTCTGTTTGTTTGTCTCTGTCTCTCTCTCGCTCTCTGTCTCTTGACCCCTATATTGCTTTCTTCTTTTCTTTTTTTTTTCTATCAGACGCCATGAAATGAACAAGACAGTATCGCGTAGTTTCATCAACGATGAGACTGTGGAAAAGATTGCCTGGTTTTATGCTTCCTTTATGAATGGTAGATTTCTTTACTTTTCTTTTTGTGCACCGTTCAAGACAGGTGCTAGTTCTGTGTGGTGTGGTGTGGTGTGGTGTGGTGTGGCGTGGCGTGGCGTGGTGTGGTGTGGTGTGATGTGGTGTGGCGTGGCGTGGTGTGGTGTGGTGTGGCATCGTGTGGCGTGGTGTGGTGTGGCATCGTGTGGCGTGGTGTGGTGTGGTGTGGCGTGGCGTGGCGTGGTGTGGTGTGGCATCGTGTGGCGTGGTGTGGTGTGGCATCGTGTGGCGTGGCGTGGTGTGGTGTGGTGTGGCATCGTGTGGCGTGGTGTGATGTGGCATCGTGTGGCGTGGTGTGGTGTGGCATCGTGTGGCGTGGTGTGATGTGGCATCGTGTGGCGTGGTGTGATGTGTGTGGTGTGGTGTGGCATCGTGTGGTGTGGTGTGGCGTGGTGTGGTGTGGCGTGGTGTGATGTGTGTGGTGTGGTGTGGCGTCCTGTGGTGTGGTGTGGCGTGGTGTTATGTGTGTGGTGTGGCGTCCTGTGGTGTGGTGTGGCGTGGTGTTATGTGTGTGGCGTGGTGTGGCGTGGTGTGGTGCGTGGTGTGGTGTGGTGTGGTGTGGTGTGGCGTGATGTCGTGTCGTGTCGAGTCGTGTCGTATAGCGTAGTGTGATGTGGTGTGATGTAATGTGATGTGACGTGATGTGGTGCGGTGTGGCATGATGTAGCGTGATGTGATGTGGTGAGATACTGTGCGATGTGTTGTGTGAAAGAAGAAGAGAAGGACGACGGTGGAGAAGAAGAAGAAGAAGGGTCCAGAAAAAAATAGTGCTAGAACCCAAGCGTGGCACACACTTCAGGTGGAGGGGCGGGTTATGACGACAAGAGACAGGGGCAGGGAAACTGATGAGGTATCCCAGCAAAGCACGGACCTGGCCCATGCTGGGCACACACGGCCACAGACGTGTACAGATTGACGACACCATCTTCCGTCTCTGTCTCTCTTTGTCATTGTCTGTCTGCGTGCCCCCCCTCCACACCCCGCCCCCCCGTCTCTCTCTCTCTTCATCGGTGTCTGTCTGTCTTCATCTCTCTGTGTGTCTCTGTCTCTATCCATGTCTGTCTTGTGTGTATCTTCGTGTAAGATACATGTATGTTTTTATGTGTGTGCTTTTTCGTGAAGCGTGCAAGTCTTAAGATTGTGTACATGTGCTTTGTTACTTATTTATTTGAATGTACCCGAATGTCTTTTTTTTTTTTTATTTTTTTTTACTTTGATGATTCCATAGGGTTTTGTGTGTGTGTGTGTGTGTGTGTGTGTGTGTGTGTGTGTGTGTGTGTGTGTGTGTGTGTGTGTGTGTGTGTGTGTGTGTGTGTGTGAATATTTTTTGAAATTTCATTTTATCATTTGCCAAGTACCGGACGTAGAAAGGAACAAGCATGCTTGTTCCACTCCCCTCATCAAAAAGCGTTTCTCATTTGTACTCTCTCTGTCTCATTCTCTGTCTGTCTGTCTGTCTCTCTCTCTCTTCATCGCTGTCCGTCTTTGTCTGTCTCACTTCATCTCTGTCTGTCTGTGTCTCTGTCTCGCTTCATCTCTGTTTTGTGTGTATCTTAGTGTAAAATATATGTACAGATTGACGACACCATCTTCCCTCTTCGTCATTCGCTGTCTGTCTCTCTTCATCTCTGTCTCTCCTTTTTTCTCAGTCTTCTCCGTCTCTTTATCACTGTCTCTCTTTATCTTGGTTATTACAGCAAGTGCAAAAGCTGAGTGATTAACCCTTTCACCGCCAGTCAATTTAGAGTACAAAATTCCCTTGTGGTATAGACACAGAAAAAACAGTGACTAAGAATAGCTGGGGATTCCCCCTGCGATGAATAGAAAATATGACCTATCCTACCACCGAGCATTAAGAGCAGTAGGTTCATGGATAACAGACCAATGAATAGTCACCTTTCAGTGACATGGGTCCTCTACCACGCCTGTGCATAAATGCGAGTTTGGCGGTGAAAGGGTTAAAATGTTGGACTTTCATGGTCCTAGGTTCGTGTCCAGGACGCGAGGCTGGTTCAGTTAAGGGCGGAGATTTTCCCCCGAGTTCCCAGGTCAACAGATGTACAGACAGACCTGCTTGCGCCTGATCCCTTTTCGTGTGTAGAATCATGCAGGAAGGTCAAAAGACCATGTGAGTTGTGGAAACAAGAACACACTCAACATGCACGTCCCCGAGAACAGATATGGCTGCCTACATGGCTGAAAAACCAAACAAGACAAAACAAAACAAAACAAAAGACAAAATAATAAAATTTGTAAAAGCCCAATTGTTCACTGGAGACAACAAAAGTTGTAGTCCACGAATGCTGAAGAAGAAGAATCTCTGTTCCGGTCTCTCTCTCTCCCCCCACCGCCCCCCTTTAATGTTATCTATTTTATCGTGCAGAAGCCACCACGAAAGAAACAAGGCAGCACTGTTTAGTTCTGGAATGAGGGGTCTGCGAAAAAGATGGCCTTTTTCAATGCATTACTGATGAACGGTATTTATCTGTTGCGAAGACTTTATTGTTTGTGAAAGAATCAGAGCATTGTGCTGCAGGAATCATTTTCTTTTAACTTCAAAACTGGCCGTCTCCAGGAAACGATTCCTGAAGCACAATGCTGTGATTCTTTCACAAGCAATAAAGTCTTGACAACAGCATTAGTCATTTTCATACTCTTTTAATTGAAGCACTTAACAAAGGAAGCCAGTATAGGGAAATACATAAAATGAAACCTGACAGCCATAAATAAAACGTGAGGCGCTCCCACGAAGGGCACACTAAGGATCATTTTGATGATTTTGAGATACTTCCATAATCAAAAACTAGAGAAATAAAGCTTCACAAGCATATACTTAGTTTTCATGTAGGTTTATTCAAACCAAAGTTATATTTAGATACAGTATGTAGCATGGCGGCCATTTTGAGAAAATGCCATTTAAAGTTGGCAGAGCTATGCTGATAAAAGGTCCATAGCAACAGGGGTTATTTCTTCACTAAAATCAACGATACTTGGTGAAAATCATAATTACTCCTTTCTGCACCAAAACAAGCAAAAAAGGTATACAGTTTATTATTTCAGCCGATTTTCATGCAAGGACCTTACATAACATTGCACACAAAAGCATACAGTGTAGCTGGCTATTCATGATTTTCTTTCAGCATGAACACTGATCTACATCATCTAGTTATATATTCAAACATATTGTCTTAGTTTAGAATATATCCATAACAATGCTTTCTTGCTGTAATTAAAATGATTATCATACTTTCTAGTCAGCAAGCAACTCAACATGTTAGTATGAGGCAGTCTTTAGTTCACTTGGTATCTGATCTGGTGACAGATAGTCCTACAAAGCACAAAGCCTAACCAGTAACATGCAGAGACAAAAGAAAAAAGTAGTAAATGACACCTGTACCCTAAAACAACAAAAGAAAAAAATCACAAAATTCATAAAACAAAACAAAATTAAAATCACATGCCTGAAATTTCTTGTGTGCAAATGTTGAAATGTTAAGTCCACACACACACTGAAGTCTTCTGAATTTCTTTCTCTGTCTCTTTTTCTCTCTCTTTTTATATATATATATATATTTTTTTTTTAAGTAGATGGCTGCTCAGTCATAACTTCCTGAAGAATGATGGAAATGAAGATGCTCATGATAAACATGTCTAGTTCACTGAAAAAAGGAAAAGCTCTGAGTTGATTTTCGTTTTAGTGGTGGTGGTGTGTTGTGGGTCACAGTTACTAAAAAGATATATTATCATAAGTGGAACTGTCAATACAATAATCATTTTCACTTGGATATTAGCACAATATTCATGTTATATTTGTTATATGTACACACACTTCTGAGTAAATTGTCAAAAAGAAGAAAAAACCTAGTATGCAGATATAATCTGGCCTTAAAACCCACCTCTTCCCAAAATAGCCTCCCCTCCCTACCTCTTCATTGGCTTCAGTTGTTTTACGTGCGCCAAGTGCATGCTACACACAGGACCTCGGTTGATCGTTTTATCTTGTTAGAGGGCGCACATCTGGCCAAGCAAACCAAGGTATCATGCATTTAGCACAGTTTGTGTGTGAACGCCAAGAAGAGGATTGTCTCATCTGAGTGACTCGCGTCCAGACCTCCACTCAAGGTCTAGGGGGAATTCTGATAAGTATATTCGACGCGCGTGCGGTGTGTGTGTGTGTGTGTGTGTGTGTGTGTGTGTGTTGTTTTCTTCCCAGGCTGTACACAATGCGCGCTGACAATGTTTTCAACCCTGATGTGGCCCTATGACTGTGTTCGGCGGAACTATCAGCAACAATGATAAATAAACAAAGTATGTGTGTTAAATGTATTCCTTGACACAGGTCGCTCCCCAAGAAGCGTGAAAGGATACAACCCATGTCTGCACGAACAACCCAGCACAATGGATGAGCACGTCACTTGATACACAACCCGTCCTCTGCATCTCTGTCTCTCTCTCTCCCTCTCTGTCTCACCCTCCTCCCTCTCTCTCTCTCCCTCTCCCCTCCTCTCTCTCTCCCTCTTTCTCCCCCCCCCCTCTCTCTTAGACAACCTATTGTGCAAAACGGTTCTCAATTGTAGGGTTTAGATAGGAAAGCCATTGTTAACTGTGAATGGGTACATTTTGTTCGAGCGAAGGACGTTTTTTGGAGGGTTGACACAAGAACACCGAATGACTTAGCTTGCAGAGAGTGGGACAAGTATACATCCTATTCATATGAACTCTACGGTAAGATGTAAAACATTCTGGCAGAAATTACTGTAGATGAATAATGGTAGGCTTCCACGACAGGCTTATATGTATGATTTAGACGTGAGGGATAAAATTAACTGCGTATTTCCCATAAAGCATGTGTATTTGAACTTGGATTCGGGAATGCGTGGGTTTTATCAACAGGTAGAAAAGAAAACACATGTGTATGTATGATTCGCAAACGACTGATAGACTACAGATAGCTAACTTGGGAAAATCATATCCAGTCGAGTGATAAATTTATATATATATATATATATATATATATATATATATATATATATATATATATATATATATATATATATATACTTCATAGCTCAAGATATTTCGTGAAGAAATGTCTCTCCCTAAATACTGACCGACATTTCTGATTTGTGTTATTTAGTTTTAGATTCGGCATCTCCGAAATTAACGCACGTGCTTATCGCTAAAAAAAAAAGCACGTTTCTGCTGCAGGATTTTTATGTGCACTGTGCAAAGAAACAGCTGAGGATGAAGTTCATTTTGTTTTGAAATTTCCTCTTCTGGGTGATACCAGAGTTGAGTTTATACCGAAGAAATATCACAGAGAACCATGTTTATTTCCACTCAGTCTGTTGATGGCATCCAGCAATGAAAAAGTTTTTGCGTAATTTTGCATTGTGTTTATAAAAAGCATCTAGATTAAAGAGAGACATTATTATACTATATTTTTAAATCGAATTTTGGAAGGACGTGTTGTAGGCATTTGACTGTAGGTTTTATTCATTCTTGTTCATACTGCCCCTCGTCATACGGGGCTGAGGCCTACAATGAAGAAAACATCTTGTGTCTTGTATATATATCTCTCTCTTCTCCAAATTCATGGACCCTCCCAAACACACACACACACACACACACACACACACACACACACACAAACAAACATCACACACACACACGCTCAAACAAACACCACACACACATCAGACACACATACACACACACACACACACACACACACACACACACACGCTCACAGACACACACACACTCAAACAAACATCACACACACACACACACACACACACACACACACACACGCTCAAACAAACACCACACACACATCAAACACACACACACACACACACACACACACACACACACACACACACACATTCAAACAAACAACACACACACACACACACACACATTCAAACAAACAACACACACACACACACACACACACACACACACACACACACACACACACACTGACCATTTGACAGACGTCACACAGGTGAGAAAGTAAACTGTCAGATTATGTCGTCACTCCCACACGCCGACATATGCCGTCATGTTCAAAGCCATTTGTCAGAGCGTCACAGGCTGACGTCACTCCGAACTGATCCGACCCGCACAGGAAACGGGTTTCCGCTCACTGACAATCGTCATCACACCTCTCAGGAGATCTGACGCAACAACTACCAAGAGAAGGGATGTTCAGGTGTGTGTGTGTGTGTGTGTGTGTGTGTGTGTGTGTGTGTGTGTGTGTGTGTGTGTGTGTGTGGTGTTTGTTTGAGTGTGTGTGTGTGTGTGTGTGTGTGTGTGTGTGTGTGGTGTTTGAGTGTGTGTGTGTGTGTGTGTGTCTGGTGTTTGTCTGAGTGTGTGTGTGTGTGTGTGTGTGTGTGTGTGTTTTCCAAAATACAACATTCGCTTGCCTTCCAGTCATCACAAACAATCCTTTTGTCTCACTCCCATCCCTACACGCCCACATTTGGTCTCTGCACTCTGATGGGGGAAGGGAACTGGAGAGAGAGGGAGACAGAGAGATGGGGAGACAGAGAGACAGGGGGACAGAGAGACGGGGGGGACAGAGAGACAGGGAGACAGAGAGACAGGGGGACAGAGAGACAGGGGGACAGAGAGACGGGGGGACAGAGAGACAGGGAGACAGAGAGAGGGGGGACAGAGAGACGGGGAGACAGAGAGACAGGGGGACAGAGAGACGGGGGGACAGAGAGACGGGGGACAGAGAGACAGGGAGACAGAGAGACAGGGGGACAGAGAGATGGGACAGAGAGACAGGACAGAGAGACAGGGGACAGAGACCAGAGAGACGGGGAGACAGAGAGACGGGGGACAGAGAGACAGGGAGACAGAGAGACAGGGGGACAGAGAGACAGAGAGACAGGGGGACAGAGAGACAGGGGAGACAGAGAGACGGGGGGACAGAGAGACGGGGGGACAGAGAGACGGGGGGACAGAGAGACAGGGGGACAGAGAGACGGAGGGACAGAGAGACAGGGGGACAGAGAGACAGGGGGGACAGAGAGACAGGGAGACAGAGAGACGGGGGGACAGAGAGACAGGGGGACAGAGAGACAGGGGGACAGAGAGACGGGGGACAGAGAGACGGGGGGACAGAGAGACAGGGAGACAGAGAGACGGGGAGACAGAGAGACAGAGAGACAGGGGGACAGAGAGACAGGGGGACAGAGAGACAGGGAGACAGAGAGACGGGGGACAGAGAGACAGGGAGACAGAGAGACGGGGAGACAGGAGGACAGAGAGACAGGGGGACAGAGAGACGGGGAGACAGAGAGACAGGGGGACAGAGAGACAGGGAGACAGAGAGACGGGGAGACAGAGAGACAGGGAGACAGAGAGACGGGGAGACAGAGAGACAGAGAGACAGGGGGACAGAGAGACAGGGGGACAGAGAGACAGGGAGACAGAGAGACAGGGAGACAGAGAGACGGGGGGACAGAGAGACGGGGGGACAGAGAGACGGGGGGACAGAGAGATGGGGGGACAGAGAGACAGGGAGACAGAGAGACAGGGAGACAGAGAGACAGGGGGACAGAGAGACGGGGTGACAGAGAGATGGGGGGACAGAGAGACAGGGAGACAGAGAGACAGGGAGACAGAGAGACAGGGGGACAGAGAGACGGGGTGACAGAGAGACAGGGAGACAGAGAGACGGGGGGACAGAGAGACAGGGAGACAGAGAGACAGGGAGACAGAGAGACGGGGAGACAGAGAGACAGGGAGACAGGGAGACAGAGAGACGGGGAGACAGGGAGACAGAGAGACAGGGAGACAGAGAGACAGAGAGACGGGGAGACAGAGAGACAGGGAGACAGAGAGACGGGGAGACAGGGAGACAGAGAGACAGGGAGACAGAGAGACAGGGAGACAGGGAGACAGAGAGACAGGGAGACAGGGAGACAGAGAGACAGGGAGACAGAGAGACAGGGAGACAGGGAGACAGAGAGACAGGGAGACAGAGAGACAGGGAGACAGAGAGACAGGGGGACAGAGAGACAGGGGGACAGAGAGACGGGGAGACAGAGAGACGGGGGGACAGAGAGACGGGGAGACAGAGAGACGGGGGGACAGAGAGACGGGGGGACAGAGAGACGGGGAGACAGAGAGACGGGGGGACAGAGAGACAGGGGACAGAGAGACGGGGAGACAGAGAGACGGGGAGACAGAGAGACGGGGGGACAGAGAGACAGGGGGACAGAGAGACGGGGACACAGGGGGACAGAGAGACAGGGAGACAGAGAGACAGGGAGACAGAGAGACGGGGAGACAGAGAGACAGGGAGACAGAGAGACGGGGGGGACAGAGAGACGGGGAGACAGAGAGACAGGGAGACAGAGAGACAGGGGGACAGAGAGACAGGGGGACAGAGAGACAGGGAGACAGAGAGACGGGGGGGACAGAGAGACGGGGGGACAGAGAGACGGGGGGGACAGAGAGACAGGGGGACAGAGAGACGGGGAGACAGGTGGACAGAGAGACAGGGAGACAGAGAGACAGGGAGACAGAGAGACGGAGGGGACAGAGAGACGGGGAGACAGGGGGACAGAGAGACAGGGAGACAGAGAGACAGGGAGACAGAGACGGGGGGACAGAGAGACAGGGGGACAGAGAGACGGGGAGACAGGGGGACAGAGAGACAGGGAGACAGAGAGACAGGGAGACAGAGACGGGGGGACAGAGAGACAGGGAGACAGAGAGACGGGGAGACAGAGAGACAGGGAGACAGAGACGGGGGGACAGAGAGACAGGGGGACAGAGAGACGGGGGGACAGAGAGACAGGGGGACAGAGAGACAGGGGGACAGAGACGGGGGGACAGAGAGACGGGGGGGACAGAGAGACGGGGAGACAGGGAGACGGGGAGACAGAGAAACAGGGAGACAGAGACGGGGGGACAGAGAGACAGGGAGACAGAGAGACGGGGAGACAGAGAGACGGAGGGGACAGAGAGACGGGGAGACAGGGGGACAGAGAGACAGGGGGACAGAGAGACAGGGAGACAGAGACGGGGGGACAGAGAGACGGGGGGGACAGAGAGACGGGGAGACAGGGAGACGGGGAGACAGAGAGACAGGGAGACGGGGAGACAGAGAGACGGGGAGACAGGGAGACGGGGGGACAGAGAGACGGGGGGACAGAGAGACAGGGGGACAGAGAGACAGGGAGACAGAGAGACAGG
>NC_134882.1:27199198-27206698 GCF_041734735.1 Babylonia areolata | reverse complement strand
ATCGTGTACTAATGGCCAAACACATAAGACCTTAAGTTTACAATCTTTCTTTCGTGCATTTTTCTTTTTTTGGAAAAGAGTTGAAACTTCTTTCACTCAGCTGTCACGCTCTTCTCAACCTCCACCTCAGCTCTTCGCTAATCCTTTCTCTCCCTCCCTCCCATAAATAGTGTAAGTGTGTGTGTTTGGGGGCGGGGGGGTAGGGGGGGGAGCGGGTTGGTTAGCTGAAAATGGAAAGGTGGGGGAGGGAGTGTGGGAGGGTGGGGGCGGAATGTTCATCCTGCATCAGTGTGTGTCACCGTAAAGCAAGCCTTATGCGACTGTATACAGCGCAAGATGAACCTATAGCAAAGTCGCGGGTTACCTTTAAATAACTTCAGGACCTGATCTACTAGGAGAGTCAGTTCCCAGGCTCTGGTCTCTGTACAGTGGTACAGGCACTGAATTATACGGATACGGATTATGTATCTCGGTAACGGCGCCTAGTGGGTAAAGGGCTGGAGATTTTTCCGATCTCCCAGGTCAACATATGCGGTGCAGACCTGCTTGTGCCTGAACCACCTTCGTGCGTATACGCAAGCAGAAGATCAAATACGCACGTTAAAGATCCTGTAATCTATGTCAGCGTTCGAAAACGAAGTATAGCTGCCTACATGGCGGGGTAAAAATGGTCATAGACGTAAAAGCCCACTCGTATACATACAAGTGAACGTGGGAGCTGCAGCCCACGAACGAAGAAGAAGAAGAAAAGAAGAAGAATCATACGGAATGCAATAGTAGAGGGCATAGATAAGAGAGAGAGAGAGAGAGAGAGAGAGAGAGAGAGAGAGAGAGAGAGAGAGAGAGAGAGAGAGATCGAAATCGAAATCGAAATCGAAATCGAAACTTTTTGATTGAGGGAAAAGGAATAGGCACTTATCGGCCTGTTTTTATCCTACCCTCGTAAAGAAAACGTATAACCTAATCTAGGAAATACAAGAAGACTGAAAAAAGGAGGAAAAAAAACAACAACAAAAAAACATTGCATGGCAACAACAACAAGAACAATAAATGGCATAGAAAATACACAATTCCCCACAAAATAACATAGTATGCTTTTGCGTGAAGGAGAGAGGGAAGAAAGAAAGTAAGAGAGGAAGAGATACGAAGAAGGAAAGAGAGGAAAACTGTTGAGAGAGAGAGAGAGAGGAAGAGAGGGAGGAGGGAGGGAAGGAGGAAGGGAGGAAAGGAGATAGACAAATAGACAAGGATATTGAGAATACATCATTTGTTTATCAGTCTCAGTAATTTCAAGGATTTGTAGAACTTAGCTCTGACATTAGATGTTTATGATATAGTCTTTTGAAGACACTGAGAATGGAGTTTATATTACGTGTAGATGAAATAGAATTCCATAAATATCCACCAGAGTATGTGAGACTTGTTTTATAAAGATCAATTCTTGGCCGAGGCAAGGTTATTTTATGTGTGTGACGGTGACTATTTACTGGAAAATTACTTATGAGAGAGGGTGGGGCATAACCTCATGATATTTTGAACATAGATATGGCTTTATTATATTTAAGTTTAATTTTCATTGGCA
This sequence comes from Babylonia areolata, assembly GCF_041734735.1. NCBI lineage: Eukaryota > Metazoa > Mollusca > Gastropoda > Neogastropoda > Buccinidae > Babylonia > Babylonia areolata. Next base: position 27,205,116 of record NC_134882.1, on the reverse strand, counting down.
ATATATCAAGTTCTATACAATCAGAAACATATAAAGAGGAAGATTTTAGAATAACTAATTTAAGAGCACGCCTATGAAGACTTAGGAGTGGTTTTAGGATGTTATCACTCGCTGAATCCCAGACAGTTGAGGCATAGTTTATATAAGATTCAATGTAGGCGTGAACAAATACTTTTTCGAGTATGTAAATTTAAAAAATGTTTTATTTTAGAAAGTTGATATACCTTTTTGGAAATAGTTTTACATAACATTGGTATGTGATCTGACCAGGTCAAGTTGTTATCAATTATTACCCCAAGAACCTTGTGACTGTCGACTTCTTCAATGACTTTGCCATTTATAAAAAGGGAGGAGGAATTAGATGCAAGTGTTTGACGCTTCTGTCTGGTTGTAATCAACATGTATTTGGGGTTTTTTGTGGATGCAGACTCATGTGGTTTAGTTCAGACCAATCAGTTAACTGATTAATACTTACCTGCAATATTCTGGAAACTTCAGGGAGTTTAGAATTATCAACGTGTAAAGTCGTATCGTCAGCAAACAGTTCACAAAATCCAGTGATAAATAAAAGTAAATCATTTATATAAATGGAAAACAATATCGGTCCCAACACAGAACCCTGAGGAAGACCATATTCAATAGGTAATAGAGAAGATTCTTTTCCATTAATTATCACTAGCTGTTTCCTATCAGATAAAAATGAGTGCAAGAGATATAATGTATTGTTTGATAAGCATACATTCTAAGATTTTTTAGAAGAAGTGCATGATCAATCACATCAAAGGCTTTTGCGAAGTCTACAAATAGAACTCCAGTAAAGTTATTATTATTTATATTAGTCAGCCACTTGTCAACTAAGGATGTTAGTGCAGTGTGGCATGAATGATTAGGTCTGAAACCAGACTGACTTGGATAAAACAGATCAAAGGAATTAAAATGACTAAAAATGTGTTTTTTAATGTGGGTTTCTGGGGGTTTTGACAAAGTAGACAAGATTGAAATTGGTCTATAATTTGAAGGCTCTGTTTGATCTCCTGACTTGTACAGCGGGATGACATTTGCCAGTTTAAATGCCTTGGGAAACTGATTTTTCGTTATACATAAATTGTAAATGTAAGTAAGGGTTTCAGAAATAACTGGTTCAGAAAGTTTCAAAATTTTACTATCAATTCCATCCAAGCTCTGGTTCCAGTTTGTTTTAAGTATGATAATGCATTGCAAACTTCATGAACAGCCATTAAGGGAATTTTGGAGTCAGACGAAATATTTTTTGACGTACAGAATTCACTTAAACCTTCAAGAGTATTATTTAGAGACCTATCAGATTTTACAGTTGAACTACCTATTTCACAAAAATGTCTATTAAGTTTATCAGGAGACATATCACTGACTGATGTACTTTTAGTATTGGCATTACGATTAGTGATCTGGTTTATCGCTTTCCAGACAGATTTACTATCAGCTTTTGAAGAAACTAGTTCTTGAAAATATTTCTTTTTAGCCACACGCTTCAGGTATTTAACCAAATTCCTGTGTTTAGCATACTCTTCTTTGTTTCCTGTTTTTAGTAATGCATCTCTTAAATCCATGGCATTTTGAAGATCTTGTGTAAGCCATGGTACTTTCGAATTAATTCTAACACATTTAGATTTTAATGGAGCATTTTTATCATACACATTAAAAAAAAATTATGATACCAAACTTCAAATGCCCCATCAGGATCTGTGAACTGATAAACAACAGAAATATGCGAATGAATTAAATCAAACAAAAACTTATCAGGATCGATTTTTGAAAAGTCTGTATATTTAATTAATGTGTGACAATTTCTAGGAACTTTAACACCTTTCTTTAACCATGTTAAACAAATAGGAAAGTGGTCACTGCAACCATAAGCTGGTGAACATATCTCAACTATATTATGTATTGTAGATGCATAAATGTGATCAATTAGAGATTGTGAAGATGGAGTAATTCTAGTTGGCTTATCTATCAATTGGGTAAGATGAAATGATTCCACAGTATATGTCCATAATTTATTAGGTTTTAATAAATCATTATTGAAGTCGCCCAATAATATTAATTCATCAGAAAAAGAAGTAACGTCCTCCATCAAAAGAGTAAAATTGTCCCTCCAATGAACATATTCAGCTGGATTTCTACAAATAAAACCCAAATGGACCTCTTTACATCTTTTTAAGTTGACTTCCATCCATAAGGATTCAATACAATGAAGATCAGGGGGATGCACTTGTAAAGTTAAAATTAATGCTCTGGTGGACATATATCAATAACCCTGTTTCCATAGTACGCGTAGGATCTCTACGGACAACATTATACCCTGTCATTTTTAGTTCAGAATCATATATATTGTGAGATTATTGAGATTCAGCTATCCCAAAAACATGAAAATACGCATCGGAATTATGTAAAATAAGCGATACATATGTCAGTTTACTAACAGCATGATTGATATTAAGAAATCCAATTCTAAGGCCATCTTTGGAAGGCCACACATCAAGTGTGCTCGGCATTGTTCTCTACACTTCACGAGAAAATGCAAAATTTTATCAAACATACAATAATCACAATGTTAGATAAAGGCTGTGAGGGTCAACTGCACAAATGACAACAACTAAACACGGTACTTTACAGAGATAAGAGACGAAATATCCAAATCACAAGCAAAAAGAAAAAAATTACCGACAAGAAAAAAGACCTTTAACAAAACCGTTTATGAGTACAAGGCATCATTCATTAAAAAAATAAATAAATAAAAGAGAGAGAGAGAGAGAGAGAGAGAGAGAGAGAGAGAGAGAGAGAGAGACTCATAGATCGCCATACATAAATCTGAAGTTAAGAACTTTGTCCTCTCAAGAACAGCAATAGCAAAATGCGCTGAATGACAATGAGGAGTGGTATAAGGACGACGGGAAATGAGGGTGGCTAAAAGTGGGTGGATGAGGTCGGTGTGTGTGTGTGTGTGTGTGTGTGTGTGTGTGTGTGTGTGTGTGTGTGTGTGTGTGTGTGTGTGTGTGTGTGTGTGTGTGTGTGTGTGTGTGCGCGTGTGTGTGTGCGTGCGTGTGTGTGTGTGTGTGGTGGGGGAGATAATGAAGGGGGTGGGGGTAAGGAGAGAGAGACTGTAAGAGGGGAGGAGCGAGGGGATAGGAGGTCTGAATTGAAAACAAAAGAAAAGAAAACAAAAGAAAAGAAAAGAAAAGAAAAAAAAAAGACGTGCAGTCAAACAACACTTGCGTGAGCGAGTTGTTTCCAGACGAAACGGCCAGGGGAGACAAGCCAGCAGAAAGTTATGGACCATGTCATGACCTTCCGTTCTGGTACAGGAAAGAACATTTTTGGGGACATATTATCCCCCTTCCCAATAGCCCCCACCCCCACCCTCACGTCCACCGCAGCTTCCATTCTGCCCACTCGTAGAAACATCAGTTTTGTTTCAAGAACTGTACAAGGTTACGATAAGGCAGTAGTGACACGTGTGTGTGTGTGTGTGTGTGTGTGTGTGTGTGTGTGTGTGTGTGTGTGTGTGTGTGTGTGTGTGTGTGTGTGTGTGTGTAAGGAGTAAGCACTCTTCTGCCCTCATAAACATACACCGAAAGTAAAAGCACACATGTCAAAGCAAGTACCAAATATATCTTCACACTAACACTGAATCAGACAGGGGGAAATGCATCAATCAGAAAAAAAGGAAACAAAGTAATTTGCTGTCGATCTTATAACAGAAAACCCCATCAAACAGCACTTCACAAGAAGTAGAAAAAGAAGGAAGAATGATGTTAGACAGTAACAGGTGAATGAAGGGTGGATAAAGAGAGAAAAAACAAGACAGAAAAAACAAGACAGAACTACAAACACAAAACTTAATTTCTAATGCATTTACACTTAAGGCATAACACATGTCCTTGCTAATCCACACCCACTAAAAAGATTACACAAATTTAGGAAAGTAGAAGAAGAAAAATATTCGTGCACACTCACGTGTATGGTGGACAGAGATAGAGAGAGAGAGAGAGAGAGAGAGAGAGAGAGAGAGAGAGAGAATGACATTGACATTGACAATGACAAATGTTTTATTGAGGGTAGAATGGATAAGCTGGAAACTTCTTTACACCATGCCCTCACACACTCATACTCAAACATACGCACAATATAATACATGAAATAAGTGTGAATAAATAAATGACACAGAGCAAATCAAAATGATAATGATAGATACATGGACGAATGAATCAAAGACTACAGTTACGGAAACATCATGAAAATCATACAAAACATTTCCACATGAAAATCTTCAAACACACACATGTGTGTGCACACATAGGCATCACACACCTGTACTCGAACACACAAGCACATAGACATGCACACGCATACTTACACTGCGCCTTTTCCCTTGCTTACACACACAAGAGAGAGAGAGACAGACAGACAGACAGACAGAGGAGACAGGCAGACAGAGAAACAGACAGGCTGACAGAGACAGACAGGCAGACAGACTAAGACAGAGACAGAGAGACAGCGAGAGGAGGAAGAGGAGGAGGAGGAGGAGACAGACAGGAGATATGGATACGGATGATTTGTTCAACGAACTTCATGGCAACTCATGAAGCTGGTACTGTGAACAAACGTTCTGAAAAAACACACATAAAGTCGTACTAATGACAGTGCACATCAGTAACTTAAAAAGAAACCTACAACCTGGATAATGTACAACCAGTGATAATTAACTCATTCTACCCCTACAACCTGGATAATGCACAACCAGTGATAATTAACTCATTCTACCCCTACAACCTGGATAATGTACAACCAGTGATAATTAACTCATTCTACCCCTACAACCTGGATAATGCACAACCAGTGATAATTAACTCATTCTACCCCTACAACCTGGATAATGCACAACCAGTGATAATTAACTCATTCTACCCCTACAACCTGGATAATGCACAACGAGTGATAATTAACTCATTCTACCCCTACAACCTGGATAATGCACAACCACTGATAATTAACTCATTCTACCCCTACAACATAGATAATGCACAACCACTGATAATTAACTCATTCTACCCCTACAACCTGGATAATGCACAACCAGTGATAATTAACTCATTCTACCCCACAGCTACATGCTTGCTGCAACTTCCCTAGGCCAGCACTACATGTGACCACTGCAGAAAAAACAGGGTGGTTCGCTAAAACAGCGAACATCGATGGGGATTTGTTGATTGAATTAGTTGAACAAAGCTCCGTTTTCATACTTCCAGAATCCGAAGACGATTCAGTTCAGAATGCCAACTGTACCAAGCAAGAATAAACGAAACTAGAATGGTGTGTTATTACAAGAATACTCGTACCTGGTGCAAATAATCATGGTACGAGTTAACTCGTACTTCGAGTAGAATGAGTTAACTGCATAATATACTGCGAAATGCTATTGCTTTATGCAAGCAAATATCACAGTGGGTTTTTTGTTGTTGTTGTTGTTGTTGTTTTTTGTTGTTTGTTTTTGTTTTGTTATTTTTCTTAATAAGCTCCCTTTGCTGAGAACATAACCAGGGAAAAGTGAAACAAAGTCCGGTGTCTATGATATTCCGGGGCATTTAACTAATGCTAGCGGTCATTCAAAGCAGGGCAACATGACTCAAGATGAGTGCCAGTTTCCTCAGCACATCTGCATGTTCAGTACATAGGATCATAGCCAGGCAGGGAGAGACAGAGACAGTGACTGAACTATAGTTATGTATACTGTTCTGTTCCCAGTGGCTGTCAGTTCAACGACTAGGCCAAGAAGAAATTAGCGGAACTGATACGCCAGCATGTCTGACCGACTATTTGGATTGTGTCTCTTTGTTAGTCTTTGCGCGCCCGCGTGTGCGCCTGTATGTGTGTGTGCA